>NC_137105.1:53460466-53462966 GCF_949357685.1 Gobio gobio | reverse complement strand
TCAGTGTTAGTGTAGTGAAGAAGGGTCTGTTTCAGTAGCAAACATATGAAAATGTAAATATATTGATCTTAATGTTTGTCTTTCAGTGTGAGATCTCAGTACAGGTCGAGGTGAGCAGTGTAATGTTGCTTTAAAAGAGCAAGTGTCAACACACACACACACACACACACACACAGAGCTGCGAGGTGTTTGGTTAGGTGTGTCAAAGAGAGGATTACTCCGCTTTACAGCTCTTATGTTTGATGAAGGTGTGTGTCCGTCCTGAAGGCGGTTTATGAGGCGGTCAGCTGACGGAAACTGAAGCCGCAGGTCATTCACACACACACACACACACACCATGTGCTTTACTATATTAAAGTATAAAACTGTCCTGATGATTTGTGACCTGTGCTGGCAAAACCAGTCAAACTGAGCATTTTCAAAAATGAGGCATTGTTATTTTCAAATCTGTCTATTAAAAACTCTTCAACATGATGTATGGTCATTTTCATGGACTAAGGAAATCTCCTCTCCGAAAACACACAGATAAAGATCCCTCTAGAGGTGTAGATGTTATTCAGAGCGCTGGGATCTCTAGATGAGGCTTCATGAACTCATTTACACTTGTTGAGCTTGAAATGATCCCGTGTGCATTCAGACTCTTTCACCAGCACAGGTCACATTTACTCACCTCATCTCATCAGATGTTCAGCTCTTTCTTCCTTCAGTCGAAAAGAAATAAGTTTTTTGAGGAAAACATCCCAGGGTTTTTCTCCATATAGTGGACTTCAGCGGTTTGAAGGTCTGAATTTCAGAGCAGCTTTAAAGAGCCGATCTCAGCCGAGGGTCTGATCTAGCAGAACAATCAGCCATTTTATAAAGAAAAATAAACATTATATACTTTAACCACAAATGCTCGTCTTGCACTAGCGTCTTAACGCATTACATGATCACGGTGGAAAGGTCACGCGTGCATCAAGGCACGTCTGTATCCTTCACTGCCTTTGATTTCCCACAATCCTGTGCGTTCCATTCTGTGACAGTAGAGATGGGGGAAAGATGGCGCCCGAAAGTTGCATTTGCTGGTCAGTTTGTGTGTAAATGTGATTTTTTTTACCAACATTTTCCCCTTCTGATGTCATTTCTAGCGATAAATGACTAATGTAGTGATTACATACACTCACCTAAAGGATTATTAGGAACACCTGCTCAAATTCTCATTAATGCAATTATCTAATCAACCAATCACATGGCAGTGTCTTCAATGCATTTAGGGGTGTGGTCCTGGTCAAGACAATCTCCTGAACTCCACACTGAATGTCGGAATGGGAAAGAAAGGAGATTTAAGACATTTTGAGCGTGGCATGGTTGTTGGTGCCAGACGGGCCGGTCTGAGTATTTCACAATCTGCTCAGTTACTGGGATTTTCACACACAACCATTTCTAGGGTTTACAAAGAATGGTGTGAAAAGGGAAAAACATCCAGTATGCGGCAGTCCTGTGGGAGAAAATGCCTTGTTGATGCTAGAGGTCAGAGGTCATGGGCCGACTGATTCAAGCTGATAGAAGAGACACTTTGACTGAAATAACCACTCGTTACAACCGAGGTCTGCAGCAAAGCATTTGTGAAGCCACAACACACACAACCTTGAGGCGGATGGGCTACAACAGCAGAAGACCCCACCGGGTACCACTCATCTCCACTACAAAGAGGAAAAAGAGGCGACAATTTGCACCAAAATTGGACAGTTGAAGACTGGAAAAATGTTGCCTGGTCTGATGAGTCTGGATTTCTGTTGAGACATTCAGATGGTAGAGTCAGAATTTGGCGTAAACAGAATGAGAACATGGATCCATCATGCCTTGTTCCCACTGTGCAGGCTGGTGGTGGTGGTGTAATGGTGTGGGGGATGTTTTCTTGGCACACTTTAGGCCCCTTAGTGCCAACTGGGCATCGTTTAAATGCAACGAGTCACTGTTTTCAGACGCAGCCATTGGCTTACACAGACGAACATCACGTCACGCATGACCTTTCCAACGTGATCACATCATGCGTGAAGTCGTGGACTCTAGTGCACTCGTTTGTGGTTAATAAAGTATATAAATGTTTATTTAGAAAATGGCCGATGGCTATATGAGACCCTATTCCTCGGCTGGGATCATGTCGAGCTCTTTAAACTGCGATGTGGACCTTCAACCGTTGGTCCGCTGGAGTCACTATACGGAGAAAATCCTGGAATGTTTCCTATTTCTTTCCGACTGAAGAAAGACAGACATGAGCATCTCAGATGACGTGAGTAAATCATCAGCAAGTGTTCATTCTGAAGTGAGCTCATGCTTTAATACATGACTGCAAAACACAGGCAAAGGACGATCTCTCCTGGAGTCAGAGACAGCTGATTAAACAACACACTCGCTGGACAAGTGCTAAAGCACAATATCTACTTCTCCTTCATTGTGCTTCAGCTGTGTGTGTTAATACACTCAATGGCACACACACACACACACACATGAATGACCA
>NC_137105.1:53450466-53455466 GCF_949357685.1 Gobio gobio | reverse complement strand
GTGTGTGTGTGGTTGTGTAATGGTGTGTGTAATGGTGTGTGTGATGGTGTGTGTGTGTGATGGTGTGTGTGATGGTGAGTGTGTGTGTGTGTGGTTGTGTAATGGTGTGTGTGATGGTGTGTGTGATGGTGTGTGTGTTTGTGTAATGGTGTGTGTGTGTGTGTGTGTGTGTGTGTGTGTGGTGTGTGTGTGATGTGTGTGTGTGTGTGTGTGTGTGTGTGTGTGTGATGTGTGTGTGTGTGTGTGTGTGTGATGTGTGTCTCACCTGAACTCCACGAGTGTCCGTCCGCCCTGAAGATGCCGCAGGAGTTCACTGTTCACGCCAAACCCGTCCGGCTCTGAGAGCAGCTGACCTAAGAGCTTCTGTGACACACATCTGAGTGTAAAGTCCCATCACTAATGCAGTGGAGTGAGTGTGTGTGTGTGCGTATGCGTGTGCGCGTGTGTGTGTGTGCGTGTGTGTGTGTGTGTGTGTGTGTGTGTGTGTGTGTGTGTGTGTGTGTGTGTGTGTGTGTGTGTGTGTGTGTGTGTGTGTGTGTGTGTGTGTGTGTGTGTGTGTGTTAGAGAGCAGTGATGTGGCGTTCACCTGCGCCAGGGTCAGTTTGTTCAGTCTGAAGTGAATCACTCCTCGGCCAGCGACCGCCTCCTCCACCACAGCGTCCGGTCGGATCTACAACAGCACAAGATCCTCCAGAACTCACACACACACATCACAGAAAACAACACACACTCGAGAGCTGTCCACATGTCAGTGCCTTCACCTGATTGGCCAGCGCCTGTGTTTGGGTCTGCAGGTCTCCATCAGCAGCCGCTCCGCTCCGCAGCAGAGAGATGACCGACACCCGCAGGTCAGCCGATGCCCTGGGGTCACACACACACACACACACACACACACACACATACACAACCGCTGGCGTGACCTTACACTCTCACAGGGGATTTACACACACACAGATCACATGATCACACCATAATCAGCCACAAGTGCAGAAACACTGTTAAAGGCACAGTGTGTAAGATATTAGGATTGCTCGCGGCAGAATTAAAGCTCCGCCCCCTCAAGAGTCAAGACACGCCTCTGAGCTGAAGAGACAAAAAAATTACACACTGTGCCTTTAAAGAAATTACAAACTAATTTACTCTAAATGTATGTAAATTGTAAAGGAACGCTCCTTTTGTAATAATATTGAGGAGTCTGTTTTTTGATTGTCAAATTGTAGATATTTTTGGAAAGATTTTTGATTTTTAATTGTGCAAAAACGATAACATTGAATGTGAATAAAATCATCTGTGATTATGAGCATAAAGACTAGGAATGCACTGAATATTCGGCCACCGAAAATTTTCGGCCGAAAATGGCCCAAAAGCGCATTTTCGGGTTGAAAGACTTTTATCACCGAAACAACACGGCCGAAATGTTGTGATGACGCAAACAGAAAGCGCGACCTGCACGTGCTTGTCTGAAGCAGCATGTCTGCGGTGTGGACGTCAGTATATCTGAGAAACACACACGTCTGCTCCATGGCCAATCACTGACAGCCAGAGCTCATGTTCTCCATGAGAAGAGGACCAGACTTCACTGTCAAACCCAACGCAATCTTTAACAGTGGCCATGTTTTAAAGTCCTCATGAAATCAAAATCGATCTTATTTACTTTGTCAGCCCACATTACAGGTCTTAGGGTGAACAATTAATCCGTGCAAGTTAATACACATAAAAAAATTGTTTGCCGTGGTAATCTTTAATCAAAATCTGAAAAGTAACTTCCGGTCTTGAATGGCGTTCCCTTTCCGATGACGACTATGCGACGGCTTGGGTTTGAATCTCCTTCACCGCTGCCCTCCATCCGTTAGTCTGCTATGAGCGCGAGATGGAGAGGAGGAGCGCTGAAGTCAAACCCTGCCCTCTATTTAAAATACCGTTTCACTTGGAAATACGTCACAGCACTGAAATAAAATCAGTTGCAACTTCCGGTTCACTGGGACTTTAAGCGCGGAACACACTTCAATCTGGCGGCGGCGCGCGCGCGTGAACGCGATCATCTGTGAGCGCGATCGATCATATATTCCTTAAAAATAAACATGAATGAACATCTAAGGTGTGTTGAGGATACATTACAACTTACTGTCACGTATCATATTTGGTGTAATCGCTCAATCAGTGTCTCAACGGCGGAAAGACCCTCTATAGAGAATGGGAACGTGACGTCAGCAACGCAATGCATTCGTGGTCTTTAGGACTCTGCACTACATTAGAGAATGAGTAGTAGTGGACGTAGACTTTAAAACTTGTATTATACAGTTAAAAACACATTTGAATGGCCACCGCTTGCTGTGTTATGAACTGCCATAGCCGCTCTTTTACAACCTGCGTGGAAAACATATCTCAAATCACGCGCAATATTTCAGTTTACCAGCTTGGAAATAAAAAGAGTAAATAAAAGTAATGCTATCTTCACATGCTATCGGAAATTTGACAATTCCCACTTCTGAAGTCGTGATTACGAGCTCATCCCATTCATATTTCCAAAGTGGAGCGCGTTAATGTGCAATTTTTACCAAGGAAACTCCTATTCACGATAATTCCGAGAGCACGTGAAGGCAGCATAACACTCGGAAATAAAACAACTTAGCCAAAATGTGTCTTTATAATTTGTATTTATTATTTATAACAGATATATTACAGATGAATATTTTCTGAACCGCTTGAATGTGCTCACACCATAAATAATGCATGAAACGCGTCTGGAAATGCTTCATTGTTCAGCTTCTCTCAGTCGAAGGAAATCTTGTACTTGTTCCATTTAAGTCCAGTAAAACTTTTTAGTACTGTAGGCTAAAGCGCTTTCAAATACAAATCATTTCAAAGCTGCATTACGAGCCATAATCTGTTATCCTTTAATGCACGTTTAGGAATTAGGGCGATATGATATAGGCTATGTTGATCGAATAAATGATCCACTGGCTGAGATCAAGCTATAAGTATATTTACTATTTTATATATCAGATACAGACTTTTTAGTTAGGCTATTAAAAAATAAACTGCAAAAGACAAATCAATGTGTGGTGCGATAGAAGCCGGCAATCTGATTTCTGATTGTATGAAACGTGATGAATATGTGCAATGTCCTGGCCGCACGACTGAGCGCTCATGAACGTAAGAGATTCAAATATTAGTCCATTTATTATAAGTGAGTGCAAGCAAGAGTTCTTAAAAAGTATTAAAGTAAATACAGTCGTTTTTTCCTCTGGTGATTCGCATTTGTGATCATTGTACGCTCCTGAGCGTGTCCTAAAACATGGCGGCGACTACCCATAATGCAATGCGCAATGACGTAGTTTCCCAGACTCAATATAACTGCTGTAAACTAAACAGTCATGTAGCATCACATTTACCTCAGGCAGTCATTCAGTGTCCACATCTGTTAGTTCACTAGAGAAATCCACTCTTTCACTAAATATATGACCTATATTAGCCGTTATATTCATTATATTCTTTTCTTTTGCAGATAAATAAAAGTGCATTTTCGTTTACTATTGACACAAATCAATAAGTAAATCATACTCAACTACTATAGTAAACAACTTTTCCTAATTAGGCCTACTCTATATACATTTTATGATGAATAGTATCATTTTATATTATGTTTAAAAAGCTTCTTGTGTTCATATATTTCATTATAAAATGGCATACTATGTACACTACCCTTCCTGAAATACAATTAATATTGTCATCATTCATTGATTTCATGTTAAAATAATATACAAATTCACTACCCTCTTTGAAATACAATAATCAGTAAAAAATAATAATAAGATTAATCTGGGGAAAATAATTGTTAGATTAGTCGACTAATCGAAAAAATAACCGTTAGATTAGTCGACAGAAAAAATAATCGTTAGTTGCAGCTCTACTGTGCATTGTTGCAATGTGCTAAATAAATATTGGCATAATTTGTAATTGATTTATTCTTTGAAACTTTAATATACTTTAATATCTATGCAATTGCAATGCCTTGATTTTAGTAAAGTTAGTACACAGTCATAGCCATAAATGCAATGGTACTAATAATTGGCATAATTTCTCTCGGTGTTTCGGTTTTCGGTTTCGGCCAGGAATTTTCATTTCGGTGCATCCCTAATAAAGACAAAAGTATTGACCAACTTTATAATTCTAAATAGCAAATTCTTCATTCATCAATGCAGAAACTCCTTTCTAAAAACCATGAATGTTATTAAGTCACTTAAAGCTACACTATGTAACTTTTCCGTCCACTAGAGGTCGCCTGTTCAAAACAAAGGCGTAGTTTGATGACGCCACGTTTGAGCGCAGAATCTCGGGACATGTGGTCTTCACCTCACAGCCGGTGGGAAACAGTCAGGATAGGACTCGGGCAGAAATCATGTTCATGGATGCGATTATTAACATTACTGTAGTGAAGCAGAGCAGGAGCGAGTGTTGTGGAGCTGAGCAAGGCCTCAGGAGCGATTGAAGAGCGGGACTGTTATTATGGCATAGTCGCTGGCGGGACTTTTATTATGACACGGCTGCCGGCGGCACTTCCTCTTCTCCAGTCATGAGTCTGAGGTAACCCAACTTTGTTTATCGTATTAGATATATCTGAGTGTGTTGAAAAGGAAGTTATGACGTTCGCTCGGCGGCTGCTATGACACTTGTTCACACTGCAGTGAGAGTAAAGTGTTTCACTGAATAAAACCGGAGACCGAGGGTGACGCAGATATGACGCAATCGACAGGCGACTCCCTCACACGCATAGCCCACACGTCCCGGTTCCTCGGTTAAAATAGCAATTTTCTCACGATTTACAAATAGTTGAAAACATTTGGGATATTCTAAGTACTCAACTGAACAAAATATATAACACTTGCCTAGTGGTTTCTGGATGTTTTACTGCAAAAATCCTACATAGTTCACCTTTAAAGGGACAGTTCACCCCCCAAAAAACATAAATTCTGTCATCATTTACTCACATTCATGTC
>NC_137105.1:53397966-53445466 GCF_949357685.1 Gobio gobio | reverse complement strand
TGCAGGGGAGAGAAGGCATTGTACAAAACTCAAAGGATGAAATGACAGGTGACTGTATAAAAGGCATCGTCAAAGCCTAATAAATATCCAGGGTTCAGTAAGAGACACACGAGCCACTGATTTGAGTAATAGTTGCGGAGGTCCATATATGGGCGTTGAGGCGCCGGCAGGAAGCAGTGGCTGCTGCGGAGAGAGAGAGAGAGTGGGAACGCACTGACAGAACCTGACACCAGCTCTGAGTCCAGCGGGGAAAGAGGCCATTGCCACTGCTGGAGATCCAGCCGGAGCCGCTCTGAGCGTCAGAGATCCACTGGACCACAGGACACGACCACGCCCACGGCACGGCCGCTCAGGACACATCTGCACAACACAACAACATCAGCATCAGCATCAGCATCATCATCATCAGCATCATCAGACTCAAGCGTTCAGAAGAGAACTGAGGATATACGTACAGCTGGCCGGCTGCTCTCCAAACCGCCTCATCAGCTGGTCATGGGTGAACTTCACGAAAGCATCGTACTGTTCTGGAACACAACACACAACTCATCAAACACACACCAGACACAAGCCTCAAAATTCACCACGCGTTTGATTGACAGGCGACCTGGGGCTGGGTTCACGAAAATCTTCTTAAGAAAGAAGTTAAGAAAATTCTTGAAAAATTCCAACCGAAAGTAACATACACGACCGCTACTGAAAACGCACCAGTGCGCGCACACACCTGAGTGACAGCTCGTCAGTAAATGCGCGCTCTGTGAGGCCATGGGTGCGTCTCAACAGTTCTCTAGTTCAGTAGTCAGGGCACTGATCAAGCATTGATCGGTCTGTGTGTGAGACGCACGCCATGAATGAATAACAGTTCGTCCGTAAAGCCTTGTTTATACTCGATGCGTCCGCACCATGGTCCGAACGAACAAGCGTGAGGGTGCGCGCGGCAAAAATGACGTCATCTCAGAGTGTCGGACTCGGAGTCACAGACGAAAGGAAACAAAGCGCGCTCTGTGCAGCCGTGCACATTTTACTTTCGGTTTTGAATTAGCGCCAATTCGGCTGCGGGTTGCTTGAATTGTGGGTTCATATATTATTTTATATGAAAAACACAACAACAAAAATGACAAACTCCCTTAAATAGGCGCTTTTACGTTTCGCTTTGAAACCAAATCTTGCGCGATCATCTCAGTCAGCTCCTCACTCTACGATGAATGAGATCTGAGGAATGACTCCTGCTGAGACTCACGGTCGGGTCATGCTTTAGTAAGCAGACACAAGTTCAGTTTTAATTTGCATTGTCTGTTTTCTAACTGAACTAAATTATTTTATTAGGATAAAAAAATAATAATGAAAAAAAAAGACTGTGGGGCGGTGCCACGGTGGGAAAGTGATGTAAGCGGTGTTGAGCCTGAACACCGGTAACTCCGGCAACACCGACTATCGTAGCAAGCCTAATTCGCCAACATGTCACTTGTGTGTTACAAACAGAAACTGGAGAACTGAGGGAAGAGCTGAGATACGCTGAAGGGAATGAAGAGCCGCTCTCCTGCTCAAGTGTAGATGTGAGTGTTTGTTCAGCTCAGCTTCTCACGTGTTGGGTCGGATGAGAACCAAACAGACTAACTTGTGACAAAGCCGAAATACTTATTTTTGTAGCCTAAAGAAGAACATGCATGCACTTTAGGAATTAAATACTATCAGTTCTGTATAGGATGATCAATTTTATTTGACCTTAAAATGACATTGACTTCATTTGATTTAAAAAGCACCTGCTGTAGCATCTCAGTTTTTTTCGTTGCACGAAAACATTTTGGAACAATGATATACTTTGGTTTTATTTAATTTCACTGGTGAAGACTTTTTTCTTTACACTGAATTTAAAAACAAATGCTGATTTAAGGAACATCTTTGTTTGGATTGCAGAATATGCAGTTGCTGCCTTTAATTTCACTTAAGTTCAACCCAATTCAATTTCCTGTTTTGGCCAAAAGCACCGATTTGGCCTGTTAAATACCAAATAAACATCTTGTTCATGTATACTTTCATTCTTTATCGGAATTGGCCATGTAAAATCATGATCGGTGCATCACTACCTAAGAAGTTCTGAAATATTTTCTTAAGTACATCTTAATGTTTTACTTAAGAAGAAAATGAAAGGTGTTTTCTGGTGTTACTTTATTTAAAGGTCTTACTAAAGACTCGCTGAATGAAAAACTCCTCAAAGCCGGTCTTTCTGCGCTTCCTGCAGATTACTGTAGATATCATCATAAGTGTGCGGACTAGGGCTGGCCGATAAAACCATAACGATATGCATCGCGATAGATGCGTAATCAATATCAATAAAAAATGAGTTTGATAAAACGTTTGAAAAAAATGTTTTCTTCGTCTGAAGAAACCAGAGGTTGGGAAGCAAGTTTGGTTGCATGAACAAAGGCACTGGCTCTCTGGTAACCAAGCAACGGAGGGAGTGACAGGCTGACACATCTAAACGATATCAGTTACACAGAAATAACGGAGGCACTGCACCTTAATGTGAGAGATTAAGTGTTTATATTTTAATTATTTGAGTGTTTTCATGGTTGTGTTGACATTTCTGCCTTTATAACTGAGTGGATTATAATCAGAGGAAGGTTACGTTTAAAATAAACATGTTTAAATATAATATATTTTTCTCCTGGTCCTTATTTTAAATAGGTCATAAAACATATCAATAATTATCGATATCGACCGATATGAAACACTTATAATCATGATACAGTTTTCACATCGCCCAGCCCGAGTGCAGACTGTTTTCATCTTGACGGGAGTTAATCACTCTTTACTTTAATAAACCGTGTCTGTAAAATCATTATTTTATAAGAGCCATTTATCAAGAACGCTGCTCGGGTACCAAAGATCGCCGTTAGATCTACACCATCATAAGAATGAGGAGAATAAGAAGAATGTCGAGTGCACGCAGAGGGTATGCCGTACCCTACGCCGTAGCCTGACGCGCACCTCTCCAAAAATGTAACAACGCGTCAATTCTACGCGGACCGCAAGCGCTGTGATTGGTCTGCCAGAACCCTTCCCTCAGGTCAATAAATAAATAAAAAATCTGCGATAGGAGTGTGTGTGTGTGTGTGTCCAGAAATTGGATGATAGTTCCTTACGTCTGCTATAACACACTATTTTGCAGTCCAGCGATTCTTTATGGTAGTAAATAAATACATAGATCCGCTGAGTATAGTTTATTTATTTTCTCATTAAAACCAAAGATGTTAATCAGTAATTGTATATCAAGAACAGGGACACATTAGGCTATATTTCGTGAATGAAGTCTCCGCAACAACAATCGCTTGCTGAGCCACCGCTACTGAAAACAGCGGCCACGAGCTCCGCATGGTTTCACAAATGCATTCCAGCGCCAGATCGCCTTATTTAACTTTACTAATCAACTAGAGATGCTTAATTTGTATTAGATATAACAACTCAAGCTGCAAGAAAAGCCGCTCTCTCACTGCTGCTGATATTCCGACATGAATGTACAGATTCTACACATCAAGCTGCTTCTTCTTCGGCTGTTGTCTTGATTACACCAACATGCCCGAGGACACTGCCTCCTAGCGTCTGCATGTGGAATTGCACATTGACGCAGACAACAGCGCAGAAGTATAAATGCTCACGACGGCGTCGGCTACGCGCGTACACTCGACGCAGAAGTATAAATGGGGCTTTAGCAGATTAGCATCGGTGTGTGTGCTGACGTCTCTCCGCGGGTGAAACAACATTTGTTTAGTGTTGATTGATGTTAATGTGATGCTCATCAATGAACAGAAGAGATGATGTGTTCACGAGCAGCTACAGCCATCACGACTCATTAAAGAGCAGGGTGGGGTATCGGTTTATTTAGCAATTACTAATTTCGATTCCAATAGGGTAGAAACACATTCATTATTAGACTATTATTGCAAAACATTATATTGTAGCTGAACACCATGAACACAAGTCAACCGGCCAGCACCTTCTGCCTACGGCCGTGTTCATTTCCACAGCAAATCTTGATTTAGTTAGTCATATTTTAGTCACCTGGGGCCGGATTCACAAAACATTCTTAAGAATGCAATGATTGAAATGTCTCAAAGGCCTTTCACTGAGATGTCGTACCTGCTAGTTTGGCAGTGAGGATCTCGTCGTACTCTTCCCGCACCTTGTCCTCGCGCTCCTTCAGCAGACGCTCACAGATCAAGCCCACCTGCTTCAGTGTGAAGAGCGGCTGCTCCCGCCGGGACGGGGACGCGGAGCCGGAGCCAGAGACGCCTGCGGGACACAGAGAGAGTCAGAGGACACACACTGACACACACTCACTGACACACACACACACTGACACACACACTCACTGACACACACACTCACTGACACACACACACTCACTGACACACACACACTCACTGACACACACACACTCACTGACACACACACACTCACTGACACACACACACTCACTGACACACACACACTCACTGACACACACACACTCACTGACACACACACACTCACTGACACACACACACTCACTGACACACACACACTCACTGACACACACACACTCACTGACACACACACACTCACTGACACACACACACTCACTGACACACACACACTCACTGACACACACACACTCACTGACACACACACACTCACTGACACACACACACTCACTGACACACACACACTCACTGACACACACACACTCACTGACACACACACTCACTGACACACACACTCACTGACACACACACTCACTGACACACACACTCACTGACACACACACTCACTGACACACACACTCACTGACACACACACACACTGACACACACACACACTGACACACACACTCACTGACACACACACTCACTGACACACACACTCACTGACACACACACTCACTGACACACACACTCACTGACACACACACTCACTGACACACACACTCACTGACACACACACTCACTGACACACACACTCACTGACACACACACTCACTGACACACACACTCACTGACACACACACTCACTGACACACACACACTCACTCACTGACACACACACACTCACTCACTGACACACACACACTCACTGACACACACACACTCACTGACACACACACTCACTGACACACACTCACTCACTGACACACTCACACTCACTGACACACACACACTCACTGACACACACACACTCACTGACACACACACACTCACTGACACACACACTCACTGACACACACACACACACTCACTGACACACACACACACACTCACTGACACACACACACTCACTGACACACACACACTCACTGACACACACACACTCACTGACACACACACACTCAGACACACACACACTCACTGACACACACACACACTCACTGACACACACACACTCACTGACACACACACACTCACTGACACACACACACACTCACTGACACACACACACACTCACTGACACACACACACTCACTGACACACACACACTCACTGACACACACACTCACACACACACACTCACTGACACACACACTCACTGACACACACACTCACTGACACACACACACTCACTGACACACACACTCACTGACACACACACTCACTGACACACACACTCACTGACACACACACTCACTGACACACACACTCACTGACACACACACTCACTGACACACACACTCACTGACACACACACTCACTGACACACACACTCACTGACACACACACTCACTGACACACACACTCACTGACACACACACTCACTGACACACACTCACTGACACACACTCACTGACACACACTCACTGACACACACTCACTGACACACACTCACTGACACACACTCACTGACACACACTCACTGTGTGTGTGTGTACCTGTCAGTGAGGCGGCGCTGCTGCTGCTGCTGCTGCTGCTGGAGGTGTGTGTGTGTGTGTGTGTGTGTGTGTGTGTGTGTGTGTGTGTGTACCTGTCACTGAGGCGCTGCTGCTGCTGATGGAGGTGTGTGTGTGTGTGTGTGTGTGTACCTGTCACTGAGGCGCTGCTGATGGAGGTGTGTGTGTGTGTGTACCTGTCACTGAGGCGCTGCTGCTGGAGGTGTGTGTGTGTGTGTGTGTGTGTGTGTACCTGTCACTGAGGCGCTGCTGCTGCTGATGGAGGTGTGTGTGTGTGTGTGTGTGTGTGTGTGTACCTGTCACTGAGGCGCTGCTGCTGCTGATGGAGGTGTGTGTGTGTGTGTACCTGTCAGTGAGGCGCTGCTGCTGCTGATTGTGTGTGTGTGTGTGTGTGTGTGTGTGTGTACCTGTCACTGAGGCGCTGCTGCTGCTGATGGAGGTGTGTGTGTGTGTGTGTGTGTGTGTGTACCTGTCACTGAGGCGCTGCTGCTGCTGATGGAGGTGTGTGTGTGTGTGTGTGTGTGTGTGTGTGTGTACCTGTCACTGAGGCGCTGCTGCTGCTGATGGAGGTGTGTGTGTGTGTGTGTGTGTACCTGTCACTGAGGCGCTGCTGCTGCTGCTGATGGAGGTGTGTGTGTGTGTGTGTACCTGTCACTGAGGCGCTGCTGCTGCTGCTGATGGAGGTGTGTGTGTGTGTGTGTACCTGTCACTGAGGCGCTGCTGCTGCTGATGGAGGTGTGTGTGTGTGTGTACCTGTCACTGAGGCGCTGCTGCTGCTGATGGAGGTGTGTGTGTGTGTGTGTGTGTACCTGTCACTGAGGCGCTGCTGCTGATGGAGGTGTGTGTGTGTGTGTGTGTGTACCTGTCAGTGTGGCGCTGCTGCTGATGGAGGTGTGTGTGTGTGTGTGTGTGTGTGTACCTGTCAGTGTGGCGGCGCTGCTGCTGCTGATGGAGGTGTGTGTGTGTGTGTGTGTGTGTGTGTGTACCTGTCACTGAGGCGCTGCTGCTGCTGATGGAGGTGTGTGTGTGTGTGTGTGTACCTGTCACTGAGGCGCTGCTGCTGCTGCTGATGGTGTGTGTGTGTGTGTGTGTACCTGTCACTGAGGCGCTGCTGCTGCTGGTGTGTGTGTGTGTGTGTGTGTGTGTGTGTGTGTACCTGTCACTGAGGCGCTGCTGCTGCTGCTGATGGAGGTGTGTGTGTGTGTGTGTGTGTGTGTGTGTACCTGTCACTGAGGCGCTGCTGCTGCTGATGGAGGTGTGTGTGTGTGTGTCTGTCACTGAGGCGCTGCTGCTGCTGATGGAGGTGTGTGTGTGTGTGTGTGTGTGTACCTGTCACTGAGGTGCTGCTGCTGCTGATGGAGGTGTGTGTGTGTGTGTGTGTGTGTGTGTGTGTACCTGTCACTGAGGCGCTGCTGCTGCTGATGGAGGTGTGTGTATGTGTGTGTACCTGTCAGTGAGGCGCTGCTGCTGCTGCTGATGGAGGTGTGTGTGTGTGTGTGTGTGTGTGTGTGTACCTGTCACTGAGGCGCTGCTGCTGCTGATGGAGGTGTGTGTGTGTGTGTGTACCTGTCACTGAGGCGCTGCTGCTGCTGCTGATGGAGGTGTGTGTGTGTGTGTGTGTGTGTACCTGTCAGGTGAGGCGCTGCTGCTGCTGATGGAGGTGTGTGTGTGTGTGTACCTGTCAGGTGAGGCGCTGCTGCTGCTGATGGAGGTGTGTGTGTGTGTGTGTGTGTGTGTGTACCTGTCACTGAGGCGCTGCTGCTGCTGATGGAGGTGTGTGTGTGTGTGTGTACCTGTCAGTGTGGCGCTGCTGCTGCTGCTGATGGAGGTGTGTGTGTGTGTGTGTGTGTGTGTGTGTGTACCTGTCAGTGTGGCGCTGCTGCTGATGGAGGTGTGTGTGTGTGTGTGTGTGTGTGTGTACCTGTCACTGAGGTGCTGCTGCTGCTGATGGAGGTGTGTGTGTGTGTGTGTGTGTACCTGTCACTGAGGCGCTGCTGCTGCTGATGGAGGTGTGTGTGTGTGTGTGTGTGTGTGTGTGTACCTGTCACTGAGGCGCTGCTGCTGATGGAGGTGTGTGTGTGTGTGTGTGTGTGTGTGTACCCGTCACTGAGGCGCTGCTGCTGCTGCTGATGGAGGTGTGTGTGTGTGTGTGTGTGTGTGTGTACCTGTCACTGAGGCGCTGCTGCTGATGGAGGTGTGTGTGTGTGTGTGTACCTGTCAGTGTGGCGGCACTGCTGCTGATGATGGAGGTGTGTGTGTGTGTGTACCTGTCAGGTGAGGCGCTGCTGCTGCTGATGGAGGTGTGTGTGTGTGTGTGTGTGTGTGTGTACCTGTCACTGAGGCGCTGCTGCTGCTGATGGAGGTGTGCGTGTGTGTGTGTGTGTACCTGTCAGTGTGGCGCTGCTGCTGATGGAGGTGTGTGTGTGTGTGTGTGTGTGTGTGTACCTGTCAGTGTGGCGCTGCTGCTGCTGCTGATGGAGGTGTGTGTGTGTGTGTGTGTGTGTGTGTGTGTGTACCTGTCACTGAGGCGCTGCTGCTGCTGCTGATGGAGGTGTGTGTGTGTGTGTGTGTGTGTGTGTGTGTGTGTGTGTGTGTGTGTGTGTGTACCTGTCACTGAGGCGCTGCTGCTGCTGCTGATGGAGGTGTGTGTGTGTGTGTGTGTGTGTGTGTGTGTGTACCTGTCAGTGTGGCGGCGCTGCTGCTGATGGAGGTGTGTGTGTGTGTGTGTGTACCTGTCAGTGAGGCGCTGCTGCTGCTGATGGAGGTGTGTGTGTGTGTACCTGTCAGTGAGGCGCTGCTGCTGATGGAGGTGTGTGTGTGTGTGTGTGTGTGTGTGTGTACCTGTCACTGAGGCGCCGCTGCTGATGGAGGTGTGTGTGTGTGTGTGTGTGTGTGTGTGTGTGTGTACCTGTCACTGAGGCGCTGCTGCTGATGGAGGTGTGTGTGTGTGTGTGTGTGTGTGTGTGTGTACCTGTCACTGAGGCGCTGCTGCTGATGGAGGTGTGTGTGTGTGTGTGTGTGTACCTGTCACTGAGGCACTGCTGCTGCTGCTGATGGAGGTGTGTGTGTGTGTGTGTACCTGTCACTGAGGCGCTGCTGCTGCTGATGGAGGTGTGTGTGTGTGTGTGTGTGTACCTGTCACTGAGGCGCTGCTGCTGCTGATGGAGGTGTGTGTGTGTGTGTGTGTGTGTGTGTGTGTGTGTGTACCTGTCAGCGAGGCGGCGCTGCTGCTGATGGAGGTGTGTGTGTGTGTGTGTGTGTGTGTGTGTACCTGTCACTGAGGCGCTGCTGCTGCTGCTGGAGGTGTGTGTGTGTGTGTGTGTGTGTGTGTACCTGTCACTGAGGCGCTGCTGCTGCTGATGGAGGTGTGTGTGTGTGTGTGTGTGTGTGTACCTGTCACTGAGGCGCTGCTGCTGCTGATGGAGGTGTGTGTGTGTGTACCTGTCACTGAGGCGCTGCTGCTGCTGATGGAGGTGTGTGTGTGTGTGTGTGTGTACCTGTCACTGAGGCGCTGCTGCTGCTGATGGAGGTGTGTGTGTGTGTGTACCTGTCACTGAGGCGCTGCTGCTGCTGCTGATGGTGTGTGTGTGTGTGTGTGTGTGTGTGTGTACCTGTCACTGAGGCGCTGCTGCTGATGGAGGTGTGTGTGTGTGTGTGTGTGTACCTGTCACTGAGGCGCTGCTGCTGATGGAGGTGTGTGTGTGTGTACCTGTCACTGAGGCGCTGCTGCTGATGGAGGTGTGTGTGTGTGTACCTGTCACTGAGGCGCTGCTGCTGATGGAGGTGTGTGTGTGTGTACCTGTCACTGAGGCGCTGCTGCTGATGGAGGTGTGTGTGTGTGTACCTGTCACTGAGGCGCTGCTGCTGATGGAGGTGTGTGTGTGTGTACCTGTCACTGAGGCGCTGCTGCTGATGGAGGTGTGTGTGTGTGTACCTGTCACTGAGGCGCTGCTGCTGATGGAGGTGTGTGGCTGGGCCTCGAGCTCGCTCTGCTGGAAGCTGTTCTCCAGGTGTCTCCTCTTCTGCATGCGCTTGTACTCCTGCTTGATGTTGCTCAGGATTTGCTCTGGAAGAGTCAAGCAAAGCATTCAGGACCTGAGTGAGACCACTTCAGCTCCTCTGGTGTGTGTTCATGATCTCACTCGCAGACGTCTGAGCTCGACGGACTGACCCAAAGAGATCTACACCTCAGATGCTGGAGCTGGTCAGAACCAGAATCAGTCACATCACATGAGATATTAATATATACAAGTCATAAATGACTCGGATATGACAGTGGAAGATGAATATGGCACATCAGCTGATCATAAGATCTAATAATAAAGTATTAGACAGAGACCGCACACTAATGAAGACAGAGAATGAAAGCTGTGAAGCTCCGCCCTCTTCCTGAAAGGGGGCGGGATCCGCAGCTCATTTGCATTTAAAGGGACACACACAGAAACAGTGGGTTTATGCTCACCCTCAAAAAGTGGCCATTTTAACATGATATAAATGATCTGTGGGGTATTTTGAGCTGAAACTTCTCACACACACACACGCGCTTCTGGAGGCATCAGCTAATTATTCTACATCTGATAAAAAAGGGGCTTTTTAGGAGCCCTTTAAGAGCATTAACACTTCTGGAAACCAACTGTTGCACTATTCTCGTGTTTACCAACACTAGCACTAGCTGTGACTCCTCACACTGACGTTTATCAGCTAGTGCTAATGTGCTTCTCTCACTCTCACACACACACACACACACACACACAAACCAGCAGGAAAAGCCAAACCGCTGAGTTCGACATCACTTCCGGTACATGACGGAACACACACACCACACGATGATCCCAAACACACCCGTTTAAAAATAAACAAACTTAATGTGACGGTTAATAATCGGGGCAAACAACAGAAGTAGCTCGAGATCCGAGGCCTGAGAGTTATTAATCATGACCTGTCTGTGAGGAACACAGCGAGTTAGCATTTATTAGCATTAGTGCCTCCGTCCAGAGTTTGAACACTATTTCTCACACACACACACACACCTGTGGTGAGGGCTGAAGACACCCTGCCGAAGGGCGACGGCTCCATGCGCAGGTACTTCTGCGGGGACGCGCTCGAGCTCGCGCTGGACGGAGACATGGGCGCGCATCTCCTCCTCTTCGGAGACGCCTGGTTCATCAGAGGATCGAAATCCATAGTCCGTTTAAGAGTGGCTCCACAGGCCATCTTAAGCGAAAGAGTGTGTCTGATCAAAGAAACCAGCGATCTCAGGGGAAACGACTCAATCGCGTCGCTTTTATTCAAAATCCGCGTCGAGCTTCGGGTCAAAACCTTGCCTAAGTGAACACAGACGCGTGTATGCGCGGGGAAATGCCGTTATGGAGTCGATACTCCTCATGAAAGCACCGATGATCGCGGATTTTACCGAGCTCACGTCCGACGCCTCTGGAGCGAGCGCTAGCCGGCTAACAAATATGGCGAGGAAACAAAACATTTGACGACGCCGCTTCTCTGCGCATGCGCGGAGGCTTTGAGCCGACGCCGGTAGTTGTAGTTCGTGCGAGATTCCACCCCGCATTCGTTTCCCCGTCGAGACCTGATAATGAAAACTACACTACCCACAACACCCTGCTCGCTTTTCTCTCTGAGGGAAGTCGCCCATTGGTGGTTTTGGATTGTTTGTGAATTTGAAAAAAGCTCAATGTCCATTAAATACGCCTTAACTTTTCACATGATAATAACGTTTAATTGAGGTGTGAAGATTGTAAATTCAAACACTTATGTTAGGAATAAAACATGAACAGATGCAAACACATGCAGCTTTCCTTTCATTGTCTGGGCCGTTCCTTATATTTGGTATCGTTTTCATGTTTCCATAATAACATTCACCCATCTTTAACAGTTTTAAAGTATGATCATACACATAAATCAAATGTGACCCTTGACCTCAACAGCAGTCGTGCGGGTATATCTGTGCCAATAGCCATTGTATGAGTCAAATTTATACATTTTTCTTTTATGCCAGAAATCATTAGGATGTTAAGATCATGTTCCATGAAGATATTTAGTAAATGTCCTAAGGTAAATATATCATAAATGTATTATTAGTAGTAATATGCGTTGCTAAGGATGAGATGTTCTCAATATTTACCTCAGGGTTTTTGCACCCTCAGATTCCAGATTTTAAAATATTGTTCTAACAAACCACACATCAATGGAGAGATTATTTATTGTATAAATCACAATTTAAAAATTGACCCTCATGACTGGGTTTGTGGTTCAGTATCACATATTTTGTGTTATATTACACAAAACATTAATTTTCTTTCATTACACCTAAAGGGTTAGTTCACAAAAATTATGTTTCTTTTTTTTCTGTGGAACATAAAAGACTATTGTTGTTGAAGAATGCCAGCTTTTTTGTGATCATTGATTTCCATTGTATTGACGAAAAACACTTTTCTCACACTATGTTCCACAGAAGAAAGAAAGTCACACAGGTTTGACCGAGTAAATGATAATGTATAGCTATAGACATTATTTTAATGCTCCATAAATCAGAAACTCTCAATCCCTGAGAGCTGTGTTCATTACACACAGAGCTTTGAATGTGTTACTGACACGCTATAATCCATCACCTTCACATCGGTCATATAGATCACAAAACCATGGCTTGTAGATGATCAGAATACACAAGAGGAAGATCCTAAACGGTGCACTAGTCTTCCTGGCGCTCTTCAGGACTCACACTCTCTCTCAGTTTATTTCTAGACTAAAGACCATTTTTCAGTCGAGCACACACCTAATTAATTCATATCATACCATAGTCATGAGGTGTTATTCATGTCCGCTGGAAAAGAAGACGCCTCTCATACAACTCTGCTTTAAATCCACTGAATAACTCTCATGGGACAGTAACTTCCTCCTACTGTGAATTCAGTCAGTCTACTCATTTATTACTGCTCTTCATGTACTATATAGTCCATAAGTTGACTAACTGTTGTGAGTCTATTATTGGTGGTTGGCAGGCCAATGTGGGATTGCAAATATAAAAGGTCACTCTAAGGTCAGCTCATTCCCATATAATAGCACAAAATCTAACATTCAGGAAGAAAACATACAGTGGCAAGAAAAAGTTGTGAACCCCTCTGTGAAAATTTAAATAATTTTGACAAAATAAGAGATATTTTTAATTTAGTGCTGTCCTGAGTAAGATATTTTACATAAAAGATGTTTACATATAGACAAAAAACAGCTGAATTTATAAAAATGACCCGTTCAAAAGTACCAGAGCCTGTATAAAGCCTTGATTCTTAATCCTGTGTGTCATTCCCTGATGATCTACGTGTGTGTGTGTGTGTGTGTGTGTGTGTGTGTGTGTGTGTGTGTGTGTGTGTGTGTGTGTGTGTGTGTGTGTGTGTGTGTGTGTGTGTGTGTGTGTGTGTGTGCGTGATGGGTAGGTTTAGGGGCAGTGTGTGTGTGATGGGTAGGTTTAGGGGCAGTGTGTGTGTGTGTGTGTGTGTGTGTGTGTGTGATGGGTAGGTTTAGGGGCAGGGGCAGAGTGTGTGTGTGTGTGTGTGTGTGTGTGTGTGTGTGTGTGTGTGTGTGTGTGTGTGTGTGTGGGCATGTTTTTGTGAAATATCAGGACACAAATGTGTATAATGACATGGGTATGACAAAAAGAGGGTGAAATATGAGGACGTTCCCCATGTCCTCACTTTTCAAAATGCTTATAAATCATACAGAACAAGTTTTTTTTCACAGAAAGTGAACTGCACAGTCTCCTGTGAGGGCTAGGTTTAGGGGCAGGGGCAGTGTGTGTGTGTGTGTGTGTGTGTGTGTGTGTGTGATGGGTAGGTTTAGGGGCAGTGTAAGGGGATAGAAAATACGGTTTGTACGGTATAAAAACCATTACGCCTATGGAATGTCCTCACATTTCACAAAAACAAACGTGTGTGTGTGTGTGTGTGTGTGTGTGTGTGTGTGTGTGTGTGTGTGTGTGTGTGTGTGTGATGGGTAGGTTTAGGGGCAGTGTGTGTGTGTGTGTGTGTGTGTGTGTGTGTGTGTGTGTGTGTGTGTGTGTGTGTGTGTGTGTGTGTGTGTGTGTGTGTGTGTGTGTGTGTGTGTGTGATGGGTAGGTTTAGGGGCAGTGTAAGGGGATAGAAAATACGGTTTGTACGGTATAAAAACCATTACGCCTATGGAATGTCCTCACATTTCACAAAAACAAACATGTGTGTGTGTGTGTCTGTGTGAGTGAGTAAGTGAGAGTGTGTGAGTGTGTATGAGTGATCGTGAGTGAGTGTGTGTGTGTGTGTGTGTGTGTGTGTGTGTGTGTGTGTGTGTGTGTGTGTGTGTGTGTGTGTGTGTGTGTGTGTGTGTGTGTGTGTGTGTGTGTGTGTGTGTGAGTGATCGTGTGTGTGAGTGAGTGAGTGTTGAGTGTTGAGTGTGTGTGTAAATAAAAAAATAACATGCATTTTGTATGATGTCGTATTAATTATTCACATTTTCACAGATTCTGTAAGCGGTTCACACTATTTTTCTTGCCACTGTAAATGATCCTGTTTCCACTGATCTGATCACAAGTGATCATTCTAACGCATTCAACCACATGAGCGTCTACCAAAGCAGTCTGGTTTAAGCCGCGGCCACACTAGACTTTAAGCATGCTAAATTTCTTCGGACACGGCAACGATCGTGATATGACATCACACTCTGAACTGTCTTTTTATAAACATGAATTCAACATATAACAAATACTGATTACTTATGAATGGGAGAAAGTGCAACGCCCAATATGGGGAATAAGCCCCGCCTTCTAAACAAAAGAGCCAATCGTTGATTAGCAAAGTGTCTCTGCAGCTGCTGTTAGAAGCTCCGGTTGCTATAGAAACAGTCATGCGTTCTGAGACACGTGTTTAGGACTGCACGTTAGTTCGATAGTTGTTGTCAGATTTCATTGGTGATTTCAAATATGAGATTTAACCGTAAGCTTGGCGAAGAGTTTTGGAGAGTTTGTTGTTTCCTCATTCAAAGAGACGCAACTGACTGGTGACCGCCCCTTTAAATATGGTTTTGACCTCTGGAAGTGGTCCCAGTCACACCTATTTAGGCTATTTGTGATTGATGTAAACACATATTAATTCCAGATGTGAACCATTGTGTTCAGAAATGAGGAGACATCACTTAATGTTTTTGGTTGTGTTTTTTATAAATCAAATGCAAATTCATGTCCCCTTTACACTTAATGTCATCATATTTTCCTGGTTAAATCAAAATTACATTAAATAAAAAAACGAATAAATTTCTATATATATATATTTACATCCAACTAAGTAATGAATGTTCTATTTATTAAAAACCAATTATAAAAGTTAGTATTATTGACATTTATTCCAAAATAATAACTAACAATTTAAAGAATATATTGTATTTGTGAGCTGATGAGCTTATTTTGGGCTCAGCTAAACACAGTCACACACATGGAGATGACCCTTCACTGAGAGGATTGCTCTCTAACCCACAGTTCAGGCCATTTACACTGGGATTTCGGCTGTATTTAAGTGGGTGAGATGATTACTTAGCTAGTCTTCCCATCATTTTGTTCATATGCTGGGCTGTTTCAACCCATTTTGGGTCAAATATGGACAAACCCAAAGGTTGGGTTTAACATTTATTTAAAAAATGTAAAACAAAGGCTGGGTTTGTCCATATTTGACCCAAACCCAGCATTTGTACAGTGTTCAGACTGATTCATGAACTCAAACCTTTTGCAGATACTATTTACCTCACAAGGGTGAGGCTGAGATGCTTATGTAGGGGTGAATTCAGGTTGATTGGGACACTTTTTGCCTGTGGCCGGTTCTCCACTGGTTCTCCACTTCTGATAGAGACTGACCACTGCAGACCAGGAACAGCCCACAAGAGCTGCAGTTTTGGAGATGCTCTGACCCGTCACAATCTGGCCCTTGTCAAACTCGCTCAAATCCTTATCTGTGGCAATATTCAACAATACATTGTATGGGTCAAAATGATCAATTTATGACAAAATCATTAGGATATTAAGTAAAGATCATGTTCCATGAAGATATTTAGTGAATTTCCTACCGTAAATATATCATAAATATATTATTAGTAGTAATATACATTGCTAAGGACTTCATTTGGACAACTTTAAAGGAGATTTTCTCAATATTTAGATTGTTTTTGCACCCTCAGATTCCAAATTTTCAAACATTGTCCTATCCTAACAAACCATACATCAATGTAAAGCTTATTTATTCAGAAAATTGACCCTTGTGACTGGTTTTGTGGCCCAGGATCACATATAACACATCAGATCAATGAGCAGAAGGCGTCTGTAGAGATTATAATGGATGATTTTGGCAATTATTTTAATTTATTAAGTTTGCTTTATGCAGCACATTTAGTTTTGATAAGCATTCATAAGTAAAGAATACAAACAAATAATTGTAATCGTTTTGAACGCTTCAGGTGTGTTTATTTGGGTCACTTTTCTTTTAGTTTAGGCTCCTTCCGCGAATTCGCCATAACAAACGCGCGCCTCAGATTTTTGAGCCATTCACAAAGTCCTCATTAGAAAGAATACGTCTGGAGATAACTATCTGCCGGTTGTTTGTCCTCTATTATTACGCTTTTGTTATATTCTTCATCTTCTCCCGCCCTGAGAAAGGCCCAGCCCGTGATCGGCAGCGTCAGAAACCCCATCGATGCGCGCGGCCGTGAGTGCGCGCGCGCGACAGAGGCAGTTGATAGGGAGCACCGCGCGTGAGCAGCGCCGCCCGCCATTTTACATTATTGGGAATCAAGCGGAGCTCCGCCGGGGAGTCATTTACCCGCCCCCAGAACACATATTTCAACCCAAACTGACCCGAACAAACCAGCAAAACATCATCAGGTAAGCACGCGGGCGCTCTCGGCGCATTTTGGTGGCGTTTCTCGCGGCGCGGGGCTTTATTTTACCGGTGTTTGGAAACAATGTGCTGGGCGCGGGGGGAGGGGTTTTACCGGACACGCTAAACACGCGCTAGCCTTGCAAGAGCAGGCCTTTAAAACACATATAACGCGTAAATATTCTCCGCGGTGTGTTTTAGTTACTACTACAGCGTGTGGCTGCACACTAGATCCTCTCATGCTGTGTGTGTGAGTGGGTCACGCTGCTAATGCTAATGCTACATTGACTGACAGAAGGCGCGCGCCCGAATCAGCTCTAACACGTTTTTATTTCTAGGTTTCGATGTGGAATTTGCATTAAAGGCATGTTTTTGTCGTGCTGTAGCTGATTTAGGGGTGATTTGATCGGTGTGTAAGGTTAGCTGTGCAGGGCCTGGGACACGCGCCGCGCGCACGTGTGTTTTTAGCCGCTTTCTTAATGTGTGTGTGTTTGAGTACACACACACATGCTGTTTAACACCAGAGTTCATGATGATGTTTGAATGAAGGGCTGAGCACACACTCCTAATGTTGGAGTGAGGGGAAACTTTCCCATTAGGGGGTTTAATAGTGTTAGAAATGTTATATTTAGCACAACCTGGATGAACCCTACTCATGAAATTGAATACCCACATAATTTGTGTAACTGTCTACCCAAACCTGCAATAATTTGGCTCATTGCATTTGAACAGATTTCTGGAGACATGGCCACAGAACATATTAATGGGAATGGTACAGAAGAACCAATGGACACGTCTGCTGCAGTTACCCATTCTGACCACTTCAACACTTTATTAGAAGCTGGTTTACCACAAAAAGTTGCTGAAAAGCTAGACGAAATTTACCTAGCAGGTAAGCCAAAACTCGGACCCTCCAAATTGACTCCTCACCCTGTTTTGTGTCCCACTCAATGCATGTTGAACTGTGTCATGTGTTCTTGCTCAGGGAATTGGCAGGTAATCGGCAACTTTGTGTGGTTTCACTGCAAAATGGGTACTGCAGCGCTCGCTGATGCTGAGCTGTACTGACACCGGCCGCAGACATAAAGGCCGGATTGAGCGTGTCTGGCCGGATCCGGAGAGGGGGATTAGCGCTCCGTTGTTTAAGGGGGGCGGGGGGTCCGTCCCGGGGGGCCGGGGCCAGATGGGCATATGCGGGACAATAGGGGCAGCTGGAGCGGGACAGGTGATGTCCCTCGGCTTATCACTAACAGATGCTGATTGTGGAGCGGCGAGAGGGACGAGCTGCGCATGGGATACGCATTCACACTCGTGTTACTGTAATAAAGGGATCGGTCACACAAAAATGACGATTAGCCCGTGATTTACTCATCATAGGTGTGTGACATTATTCTTTCAGACGAACACGGAGTTGTATTAATAAATGTCCTGACTCTTATAAGCTTTTCAATGTCAGCCCAAAATTTGATGCCCAAAAAGTGCATCCATCCATCATAAAAGTGCATCTATCCATTTTAAAAGTGCATCTATCCATCATATAACTGCTCCACATGGCTCTGGGGGTCAATAAAGTTCTTCTCCGTATTTAACAGCAGAAAGTGACTGTTAAAAACACTTGTGCTACGTCCAACGTGTTGAGCAAGTTACGCTTTTTTTGCTATATATATATATATATATGACTTTATTTCAGACGAACACAGTTATTTTAAACAATTGTCCTGGCTAATCCAAACTTTATAATGGCAGCCCTAAATTTGAAGTAAAAAAATGCTTCCATCCGTATTCAACTTAAGATAAAGCGTAACTGACGCGATTTTTGGACGTAGCATAAGCGCTTTGAAATGTGAGAGCCGCTACACTTTCTGCATAAGTTGAATACTTGATGCGGTCCAGGCGGAAGCTAGATATTATTCTGTATAACGTGTTAAATATGGATATTTTTCTTACACACACCCATTGATTTGCTTCTGAAGGCATTTGTTAACCCCCAGAGCCATGTGGAGCAGTTATATGATGGATGGATGCACTTTTATGATGGACAGATGCACTTTTATGATGGACAGATGCACTTTTATGACGGATAGATGCACTTTTATGATGGACAGATGCACTTTTATGATGGACAGATGCACTTTTATGATGGATAGATGCACTTTTATGATGGACAGATGCACTTTTATGATGGATAGATGCACTTTTATGATGGACAGATGCACTTTTATGATGGACAGATGCACTTTTATGACGGATAGATGCACTTTTATGACGGATAGATGCACTTTTATGTTGGACAGATGCACTTTTATGACGAATAGATGCACTTTTATGATGGACAGATGCACTTTTATGACGGATAGATGCACTTTTATGATGGACAGATGCACTTTTATGACGAATAGATGCACTTTTATGATGGACAGATGCACTTTTATGATGGATGGATGCACTTTTATGATGGACAGATGCACTTATGATGGACAGATGCACTTTTATGATGGATGGATGCACTTTTATGACGGATAGATGCACTTTTATGACGGATAGATGCACTTTTATGACGGACAGATGCACTTTTATGACGGATAGATGCACTTTTATGATGGACAGATGCACTTTTATGATGGATGGATGCACTTTTATGACGGATAGATGCACTTTTATGACGGATAGATGCACTTTTATGACGGACAGATGCACTTTTATGACGGATAGATGCACTTTTATGATGGACAGATGCACTTTTATGACGGACAGATGCACTTTTATGACGGACAGATGCACTTTTATGACGGATAGATGCACTTTTATGACGGACAGATGCACTTTTATGACGGATAGATGCACTTTTATGATGGACAGATGCACTTTTATGATGGACAGATGCACTTTTATGATGGATAGATGCACTTTTATGATGGATAGATGCACTTTTATGACGGATAGATGCACTTTTATGACGGATAGATGCACTTTTATGACGGATAGATGCACTTTTATGATGGATAGATGCACTTTTATGATGGACAGATGCACTTTTATGATGGATAGATGCACTTTTATGACGGATAGATGCACTTTTATGATGGATAGATGCACTTTTATGACGGATAGATGAACTTTTATGATGTATAGATGAACTTTTATGACGGATAGATGCACTTTTATGATGGATATATGCACTTTTATGACGTATAGATGAACTTTTATGACGTATAGATGAACTTTTATGACGGATGGATGCACTTTTATGACGGATAGATGCACTTTTATGATGGATAGATGCACTTTTATGATGGATAGATGCACTTTTATGATGGATATATGCACTTTTATGACGTATAGATGAACTTTTATGACGGATGGATGCACTTTTATGACGGATGGATGCACTTTTTTGGGCTGCCATTATAAAGTTCGGAAGAGCCAGGACTTTTATTAATATAACTCTGAATGAAGAGTGTCATACACACCTAGGATGAGTAAATCATGGGGTTATCTTCAGTTTGGGTGAGCTATCTCTTTAATGGCTGCGGATGGAGGCTTAGAGATGGTGATTTTCATCAATGCAATTCCTGTAGTGTTTTGATCAATATCTTGGAGAACATGATGGCCGATATAAAGCCAGTAGGCTGTGTGTGATTAGCACACTACTTGATTTAAAGATAAATAACACCTGCATAACAATTGCGTTATTTATTTAACATGTTTTCTATAATTTGGGAATATCAATATAAAAAACATTGAACTTTTAAATCTGTACAATAATCATGTACTTTAGATTGAAACTCATGCTGTGATTTCTATTATATTGCGTTTTTCACACATGCTCGGTAATCTGCTCAGTTTGTAAGCGTTGGGCATCATCTTCTCGAATAGAGACCCGATTCTAATGCTAATGCAGTGAATATGGCGTTGTGGATACGGCACAGTAATGTCCGCATCAGGTCACATGCTCTTTACATGCACACTTCAGAAGAAATGTGAGGTTTGTGAAATGTTTCAGATGTCCAAAGACTTGTAGTAATGATATAAATACACATTTTCTGAATGCTGATGGTATGTGAAGGTATTTTACTATTACTAAGATTAAAGAAAACGCTATTTCACTTTTTCCATGTACCGTTCACTATTAAAGGCACAATATGTAAGATTTTAGGATTGAAATATCCACTAGATCAGTGTTATATATTGTGTTGACTTTATCCCAAATGCGGCGGCTTTAATATCTGATGTTATATTAGACACTGTTTGGATCATTGATGGACAGAAACTCCTCATTGTTCTCCAGCTTTACCAGTAATTACATACTGTGCCTTTAAACAAAAATAAGTCTCAATGTGGCCAATGGCGATAATGAAAGTGCAAATATCTGATGCATCCCTAGAATCAGAGATCAGAGTGTAATGGCTCTGAAAGTGTTGATCCCGTGTTCTCGAGCGACTGGAAAAGTCATTAGCGATGCTGCCATTCCTGAAGTCCGTATCGATCCCCGGTCCAGATGATGATACTCATGAACTCTCTCTCCGAGAAACCCTGAGGAATACTCAATATCTGACTGGACGGGCCTAAAGCGGCCCGAGTCTGTGGCGTGTCTCGGCTCCGCTGAGGTTTCCTGGTTCTCTCCCGCAGGCCTCGTGGCACACAGTGACCTGGATGAGCGGGCCATCGAAGCGCTGAAGGAGTTCAATGAGGAAGGGGCACTGCAAGTTCTGGTCCAGTTCAAGGAGAGCGATCTATCCCATGTGCAGGTAAGAGCACTCGCTGTGCTGTTTGACTCTGGACTCGGGACGGTTTCACTAACACACTCTCACTCGCTTTAACCCAGAACAAAAGTGCCTTTCTCTGTGGCGTGATGAAGACCTACAGGCAGAGAGAGAAACAGGGGACCAAAGTTCTAGATTCCACTAAAGGACCAGATGAGGCCAAGATCAAGGTGTGTTTTGGCCTTTTATCATTTCACTTAAAGGATTAGTTCACTTTTAGAAAAACTTTTGCTGATCATTTACTCACCCCAATGTCATCCGAGATGTCCATGTCTTTCTTTCTGCAGTCGAAAAGAAATGAAGGTTTTGGATGAAAACAGTCCAGGGGTTTTTCTCCATATAATGGACTTCAATGGGCTCCAAACGGTTCAAGGTCCAAATGACAGTTTCAGTGCAGCTTTAAACGACACCAGATGATGAATAAGGGTCTGATCTAGACAAACCATCAGTTTCTGAGAGAAACCCAGCAGTATTTATGCTAATATTTTACCTCTTATCAGAAGAACATGATCATCTCTGAGCTCCGCCATAACTTGTGCCAAGTGAGGTCAAATACGATCATAGATGTATACGTAGATGCCTCATTAGCGTCTGCACGGTTCAGTAGAATGAGGCATCTACTATCGATATATCTATGACCACGCTCGTATTTTGACCTCACTTAACGGAAGTTATGGCGGAGCTCAGAGATGATCATGTTCTTCTGATAAGAGGTAAAATAATAGCATAAATACTGCTGGGTTTCTCTCAGAAGCTGATGGTTTGTCTAGATCAGACCCTTATTCATCATCTGGTGTCGTTTGAAGCTGCACTGAAACTGCCATTTGGACCGTGAACCGTTTGGAGCCCATTGAAGTTCATTATATGGAGGAAACCTCTGGACTGTTTTCATCCAAAACCTTAATTTCTTTTCGACTGCAGAAAGAAAGACATGGACATCTAGGATGACATGGGGGTGAGTAAATGATCAGCAAAAGTTTATTTAAAAGGGAACTAATCTTTTAAAATCGTGCCTGTCGACTCATTTGCTCTTGTTTTGCAGACTTTGCTTGATAGAACCGGCTACACCCTTGATGTCACTACAGGTCAGCGCAAGTACGGCGGTCCTCCGCCCGAGTCCGTCTACACCGGAGCTCAGCCCACGATTGGGACGGAGGTAATGCGCTTCATGGAGCTGTGCTAAAGGAGAGTTCAGCCAACACTGGAGATTAGCCCCTGATTTACTCATCATAGGTGTGTATGACATTCTTCTTTCAGATGGACAGTTATACTAATAATGTCCTGACTAATCCAAGCTTTATAAATGGCAGCCCAAAATTTGAAGCCAACTTGCACAGAAAATATAACACCAGTTACACTGAGTTGAATACAGAAGCCGGTCCGCCGGAAGCTAGATATTTTACTTTATAACGTGTTAAATGTGGATATTTTTCTCACACAAACCCATTGATTCGCTTCAGAAGGTCTTTATTAACCCTTTTATAATGGATGGATGCCCTTTTTTGGGCTGCCGTTATAAAGCTTGGATTAGTCGGGACATTTTTAATATAACTGTGTTCGTCTGAAAGGAGAAAGTCACTGAGGGTGAGTAAATCATGGGGTCATTTAAATTTTTGGCTGAACTATCATTTTTAGGACTATGGGCCAGTTCAAGAGTAATCTGATCGGCTCAAATCTTGAAAGTGGGTGTTCAAACAGGGTTTCCGCAGGGTCTTAAAGTCTAGAATTTCATAATCTAAATTTTAGGCCTCCAAAAGTCTCAAATTCGCTGAAGTATTCTGTTCTAGGTCTTGAATTATTATAAACAGGTCTTAATTTTCCTAAGTCCATGTGACGCTACCTCTAATGCTCATTTAAAAAAAAAATTTTTAAATGACTTTCTTTCGCTAGTCCTACTTTAGTACACTACATTACGACTACAATTAAGACCAACATGCAGCTTATATTGCATCCAATCAGCTTTCGTGTTATTGGAGTCTCTTTCAGATTGTCCCACAGACACCTAAAACTGATTTTATTCTTCAGCTAATAGTCCTCCAGTTTGTGTTTCTGCGATTTTACTAAATGCAACAAAATCAACATGCATTCTTTTGAGATCCTGCATTATTCGGAACCAAAATAAACGAGACTTGTGTTGTTTGTTCTATTGTCATGTGACTTTTGTGCATCTAGCATAATGCATAATATGGTAAATGTGGTATCCTTATTATGAAAAAAAAGCTACTTTCTGGAAATTACCACCACAAATTCAGTAATTTTCAAATCACAAAAAAAAGTTGTGAAATCCTGTTGGGATTGAGCTATGAGGAAGTGCAAGTTGATACAAGTTTATCGATTTGTTCAATTTGAGTAAATTAATTTACTTTGCAAGTACTTTTGTGACTAATTCTTTTATAGGTCATACATTTCATTCATAATGGTCTTAAAAAGGTCTCAAAGTCTTAAATTTGACTTGATGAAACCTGCAGAAACCCTGTTCAAAAGAACAACAAGATTCTGAAATCATATTAGATCACAATCTAATCTTGGTTTTTGATCTGGACCGAATCAGTTTGTTCAAAACTTTAGTATGACTGGGATACTTTTGAAAGCCCCCCCCCAAAAAAAATCAGGATTATACTGATCCCAGCACAAGTGGACAAATGTAATAAAGCTTTAAAAATGGTCAAATACAACATTTGTATCATAATATACACGGGTATATATTTAGCTCTTGATTACTTTTAACTGTTAAAGTTGGAAGTAGACATTAAGCCTTTCCGTAGCCTACAGTAAACAGATTTCGCCGCCATAAAATAATCCCCAAACATGTGTAAATATGGGGCAAAAACAGCCACGAGGAGTAAATGAGGGAGAAATTAAAATCTGATGCTGCACAAAAGCTAACAATGCAAAGCCAATGTTGTTTCTAATCTTTGACATGTCCAAGACTGTGATAAAAGGTAAAAAAATCCAGGCCACAAGCACTTCTTATATTGAAAATAGTCATTTTTGTTGTTTTTCCTCAAATCAGTGACGTCATTTATGAACTTGGCAATTAAATAGTTAAAATCCTTTTTTTTAAGATTTAGTAGTTTGTCAGGACTGAGGTTGATTTTAATAGATTTATGCAAAAAAATTGAGGAGAAAAATGATACATTTTTACAGCACTTTAATTTAGTGGATGTTTTCATCCCGAAAATAACGAAAGGGTAGTGAATTTGCCCACAGTGTATCGTTGAGTTTTTGAAAATTTTTAGAGCATTTTTCCAAAATGTGTCAAAATAAGATTTGTCACAAAATCATTCCATTTGCTGAAATTAAGACTAAAAAACCCCATAGTGGATGAAAACGTCCCCAACAGCACATAATGGTTAAACCCGGCACAGAAGTCTGATAGATTACCTGATCCTGGATGGCCGAACATGAGGTTTCCAAATCCAGATCGTTCTGGTCCAGATGAATGTTTGTGAACAGCTGGCCCTAGATCAGGTGTCTTCAAAGGCTGTCCAGAGGATGAGTTATGTACGCTGTGCTGGAGTAACTTTGTTACGCTGACAGTAACGGCTAAGATCTCGACAGCCGCTGTGTTCGAGAGCCGTCTGTCCGCTCTAAACTCCAGCAGATGCTGCTCAGATGTTGGACAATACCGGCCTCGATATACTCAAGCCAAACTTTCTTTATCTGCTCCAACAAAATACTGTTGGCAAACATCCACAACCAAAATTACATGCATAAATCAGCGCAAATGAAAGCGTTGGATTATAGCAGTGTGGATATGCTTTAAACCAGCAGCTTTCCAGCATTAAACCGTGTCCGTGTCACGTTTAGTTAGGGGTTCAACTTCAGTTTCTGCTATAAAGCAGCTCTCCAGTGTGTTCATGCTTTTACTCACTTCACACCGGTTTCATTGATTTCGTGGGTTTGACCTTGACGTCATTGAGCACATATAGTTAAAGAGATAAAGCTCTGCTCTCTTCTCTCCGTACTGCAGATCTTCGTGGGGAAGATCCCGAGGGACTTGTTTGAAGATGAGCTGGTGCCTCTGTTTGAGAAGGCCGGGCCGATCTGGGACCTGCGTCTGATGATGGATCCTCTGAGCGGCCTGAACCGGGGCTATGCCTTCCTCACGTTCTGCACTAAAGAGGCTGCACAGGAAGCCGTCAAGCTAGTAAGACACGCAAACCCATTCATGAGTGTGTACATGCTGCTTCTCTACTGGACTCCAACCTCAGTGGGGCAGTGATAGACATGGGCTTTACAAATGCAACAACTCTGTTTTTCTCCTCTCAGTGTAACAATCATGAAATTCGCTCTGGCAAACACATTGGCGTGTGTATATCAGTGGCAAACAACAGACTCTTTGTGGGCTCCATTCCCAAGAGCAAGACAAAAGAACAGATTGTTGAAGAGTTTTCCAAAGTCACAGGTGAGCTTGCTCTTTTAAGTGAGGGCGCATTCCTGCATATCTCGACGTGCTTTTGTTTAAAGATGGATTTAATGTTTGTTTTGTTCTGTTTTTGTTAGAGGGTCTTACTGACGTAATCCTTTACCATCAGCCGGATGATAAGAAAAAGAACAGGGGCTTCTGTTTTCTGGAGTACGAGGACCATAAAACAGCAGCGCAGGCTCGACGGAGGCTCATGAGCGGGAAGGTGAAGGTCTGGGGCAATGTGGTCACCGTCGAGTGGGCCGACCCTATTGAGGATCCTGACCCGGAGGTCATGGCAAAGGTCAGAACATGATCCACCTGCATCACTTTCTCACTTAGGGTTATGTGCTGTTCTAGAGGCTCATGCTGACATGACAGCCGTTCAGAGACCGCACATGTTGGCCTGATGCTGAATTATCCACTGTTGGTCAAAGTCTTGGGGTTTTCAACAGATCTAAACACTTAAAGGGTTAGTTCAACCAAAAATGAAAATCCTGTCATTAATTTCATAACCTCATGTGGTTGGACACCCGTCAGACCTCCGTTCATCTTCAGACACAAATGAAGATATTTTAGTGTAAATCTGATGCTCTGAAAGGCCTCCATTGGCTCAATGCACGGTTCACTCTCAAGACCCTTAAAAGACACTAAAGACTAAAGTTACAAAGTCCATCTCACTACAGCGGCTCTACAATAACTTTATGAAGAGACGAGAATAGTTTTTGTGCAAAAAAACCCTAAATAACGACTTGTATAGTGATGACGATTTCAAAACACGGCCTCATGAAGCTTCGAAGCATTATGAATCACTGAGTCGATTCAGCGGTTTGAATCGCCAAATTTCAGCAGTTTGACACGCGATCCGAATCATGATTCGACTCACTGATTCACAACGCTTCGAAGCTTCATGAGGCCGTGTTTTGAAATCGTCATCACTATATAAGTCGTTATTTAGGGTTTTTTTGCACAAAAACTATTCTCGTCGCTTCATAAAGTTATTGTAGAGCCGCTGTAGTGAGATGGACTTTGTAACTTTAGTCTTTAGTGTCTTTTAAGGGTCTTGAGAGTGTAAAGTTGAGCCAATGGAGGCCTTTCAGAGCATCAGATTTACACTAAAATATCTTCATTTGTGTCTGAAGATGAACGGAGGTCTGACGGGTGTCCAACCACATGAGGCTCAGTCATTAATGACACAATTTTCATTTTTGGTTGAACTAACCCTTTAAGGATCGGTCTTCTCTATAACTCATCATGTCCTCTCATCTGCTTCTAGGTGAAAGTGTTGTTTGTCAGGAACCTGGCGAACAGCGTCACAGAGGAAATACTTGAAAAAGCTTTCGGCGCGTTTGGCAAACTGGAGCGAGTAAAGAAACTGAAAGACTACGCCTTCATTCACTTCGACGAGAGGGATGGAGCGGTCAAGGTGAGAAGGCTTATGATGGGAAGTGTTGTTTCTTTGAGTGGTCACTGCAGTGGTGTGACGATGTGGATGTTCACAGGCGCTGGCGGAAATGAACGGCAAAGATTTGGAGGGAGAGCACATTGAGATCGTGTTTGCCAAGCCACCCGACCAGAAGCGGAAAGAGAGGAAGGCGCAGCGCCAAGCAGCGAAGACGCAAATGTGAGTGTTACGGCTTTACCCCAGGGGTGTCCCATCCTGCTCCTGGAGGACGGCCTCTGCATATTTCAGCTCCAGCACACTTGATTACGTCGTCCTGAAGACCGTGTTCAGGGCGTCAGACTGAGACCAACTGGTTACATTTTGCGACCCTAAATTTTCTCGCACTTGTGCCATCCCCACATTCCCCAACTGATAAGAGCTGCCATGTTTATTACGTATGAAAAATGGAAAACTAAAGTGAAAGCAAATCGCACTCCTTGTTTGAGCTGTGCAGTGCAGGCCGTTTATCAGCCGGAGCAATAATAGTGTAGCTCAGAACCAGTTTACTCGCGGACAGATCTCAATCATGTGACGCCGTTACTACACAGCGCTGGAGATCCAGTGAGAAAACGCTTGAGTTCACCGCTGAATTAATAACATCACTGAGATCTAGCTTTCAAAATCATCTCAAACCAGATCAGATCAAACAGAGCTGACGTGGAGACCAGGACAAACATTGAGCCATGAGCAAACAAGTTGTAGAAGGCTTCTCACTCCATGGGTTTAATGTGGTCACACTTACTGTAACCATGGGATTGTGGCAGAAATAGTCAAATGTTTGTACGTTATTCATCTTGGGGTTCGTACAACGTTTTGAGTGAAATTCAAACACACACGCTCTTGAATTTCACTCAAAACCTTGTAACCATATTAAACCCATGGAGTGAGAAGCCTTCTACAACCCAGCATGTTTTAGAGTGCAGGTGCACTTCACTGAATCTCTTGTGGAGCAACACCAGCGGTAATTCAGGAGAAAATCTCCCAATGCTCCACGTGAAACTTCAGTCTTTCCACCTTTTACCATCATGTCAATTCTCAATTGATTTTGATTAATATGCGCGAGGGAGAGCGAGAGAGTTTGAAGACGGTGAGAGCTGCCCTGTGGACGCCTGTCTGGAAATAATGCAGGGGAAAAAATATCGGCCAACGCAGCAGCCTTATATCGGCCGATATTATCGCCGGCCGATTATATCGGTCTATCACTACTCCTCCGTGTGTTTGAGGTTTGGAGCTGAACTCTGCAGGACGCTCAGCCTTGATTTACCCCTCCATCTTGTGTTGATTATAATGGTGCCTGTGCTCTTCTCTCTCAGGTATGATGATTACTACTACTACGGCCCTCCTCAAATGCCGCCTCCTGCCAGGGGCCGGGGCCGGGGTGCCAGTCGAGGCGGTTACTCCTACCCGCCCGACTATTACGGCTATGAAGATTACTACGATTATTATGGTTACGATTACCATAACTACAGGGGCGGCTACGATGACCCGTACTTCGGCTACGATGATTTCCAGGCGCCGGCTCGAGGCCGAGGAGGGCGCGGCGGGGCGAGAGGCGGGACGTCTCCTGCGCGGGCCAGAGGCGCCGGCGCTCCACGGGGCCGGCCGGGCTTCCCCCAGCGCGGAGGGGCCGGAGGCGGGCTGGGAGCCAGCAGGGGCCCTCGCGGAGGAGCCAGAGGCGGGGTTCTGCCGAGAGGGCGCGGGGTACGTGGTGCTCGGGGTGGACGCGGTGGAAATGTAGGAGGCAAGCGCAAAGCTGATGGCTACAACCAGCCAGATTCCAAACGGCGCCAGACCATTAATCAGAACTGGGGCTCGCAACCCATTGCACAGCAACCCTTGCAAGGTGGCGATCATTCTGGTAACTATGGTTACAAATCTGACAACCAGGAGTTTTATCAGGATTCTTTTGGGCAACAGTGGAAGTAGAGAATGTAGGGCTCTTTTGTTTTCTTTCCAATAAAACAAAACCCAAACCTTTTTATAGAGACTTGATTGGCCCTCGAATCCATTAACGGTTGCCTCTCCTCCTCCTGGCGGGTTTTTTCTGTACATATTTTAAGAATCCGCTTGGACTCGATCAGTAGTCACTCCCACCTGCTTCTGCCGAACTCTTTTTGTTTTATGTTTTTGTTTTTGGAAGTCGTTTCCTACTTTTTAAAAATCGGGATTGAAATTTTTAAATTTGCTTTTTTCTCCTGCTCAATCTGTCCATTTGGCTCTCTCTAGTACATGTGTGTTCATAGGAAGTTTGCTCTTCATGTCTTAAGTAGGGAACAGCAGCAACAACAACAACAAAAAAAGACGAAAAATGAAAAGGAAAAAAAAAATCACTGTCTTAAACTTGTATTACACAAAGAAAAAAAAAAAGAAATTGCTATTTGTATGTTACAAAAGATAATGCTAGTCAAAATAGCGTGTCTTGTTTTGTTTGGGGAAAACGTTTAAAAAAAAACAGAAAAAAAAAAAAAGGACTTTGCTCCTTTATTTTTGGCTTTACATTTTGGCTTGTATTCTTTGCTGTTTGTCTGCTTGAATAAACATACACGCACCAGTGTACAAAAACTCAAATTGTGTTTCAAATTCATGTTTCGGCAAATTCTCTCTTCAAATTGCCTACAAATTTATGGCTCCTTGTGGAAGAAAAGGACTAAAGGTTTGCCTGTAGACACGTGCCGCCCCTCACTCTGCATGCCGATTGAAAGCCAGTCTCTCTCCACTCAAGCTCTGTGTAAACCCATCCCACATTTCCTCCTCCGGCGGGAGGCGTTCTTTACTCAAGCTCCACAGGACTCGAACTCGATCACTAAAGCACAATTTGATGCGAGGCGTCCTTAACTCTTGCACGTCTGTCCCAAATTTGAGCGAGCGGGGAATCTAGCATGCCTGTTTTCTCCTAACCCTGCTTGTGTTTGACCTCTGCATGCGGCGCGTCGGTAGTCTAGCGAATGCTTCCTGCTTCCCTCTCTCTTTGACATCCTTGCGGTCGTTTGTGTGATTTTTCTTTTTCCTTTGTGTTGTATTCATTGTTAACGCTCCTCTAATTTGTGTTCCTTTTGTTACCTGGCTAGCAGGGAAAAGGGGTCGAGGCTGGTCCTGACATGTCCCAGTGAAGACTGACTAGCTCAGTGGGGTCACGCCAGCGGAAGTGATGATGATGATGATGATGATGGTAAGGTCCGTTCCACGGTCCATCTCAGTTCCTGCCTTACGGAAGCATATCTTCTCCCTGTCTGCCTCCAAGATTGCCATCACCACCGCAGAGTCGCCATTAGACATGTTTGGACTCTTCTTTGTGTATTGTTTTTTTTTTTTTTTTGTATTTAATTTGTTCTTTTTAAGTTTATAAGAATGTCCCAGAACCCTTGTGTCATGACGAATGCTATACTTTTGGAGGTCGAGTAGCCCAAAGGAGTTTTATCCTTAACGTTACATGTATTTTGCACTTTGTAGATGTTTGAAGTGGCTTGGAGGAGCTTTGATGTATATTTTTGTGCATTTTAACCGAGGATGAGCTCGTCTTGCGTTGATTTCTCCTCTCTCAGTCGTAACCTGGCGTGATTGACCAGGCATTCCAGGTGAAATGGTTCTTTTCGGAACCCCTTTTTCCTTTAATATTTTTTTTTTTTTTTTTTTTTTGGAAAGGGTTGGTTAACTACCTCATCCTGGAGGCTGAAACTGCCCTATCTGTACTGTACATACGGAGACCTAATGCAAGCAGGGCTTTTTATACTCAACTTATGCACAAGGGCAACATCAGAGCCACTGTACCTAGTGTATTATAGTCCTTTTGTAATAATGCTGAACAGTCAGACTGGGCATGTGAAAGACACTCATGTGATGAGTCTAAAGAAGCGTCGGTCTGAGGATGTAGTTACAGGTCACTTGAGAAGCGTTCGCCGTTTCTCACGCCCCCCCCTCGCCCCAAATGAATTGCATTTTAAAGCTTTATTTTAAGAGCGCGCGGCCCTCGTTGGCCGTGTTTTGAAACCAACACTATCCCTTTGTGTACTGTGCCACACCTGGACGTGCACAGCTCGCCGTGGCTCCTAAAGGTAAGACCTGGAGATTCGGGCGTGGCTCCGTCTTCGTCCCTGGCGCTGATCCTGCATCAGACCGGACAGGACGTATGATGTCATTGGACCGGGCACACCGTAGCTGCCTTTTCATCACATGTCAAATGTGTGATGGGTTATTAAGATATGCATCGTTTCGGGCATGTTATTGGTAACTTGCACTCTCTCGTGTGCTCGTACAGGGTTTATACGTTTTTAAAGGGATTCTGTTGATGTTTCACTCTCTCTCTTTCTTTTGTTCTGCCTCTCTTTAAAAGTATTGACTGGATTTTGAATATGACTGACTCAACGATCATTTCTGTATCTCCATCAAACCATTTTTATGAAAAATGGTGTTTTAAAAGTACTGCTGCATAACAAGTGTTTTTTGCATTCCTGCAAATAAATTTTGTAAAATGAAAAGGCGTGGTGTCTGCTTCCAGAAGTGTCTGGTGTCTGGGATTGGGGAACGTTTGAGTGAGTTTAAGGCCCTGTCCACACGGAGACGCGTTTAAAGTCTACAGGGATCCGGCGTTTTGGGTCTCAGAGTGGATAAATCTGAAAACTATATGTGCGTTTTCGTGAAAAACTGTCATCATGCCACGTCCCGCACGGGAAAGACTAGAAGGGATACAGCTATGGCCACTGGGCATGCTCACATCAATACTGCGTCGTCTAATCCCTGTATGTGCTTTAGTGTACGGGTAGCTTTAGGGTTTAGATTCTTTGCTTAACTATTTCCTTTCAAATAGTTTTGTTTAAAAGTAGACATTTTCAAGCTTTCTATACATTAGGGATGCCACAATTCTCAATATAATATAGAACCGTTCGGTACGGCATTCACGGTTCAATGCGCGCTTGTGAATTGCGTTTGTTTCTTTTCTTTTTTCCGGTTTTGTATTTATTTTTCTACAAATTCTATCATTTGCCTCCATTCCAACACACTGAACAATGCGACATACATTCACATCACACGTTAGTGGTAGAGTTATACTCACGGGACACTATAGTTATTCACAATCACCAAAGTTCATTATTTGCAAGTGTTTTACAGCCTTGCCGGTTTCATTCGCATGCGCGGTTTTAACATGCGCTTTTCCGAGCGTGTCAAACACGTGATTACTGGACTAAGTCGTCTTAATGCGCTAATACTGTCAAATACACACAAGGTTAACATAAACACAGTCGGTTGTGTCTGTATATTAGATGCGTGCAGGTCTTAAATTGACAGCAGCGCAGCCTATAGTGAACACAGTCCTTAAAGGGACAGTTCACCTCTAAAATTGTCATTATTTACTCACTCTAATATTGTTCCAAACCTGTATTAATTTCTCGATGACAGAATTTTTCATTTGAGTGAATTTTCCCTTTAATGTTAATACAACAACAAAAGACAAAGAGAAAATCACTCACTGCTCTTGACTGAAAAACTAATACAGTAGCTTTAAAGGTGAACTATGTAGGATTTTTGCAGTAAAACATCCAGAAACCACTAGGCCAGTGTTATATATTTTGTTCAGTTGAGTACTTAGAATATCCCAAATGTTTTCAACTTTTTGTAAATCGTGAGAAAATTGCTATTTTAACCAAGGGACCGGGACGTGTGAGCTATGTGTGTGAGGGAGTCGCCTGTCGATTGCGTCATATCTGCGTCACCCTCGGTCTCCGGTTTTATTCAGTGAAACGCTTTACTCTCACTGCAGTGTGAACAAGTGTCATAGCAGCCGCCGAGCGAACGTCATAACTTCCTTTTCAACACACTCAGATGTATCTAATACGATAAACAGAGCTGTGTTACCTCATATACTCATGACTGGAAAAGAGGAAGTGGCGCCGGCAACCGTGTCATAATAAAAGTCCCGCCAGCGACTATGCCATAATAACAGTCCCGCTCTTCAATCGCTCCTGCGGCCTTGCTCAGCTCCACAACACTCGCTCCTGCTCTGCTTCACTACAGTAATGTTAATAATCGCATCCATGAACATGATTTCTGCCCGAGTCCTATCCTGACTGTTTCCCGCCGGCTGTGAGGTGAAGACCACATGTCCCGAGATTCTGCACTCAAACGTCCCGCCATCAAACTACGCCTTTGTTTTGAACAGGCGACCTCTAGTGGACGGAAAAGTTACATAGTGTAGCTTTAATAAGAATCAATGTATATTTTATAGTGAAGTCTATGTAGTGTTTTATTTTTACATTTATTAGTCTATAGTCTATTTGCTTATTTATTAAATCCAGGCAATTGGCTGATGAAACATTGATTTAGATACAATTTATACTAAACGAAATTCATTTTAAAGAAAGACTTTCTACAAAACAAATCTTAATGAAGTGGTCAACATTATTTCTTTTCATAATCAATATAGCCGAGATGAAATTTAAAAATAACATTTAAACATAAATATAATACAAAATGCATGTTTAATGGCTACAGTACAGATACATCATGTCTGAAGGGTTTGAGCGAGTGTTGTTTGACGGGTGAGGGTTCATGAGTGGAGCGCTGGGATAGCAGATTATTGAGCGTCCGTCACACCGCTCCACTTCACTCATCACAGGCTCTCGTCAGAACGCACACATGAAAAAATGGTCGGGTTTAAATCAGGCTTGGGCTCATAATTAGTTAATGTTTTGGACTGGGCTCATACACAATGGGCTCGGGTAGGCTGGGTTTGTGTGTGTGTGTGGGTTTTTTTTTTTTTTTTTGAGCCCAATCTAAGCTGTAGGGTAGGTGTAGGCGTTAGTAAAACACTTGATTTATTGTCATTTTATTGTGAGATGTTGTCTCACTTCCTACCATTGCTGTACCCCTTCTAGCCACAACTCTTCTCTGTGTTTAGTGTTATCTGTGGTAGAATTACAGCGCCACACACTGGCCTGCCCTGTATACTGCATCGTTTTCAGTCAGTTTCAGATCTATTTTTTTAAATGAGGGAAAAGGATCGGATCAGGAAAGCTGTCTTCATGTGGACGAGGCCTAAGAAGCCGTTACAGTGTTTCCGCATTAAATTGACCGTCTACAATTTAAGGCTTTAATATCTTAAATTGAAGAGTCTTAAAGGGTTAATTCACTCAAAGATGAAAATAATGTCATGTATTCCTCATGCCGTTCCACACCTGTAAGACCTCCGTTCATCTTCAGAACACAAGTTAAGATATTTGTGTTTAAATCTGAAGGCTCTGCATTGCCAGCAATGACATTTACACTCCAGATCCATTAATGTACTAAAAACATATTTAAATCCGTTCATGTAATTACAGTGGTTCAATATTAATATTATAAAGCGACGAGAATATTTTTGGTGCGCCAACAAAACCCTAAATGACGTCTTATATAGTGATGGCTGATTTCAAAACACTGCTTCATGAAGCTTCGGATCGTGTGTCGAATCAAAATTCGGATCACGTGTCAAACTGCTGAAATCACTGGCGATCTGAACCGCTGAATCAATATGCTCCGAATATGCAAGTGTCTGAAGATGAATGGAGGTCTTGCGGGTGTGGAACGGCATATGGGTGAGTAATAAATTATATTCTTTTCATTTTTGGGTTTAACTCTAGGGGAGACGGAAAATTTGCCTATTTTCAAAAATAGTGGCATGTTCCTTTAAATTTGGATTAGAAAGTCTTACATTCAATATCATGGCATTAAATTAGCGCTCTATGATTTCTGCGATGTACAAAACGTGAACTGAATTGCAGAATCCATTCATAATAATGTCAATTACTGTATAATGCAGATCAGATTTTGTATGAATAAATCAACAGTAAGTCAGTCTCTTAAAGGGCCAGTTCACCCATTAATGAGAATCCTGCGGTCATTTCCTCGCTCAAACCCGTCAGACTTTCCTTCATCATATAAAGCCATCGAATCTCTTCAGAACATCTGGAATAATCCACTCCATCCGTATGGATCAGTTTCTCTTGATGAACTTTCTGAAGCGGCAGTGGATCTAGGACTGTTAGAAATCTTTCCAATTGAATTTCATAAGGTCCTAAATTAAATTGCACAATAGTACGATGTAAGTAAACACTGCAATTTAACGATGTCCTACTCTTATCATCTGTATGACTACAATGATGGAGTATTTTAGGTTTCCTTACCTTTTTTTCTCTCTCTCTCATAAACCCAAAAAATATATATGTGGTGCATTTTTAAGCATCCAGCAAAAGATTAATTGGTTAAAATTCATAGGCGTAAATCATGTGTTGCCCCCCCCCCCCCCTAAAAAATATAATTACACACGACATTGTGTATTGTAAATAATATAATCATATACTTTAGAATAATTGTGTTAGTAAAAATGCGTTTTAAAGGAACACGTCGACCTTTTGTGACTTTATCTTGTTCCCCGTATCCCCCAGAGTTAGATAAGTCCATACACACATTCTCATCTCCATGCCATAACTCTGTCTGATGCGCACATTTGTTAACGATATCGTATGTTGTTAAAACGACATATTTTTCTCGTTAAAATTACATATTTTCTCCAAATAAGGGCAAGTGTTGTATAGTGATGTGTGTATATATGTCTGTATCCATATTAGAGAATGTATTTAGCCACACTTGTTTGAAAAGCAGAAGCAAGCTCAGCCTTACTCGACGGCCACGGAAACAGGCCAGTGGGTTCAATCCATTCCCAGCTTTCTTATTTTGCTTCCGATGTACAGGCAATTAGTTTATGAAACCTTGATCAAAATTAAAATACAATTCACTTTTCATCATCAACATATAAAAATTAAAACAATATAATAGGCTAATATTTAAACATAGCCTATAGCCTAACTATGAATCTAAATAGGCTACGTTTTGCATGTAGCCTACTCCACTCAAGCTTCAAAAATGTATTTTGTTTATTAAACGCAAAGTTTTTAATTTCAAATTCAGTTCATATTTCCAACAAACGAAATACTGAGCCAAAATAACGAATTGGTAAAAAAAAAAACTGCAAAAATGAAAAATAGTAAATAATTTGTGAGTAGTGAGTAGGCCTATAGGCTATAAGAGGCGCAATATGTCTGGAGACATGGAGTGGGGTCAGACATGATTTCTATTAAGTGTTGTTTTGCAGAAATCATTTATTTAAAGTTAATTTCGTTTTCTATAAATTGTATTTTAATTTTGATCAAGGTTTCATAAACGAATTGCCTGTATATTTAATACATAAGAAGCAAAATAAGAACGCGGAGAATGGATTGACGTGCGTAACGAACCCACTGGCCTGTTTCCGCGGCCTTTGAGTAAGGCTGAAAGCGTCTTTCTTTTTAATACATTTCTAGAATATATGTATTACAGTATAACATACAATATATTACAGTAGGCCTACTGTAGGTCCATGGCACCGCTCATAAGGTAATGCAGGATTTATGTTTTTACAAGACATAAGGGCACAAATGTAGTAGATAAAGTGGCCGTTTCGTTGTCTGTTTGTAAAAAACGCCTTTTTTTTCAACATTGCGCCATTTTACGTCACGAGAGGGAGTCGTTTTGCGCTCTGCGGTGATTCAGTGCACAGTCGGTTGGTATTCAGTGGAAGCGGTCGCGAGTCAGTGTGTTCTCGGTAGTTTTTGTATTTATTTTATCATCATCGTGGTAAATGATTGTGTTTGTGGAGGTTGCACAAACTCCAGCCGGTCAGGACGTCGAGTCCACAGGTTTCCTAACAAGAGAAAGGATGGAGCTTCCGTGCCTGAGTGCGGTGAGGAGACGGGACTAATGCATCTGCCTCGGAAAATGGTGTGTAGCGTTCACTTTATCATCCCGGTGATATGATGGAGTTCCACATGCGATGCCGGAGCAAGAACCAAATGAGACTCGAGCACCTTCCGTCGCGCCGTTAGCCTTCTGTTCTCCCGCCGGCGGGAAACATGATGGTCAGGGATGCAGCTCGACGGAAACATGACCTGTGCGCCGTAAGTATAGTTTTTTTTTGCCATAGACTAAAAGGTTTTCTCTAACATTTGCTAAATACCGTCAATTTAATAATTTCAATAATGAGAAGCAACGGGTTGTTGTAAAACACAGCGTGTAAGGCATAACGTAACTCCCAGATTGTTTTGAACTTGTTTAATCAATAGAAATAATCCAAGCACATAACCCTTCATATGGAGGATTAAATACAATTGAATTTATGCATTAATGTGTAGCCTAAGATTTTGTAACTTGTATCACTGACACAACCAGGTTTTAAATTTAAAGGGGTGATGAATTGAGAAATCAACTTTCCCTTGAGCTTTTGATATATAAGAGGTCATGGCAAATATAAGAATATCCTGTAAATTTCAGAGCTGAAAACTTTCTTGTTAGTCAAAGAAAAGCTTTTATAGACACCAGAGCCTGAAAACGATCTTGTGCTTCACCTTTACGTCATCGCACGACGAAACTCCGCCTCTATAGAATAATAAGCAGGTGTAATTCAGTAGCTCCGCCCACCGACTCATGGAGCTGGTCGGATTGTTAGTCAGCAGCAATAAACATGCAGAGGATATCACGATATTGCTATTCCTGGTTGTGGAAGAACACAGTCGCTGCATAAGCTTTCTTCGGATCCTAATATTAGGAATATGTGGCTATTTATAATGATGTTCCAGCTCACGTAGAGATTTGCAGACATATTGAGATTGAAACACAATGTTGTTCATCTATATTGGACCCGACAGGAATGGTGCAGCACACTTATGTGAGTAAAACATGTTTTTTTATACGTGATAGTATTGCATTGTTACAGATAGTTTTATGTGTACAATTGTGTATTGATTATGTGTAGAGAGACTTTATGTGACGTTATGTGTGTGTCCGCAAGAGTGAGAGTGAGAGTGTGTGTGTGTGTGTGTGTGTGTGTGTGTGTGCGTGTGTGCGTGTTTGCGCGTGTGTGTGTGTGTGTGTGTGTGTGTGTGTGTGTGTGTGTGTGTGTGAGTAAGCAAGCATTTCCCTTAGATGATTCCTGGGACAGACGGTAGCTGAAGCTCATTAAATTTGCAAATATTATCCAATCCTAGCTGTGGGCGTTTACTTCCAAGTCTTCAGTTCAGCACGCCCATCAAAACTGAGTTATTCAACGTGTTGCTTCCAGGAAGAGATGAACCTGCTTCAGTGTCCGTGAAACTGTAAATGTCTCTCTCTCTCTCTCTCTCTGTCTCTGTCTCTCTCTCTCTCTCTCTAAGAGGAACTGGGCGTCTCCGTCACATTCAGCACTTCATGTTAAAGTAACAGGAAAGAAACACTCAAAACTCCTCTGAACACACATCGAGAGCTTCAGAAGAACTGAATCCACAGACAACAGAGAAGATCATTTAATAAGAGAGAAGAATGAAGATCATCTGGACTTTCACTCTGCTGATGATTCCTGGTAAGAATCTGAACTCAGAAGAACCAGAACAGAGATTAAATAATGAACACAAGTCTTTATCCATAACTAATGACCTTTGACATGAATCTCCCTTCAGTGTGTATTAGTGTTGTGTTAAGATGCTGGTTTGTTGTAGGTGTCGTGAACTCCATAGAAGTGACCGGATATTCAGGAGGCGGAGTCGAAATCTCATGCAAATATGATAAAAGATATAAAGGAAATGAAAAGTATTTTTGTAAAGGAAAGTGGCCATGCACAGATCAAATCATGACTAATGAGAAAAATGAATGGGTTAATTCTGGAAGATTCTCTCTGTATGACGACACAAGTTCAGCCGTCTTCACTGTGACCATCAGAGATCTGAGAGAAGAGGATTCTGGGATGTACTATTGTGCAGTTGATATACCTTCAGAAATAGATTCCTCCACTGAAGTGAATCTGAAGGTTATAACCGGTGAGTAACTGAGACTCCACAACATCACGATCCTCAACACTGACTGGAATTACTGCCGTTCACTCGTCTAACTCATAACTCACGCCATCAATAACCTTTTTATCTCCTGATGGAAGATTTACACTCATCATCTGAACTTGAGTTCATAAATGTTGTAGCAAAGTGAAGATAAATGTGTTTATATTGAGAACAAAATGACAAATGATCTGTGTTTGTGTCGAACAGATCAACCAATCAGGACCGTGAGAGGATATTCAGGAGGAAACATCATCATAAACTTCAAATATGAGAAGAAACACAAGAACCATGAGAAATACATCTGTAGATCTAGAGAATGTTTTCCTGTAATAAACACTAACAGAGCCTCAGAATGGACACATGACAGACGATTCTCCGTTCATGAGGGCAGATCTGCAGGGCTCTTACGTGTGTTTATCAGAGAGCTGAAGGAGAACGACTCTGGAGAATATAAGATTACAGTCAAAGCTTCTGAAGACTACAGTTTCTTCTCTGAGTTTAGCCTGAACATTGAGAAGGGTGAGCCGCTTTCAGTCATTATGAGGTGAATCCATGAATATATCTGGTCATTCTAACATTACTGCGCTTTATTTGGATCTGAAACAGATGATTGTGTGAAGAGCATCAGTCTATCAGCGGCTGCAGGAGGATCTGTGAACATCAGCTGCAAATACCCACAATCCCACAGCAGTGATGTGAAGTTTCTCTGCTGGAGATCTGGAGCTGATCTCTGTGCTGAAGAGACGTCTGTGAATGAGAGCAGAAGATGGAGGCGTAAGGGAAAGATCCGGCTGTATGATGACAGAGAAGAGCGGCTCCTGACGGGAAGCATCAGTCATGTGACTGAACAACATTCAGAATACTGGTGTGGAGTTCAGTCTGATGGAGGACACAAGAGCTTCATCACACGAGTCCTGATCAACCTCACAGGTGCGGAGGCTTTTCTCACTGATATTAATCATAAGGTAGTATAACATCTCTTCAGCAGATCACTGTGTGTTATTTATCAGGATGCTTGAAGCTGATTCTATAAGCAGGTTTAACCACAGGGTTATTTTTAATTTAGATGTTCTGTCTGTTTAACAGCAAAACCACAAACCACAGTTCGTCATTCTACGATCTGGATGCAGTTTTTAGTTCTGTGTGTGTTAATCTCGTATCACTGCAGTGTTTAGTGTGCTCATCTGGACACAGGATAGTTAACTGCAGTTTAAGGGAGCTCGTCAGTGACACTGCTGTACTGTATTATTCAGTGTGAAATCACAGGCGTTATTCACAGAAACTCACTTCTGTGTATCAGCAACTTGAATTCTGGGTAATGAATGTGTGAAACCCATCAGTAACATGTCTCACCATTAGGGAATGATGTCAAGTTCTAAAAAGTATAATTTAGAAATGTATTTTTTCATTTTTATATACAAAATTCTCAGAGACATCATCATCATCATCATCATCATCATCATCATCATCATCATCATCATCATCATCATCTTCATCATCATCATCATCAGCTTCTTCTACATCACAGGCGTCTCTGAACACACCCGCAGGTGATCTTGAGCTGAAATGCAAACATGTGATCAGTGGGTCGAGCTTGTGAGGGGGCATATATTAGATTTAATACATCTTAAATAGTTCATATGTATAAAAATAAATAGCAATAATAACCCATTGCATACTGAGTTGAGTCTGCATTTTGGTGGTTCGTTATTGAATGCCAAAACTTCCGAAATAATAAATAAATAAATAAATACATACATAAATATTAAAAAGTAAAACACATACGATTCCACTGAGGGGAGTGTATGTGAACCCAAGTACAGTTTAATATTTAAACAAAACGTGAACAAATACAAAATAAAGACTAGATTGATCTTAAATAGAAACATGAAATAAACATAAACCTGGACTAAGCATGGACTCACCCACAGAGCTACAGGGAACAATACACGACAAACTGACAAGGTAATCATGAGGACTGAAGCTGCGCTCAGCCGAGTAGAACTGAATCAGCACTTCCTGTGGGAGGTTGAGCTTCCTCAGCTGACGAAGGAAGTACAGTCTCTGCTGGGCCTTTTTCACAATGGAGTCAATGTGATTGTCCCACTTCAGGTCCTGAGAGATGGTAGTGCCCAGGAACCTGAATGACTCCACTGCTTCCACAGTGCTGTTCATGATGGGCTGTTCCTTCTGAAGTCCACTATCATCTCCACTGTTTTGAGTGTGTTGAGCTCAAGGTTGTTATAACTGCACCAGACAGCAGCTGTTCAACCTCCAGTCTGTAAGCAGACTCGTCCCCGTTTTGGATGAGGCCGATGACAGTGGTGTCGTCTGCAGATCTCAGGAGCTTCACTGAGGGGTCTTTAGAAGTGCAGTCATTGGTCTACAGGGAGAAGAGCAGTGGGGAGAGAACACACCCCTGGGGGACGCCAGTGCTGGTAGTGAGAGTCCTGGATGTGAGTTTCCCCTGTCTCACGAGCTGCTGTCGGTCTGTCAGGAAGCTGGAGATCCACTGACAGATTGAGCTGGGTCAGATTAGCTGAGAGAAGATCTGGCATGACAAATAAGATCCTTGCATAAGTCCCAGGTCTGTCGAGATGTCCCATGTTGACTGCATCATCCACAGACCTGTTTGCTCTGTAGGCAAACTGAAGAGGATCCAGCAAGGGTCCAGTGATGTCCTTCAGGTGGGCCAGAACCAGTCTTTCAAACGACTTCATGACCACAGACGTGAGAGCGACAGGTCTGTAGTCATTAAGTCCAGTGATTTTGTTTTTTTGGGGACGGGAAGGATAGTGGAGCATTTGAAGCAGCAGGGAACTTCACACTGCTCCAATGATCTGTTGAAGATCTGCGTGAAGACTGGGGCCAGTTGGTCAGCGTCAAACAAGCAGATGAGATGCCGCCTGGGCCTGAAGCTTTCCTAGTCTTCTGTTTTTTGAAGACTCGGCTCACATCCTCCACACAGACCTTAAGCTCCGGTTGGATGGCGGGGGAGAGGGGGTGCAGGAGGTGATGAGGGACGTGTGAAGTGCAGATCAGAGCGGGTGTGTGGTGTGAGACTGGGCTTTTCAAACCTGCAGTAGAATGCATTCAGATGCTCAGCCAGTTGTTGATTCTCTACAGATCGGGGGGATGTGACTTGTAGTTGGTGATGTTCCTCAGGCCTGTCCAGACTGAGGCCGGGTCGTTGGCAGTAAAATGGTTTCTCAGCTTTTCAGAGTAGCTTCTTTTAGCATCTCTGATCTCCTTTGTCAGTCTGTTTCTGGCCTGGTTATACAAGACTTTATCCCCAGTTCTGTAAGCATCCTCTTTGGCATGGCGGAGCTGTTTGAGTTTCCCAGTAAACCATGGTTTATCATTAGAGAATGATAAGAATGTCCTACATAATCCTCTGCTGTGCGATTTCCTTGACAGAGACGCAAGAGGCGAACTGCTGGGGTCATTTTATCAGTCGTGTATTCTGTAACGATTCCTTTGAGGCGTGTTTATATTAACCCAAGTGCAGTTTATTATTTAAACAATATGTGAACAAATACACAATAAAGACTAGACTTGATCTTGAATAGAAACATGAACATAAACCTGGACTAAGCATGGACTCACCCACAGAGCTACAGGGAACAATACACGACAAACTGACAAGGCAAACATGAGGACTATTTATACAGAGACCAGGGGAACACATGACTATGACAACCAATGAACAACCAGAAATCATAACCACATGACAAGACAATGAACCAATCAGACCAGGACACACCCACAAAGGGAATCACATGGCAAACAGGAAGCATGACAGTGAGAATACAAAATAAAAGACATGAAAACATAAACAAAACCAACCGTGACATAAATGTACAAAGAAATCAAATAAAATAAGTGTGTTTGTACTTTTATTTCCTTATTTATGTATAATTGAATTTTCACACATTTGTTTATACATGTATTTATGTCTACATTGGTTTATTTCCACATTTATTCATTTATACACTTATTTATTTTCACGTCTTTGTCTGTATGGTGTATAAATAATATGCAAAATTAAATAAATGTATAAATAAATAAAGAAAGAAATGTGGAAAAATACAATTATACATAAATAAGGAAATAAATGAATACACACTTTTTACATTTCTTTGTCTATTTTATGTATGTATGTATGTATCTATTTATTTATTATTTTGTCCGTTTTTTTTACACACTTGCTGTTATATATAGTTCAAAAAGTCTATTTAGGACAAACTAGCTGTACATTCGGTCATATACAAACACTTTTAGGTATGGGAATGGTATATTTTGAGTTTTGATATTTGCGATATGGTCATTGGGCTAACCCTGAAGATCCAGTATCATGTCTGGTCAGTCCTCCTCCACACGTCCAGCTCCGCCCATGATCTGATCTGATGTTTATCTCACAGTGATCAGACTCTCTGATTATTTCTCCTGTGTTTTCAGGCTCTTCTCTGATCGTCTCTCTGGTTCTGCTTCTGGTTCTGATCATCGCTGGACTCTCGTTACTGTTTCTCTGTAAGAAGCGTCAGTCTCCAGGTAAAACTCATTCTGAACTCCTTCAGATGCACAAACTCTCCATTTATACTGAGTTTAAAACAGAGAGATCTCTTGATCTGTTCTCCCACTTTCTGACGCCACCTATAGGCTGCAACGAGACATGAGCAAAATACAGACACTTGATGATGTGTGAGAACATTACACAAGACATCAGTGTTGAATTGAGATGTACAGTAATGTCATTCATTTAGGATGCTTGTTTTTGACAGGCGCTGATTCGTCATCTCACACTGGACCAGGCAAACATGAAGTGGTGAGTCCAGTTACTGAATCAAATATTGATTTTTATTCATAATGATATTAATGTCTAATGATGATCTTCAGAGCTGTAAATAATTCCTCTGTCTCTCCTCAGGTTTCTTACACTGGTTGTGATTACGAGGAGATTAAAGCCCAATTACCCACAAATCCCTCTGATTCCTCTGACGTCCTATACGCCAGTGCCCAATTACCCACAAACCCCTCTGACTGCGTTTACGCTACGGTTCAGAAAGCCGCTGGAGACTCTCAGTGCTGCATCTCTTCTGCTGAGGATCTGAATTACGCAGTGGTGAATTTCCACAAGCAATCGGACTGTCCTGCCAGTGTCAGTGTCAGGAATAATCAGGATTACAGTGAATACGCCTCTGTAAATCATCTCTCTGCTTGAGAATATCAATGAGTTTGTGTTCGTCTTCTTCAGTGATGCTCCTTTGCCTTTTATTTTATAATACAATGTTATCGTGGCAACGTTTCTTCATGAAGATGTGGATTTTGTGAAACTTGATTTCTTAATGTCTGGTAATTGTGTAGGAAGATACACTATATTGCCAAAGGTGTTGTGACGCCTGCCTTCAGATGCACATGAGCTTTAATGCCATCCCATTCTTAATCCGTAGGGTTTAATATGGAGTCGCCCACCCTTTGCAGCTCTAACAGCTTCAGCTCTTTTGGGAAGGCTTTCCACAAGGTTTAGGAGTGTGTTTATGGGAATTTTTGACCATTCTTCTAGAAGCTTCTTCTAGTCCAGTTCCTCCACACCAAACTGGCTCATCCATGTCTTTATGGAGCGACGCTTTGTGCACTGGTCAGTCATGCTGGGACAGGAAGGGGCCGTCCCCAAACTGTTCCCACAAAGTTGGGAGCATGAAATTGTCCAAAATGTCTTGGTGAAGCATTAAGAGTTCATTTCACTGGAACTAAGGGGCCAAGCCCAACCCCTGAAAAACAACCCCATAATCCCCCCTCCACCAAAGTTTGGAGGTCTGGAGCTACTGAAGTTGGCAACTTCTGCGCACTGTAACCCTCAGCATGCGCTGACCCCGCTCTATGATTTTACGTGGTCTATCACTTCGTGGCTGAGTTGCTGTTGTTCCCAATCTCTTCCACTTTGTTATAACACCACTAACAGTTGAGCGTGGAATATTTAGTATAATATATGGACTTATTGCACAGGTGTCCACCGATCACGGCCCCACGCTTGAGTTCTCTGAGCTCCTGAGAGTAGCCCATTCTCTCACTAATGTGTGTAGAAGCGAACACACACACACACACACACACACACACACACACACACACACACACACACACACACACACACACACACACACACACACACACACACACACACACACACACACACACACACACACTCCTGAGAGCGGCCCATTCTCTCACTGATGTGTGTAGAAGTGTCTGCAGGCCTAGTGCTTGATTTATACACCTGTGGCCATGAAGGGATTTAACACTTGAACTCTTGGAGGGGCGGCACAATACTTTTGTGAATTTGGTGTGTGTGTTATTTTTTTAAATGTATTGAGCATCTTTTTAATGAGGCAACAGTATATGATTGATACGACAGAAGACTTTAATAATCTTTCAGTGCTCAAAACCATGCAAATTTAATATAATACTAAGTAAAGTATTATACATTTACATACATGTTTTAAAAAAATGCAAATATAAAAATCTTTGCAGGATGCTGGTGACCGCTAAAACGCGGCATTACAGTCTGTTTACAAGTTACAACACCATTTTGGCAGGCAGGACCAGCCGGCGCCAGCATGAGTTTCAAGGCAACAGAGTTCACTTCGCACTTTAATTCAAAAGCCATAGACTTTTACATAGCGAAACTTAATATATATTAAACATAACAGATCCTTTTAATGTTCCCGGGGTGCTTTTCACATGTATGGATAAAGGAACGGATGGCTTTCCAGTCAGCACAAGTTACAACTAGCCTAATGTTGACGTAAATGGCCACTAAATTACAACTTATGCACTCCTAAATATTTTTGCGTTGCACCATTTAAACTTAGTTGAAGCCTAAATTTATGTATAAACTAAATATTTATTTAAATATCTTGAGCAACATTAACTTATAGATTAGCAGGCAGACTGAACTGCATCAATACGCTCTTGTGTTACATTACAGACTTCGGGTGCGTCTCAATCAGCTCCTGGTTCAGTAGTCAGGGCACTGATCAGGGAGTCAGCCCATTGACTTATGTCCTGATCAGTGCCCTGACTACTGAACCAGGAGCTGACTGAGACGCACCCTTCAATTCTTTACACATATATGATAATGCTGACGTATAGGCCTACATGAGCTTACATTTTAAGAGAGAAAACATGTAAATAGATTAATGTTATATGTTAGCGGTTAACACGAACACTCGCCGCTGTGTGCATCTGTCCCATCGGTCCGTGTGGTGCATGTCAAATAAAATCAGTCATAATCAATAAATGTAATTTCTTATTTTTGTTTCAGTATTTATTTATTGATTCTTATTTTAGTTTCAAATAGCCTTTCTTGAGGTTATTTATATATAAAAGCACTTATGTTATTCACGATAAAGTATCGTATATAATGGGAACATATTTTTATCATTAGGTAACTTAGTCCTTCAGACTGACAGAAAGTCTGGACTCTATCTGTATCTTTTTCTTTTTCTGAGAACAGTTATAAGGCTCAACGGGGCTAAAGGCGCATTGACTTTATTCTCTTTTAAACCACTAGATGGCACAAACATCAGCTCAGCACTTTTCTAACAACCACTTTTGATGATAAACGTGGAAATTTGGCTGATCCTTGACACGATCGCCGACAGTTGATCCTGCAGTAATTTGATCTACTATTTAATGTTTGAAGCAAAACTCTTCCCATGAGTTGTCGTCGAGTCTTGTCTCTGCTTCCAAAGAAAGGAGACCTGGGACTTCTCAAAAACTGGAGATCAGTGTCTTTGCTTTGTTCTGATCATAAAATCTTTTCCAGATGTTTATCAAATAGACTTGAACACTGTTTAGACTTATTGGTTCATATATTGTATACCTGAAGATCTATTGGACAATCTTTTATTATTACGAGATAAACAGGAGTTCTGTCTCTAGATCAAGAAAAAGCCTTTGATCGAGTTGTTCATGAATATCTTTTTAATGTGTTAAAGTATTTGTGTGTTTTGACAGATTTATATCTTACATTCAGTACGATAGACAATATTCATTGTAATATTTCTGTTATGGTCAGAGCAGGTGGAGGATTAAATGAACCGATACCTGTGTCGAGAGGCATTAGACAAGGGCGTCCACTTTCCAGCAATTATAGTTTGGTTATTGAACCTTTGATGTGCAGACTGAGGAG
>NC_137105.1:53068346-53397766 GCF_949357685.1 Gobio gobio | reverse complement strand
ATGCATAAAAAAATAAGCATGAATCAAAATTTTAAAAACAAATGTGAAAATATAACGCAGAAAACTGAAAAATCAATGAAAGTTAACCAGAATCACAAACAACGCAGTCACGGAAATAAAAAGAATACGCGTAAATCAAATATTTAAACAAGTTTAAAATTATATTGCTCAAAACTGAATCATGAATTCAAAATTATCTGAATCGCTCACAAAATCATGTTTTCTGCTCTTATTTTCATTTTTTGCATGTCCTTGCTCTTTTCTCCTTTGCTCTTGTTTCCACATTCTGTGCTTGCGGTTTCAAATGTTGCAGTTCAAGTTTCATGTAAATTAGGGGCGGTCTTAGCATCACAATTGGTCCACTAGTTCTAGATTGACAGCTCATCCTCAAGCCAATCAATTGAAGAGGAAGTTTACGTCACTCCAATGCGACTCATGCCGCAGTTCAGCCGCTGTTGAGCTACGAGTGTAACCTCTATCACTATATCTGCAAGGAAATACATTATTGTATTGTTATGATATAATCTTAGGACTCTATTCTTTTGTATGATAGACGTTTTAGGGGGGTTTCCTCACAATTAAAGCAGTAAAATGAACATGATCACGACTGGGTGCTTACTGACGCGAAACGCGTTCACTAGGCCTATAGGAGATGCACGGATGGGCTTTTATTTATCCAACCGCATCACGCACCGTCCGCACCAACGTTTTTTGACCAAAGTTCAAAGCCCGCCATCCGCTGATTGTAAAGCCTTGTTGGGCGATGCAAGGCGCTGCTGACGCGAGCAATCGTAATTCAATGGACTGGCCTACATTAAACCTTTTAACTAAAATAGTTATTGAACTGTTTACACTGTCATTTACTGTAAAAAGAGCCTGCACAGCGACAGGAAATAAAAATGAATGCAAAAAACCTGCCTTAGCCTATTGTGACTGAAGGAGCTCAAGAACCGCTCACTGGTAAAACGACGTGCACTCAATCCCTCCAACATGACATTTCTCTGTAGCCTACTTTACTTGTTTAGTTTCATATGTTTAAATTAGGGCTGGGCAAATTAACGCGGGCGATTATTTTTTTCAGTTTAACGCATTAAAAAATATTTAATGCAAATAACACAGCGTCCGTTTTTATATCCATTTTTGTCTAGCGTTACATGATCATCACGCTCTTATTCATGTAAATTCTTCCAAGCACGACAAGACACAAGAGAACGCGCTGTATGTCAATGGTGTGTGTGTGTGTGTGTGTGTGTGTGTGTGTGTGTGTGTGTGTGTGTGTGTGTGTGTGTGTGTGTGTGTGTGTGTGTGTGTGTCAAAGTCAAAAAAAGTCAAAGTCAGCTTTATTGTCGATTCTTCACATGTTCCAGACATACAAAGCAATCGAAATTACGTTTCCCTCCATCCCACAGTGAAGACAAGACATATAGGTTAAAAATAGACTAAAGTTAAAAAAATAAATAAAAAAAAACAAATAAAAAGAAACTAAAACTAGAGTTTAATGTTAATAGATAAATAGACATTTAAATTAGAATAAAATAAAAATAAGTCTGTAAGTGGCATGTAGTGCAAAGACAGTTTGTGTAAAATGTGCAATTGTGCAAATGTGCAAATGTCATGGTAGTGCAAAAGACAGTTCCGGGGGGGGGGGGGGGGGGGGGGGGTCATCTTCTTGACGGCCTGTTGGATGAGGGGAGAGAGTTCAGCATCCTAATAGCCTGGTGGGTGAAGCTGTTGCTGAGTCTGGTGGTGCGGGAGTGGAGGCTCCTGTACCTCTTCCCAGATGGCAGGAGGCTGAACAGATTGTGAGCTGGATGACTTGTGTCGTGTGTGTGTGTGTGTGTGTGTGTGTGTGGTCCCCCGCACTTTTACCGGGTCGCACCGGTCCTAGTCGACCCGCTCTGTGCGGGATTCGAACCGCCGTCTAGTCGCCCCGCTCTTACTTTTAAACATGTATGATTATAATCATTGTTGAAAACAGCTGAATATAGTGTCCCTCGATTAGCAGATATGAGTCACACAGACAGGACATTGACACACACACATTCACAGACAGACAGACAGGACATTGACACACACACACACACACACACACACACACACACACACACACACACACACACACACACACACACACACACACACACACACACACACACACACACACACACACACACGTGTGTTTTGCTCATGAACAAACAGTAACAACAACACAGAGAATTTTGAGTATTCTCATATTATGAGTCTTAAATTAGTTCAATAACGTCTTAAATGAACTTAAAGAGTTGTGAGGAAATGAGATCCACGATGTTCGTCAGCGGCCGTTCTTAAAGTGACAGGAGCACTGATGATGCCTGAACAACGGGAACAGAGAAAATTGTAGCTTTAATGATGATTAATCTATATTTGATTTATTATTTATGTAGTTAAGAAAGATGTTTCATAACTGTTAGATTTCTGTATATAGACATATACAGAAATCTAACAGTTATGAAAAATCTTTCTTAACAGGGAAGGCCACAGGTAAAAAATAACATTTATTATAATGGGTTTATGTAAAGATTGTTTTAAGTTCACTTAAATTAAAAGTTGTTTTTTAAAGCCTAATAAATGTTGAAATTGGCCGCTTTCAGTTATACTGTAATGTAACGTCATTAATGTTTCATTGAGACAGTGATACTGGCCTTCATTCATAAAAAGATGCCATTACAACACATATTTAAAAAAAGCTGTCTTTAAATTGTTTCTACATTAATTTGGAGAGTAACTGAAATTATTACAATATCAAAATGTAACTTTAAATATTAAAATATTAAAAAATAGAAAAAAATGTGATTAATTAGTTAATTTTTTTAATCGATTCCCAGCACTAGCTATAGTTTAAATATTATAATGTTATTTTTTTCATTTCATTTAGCCTACGTTGATTATGAAATATGATTATGATAGGCTATATGTAAGAAGACATGGGGGTCAAAAATTATTTCGACCACTTTAAGTTTCGTTAAGTTTTGTTTTGTATAAATTGTATCTTAATTTTAATCAATGTTTTGTCAACCAATTTCGAGGATTTAATCAATAATAAGCAAAATATAGCAGACAATGGCATGGAGGTGCCAGCGCTGCATGAACAACGGCTTAAATGAACAACTAGGGAAGAACCAGCATTACACAAAGCCAGGGCATGAGCTTTAGAAATGAACGGAATCTTCAGAAAGGCGCTCTGACTCTGGAGGAAATATTACCACTCTACGCATTCTCTATACCGCAACGGTCACAATATGACCTCATGTCTATGTTTTAAAAACATAATTCAACATATAAATATTAAGCCTTTTTTTTAATGGCCACTTAAAGTGTACAAATAAATTACTAAATGCTAAAAACGATCTTAGCCTATACATGTAAATTAACTCAAATTTGCAGCACCTCCACTTCCCGTGCTCCTGCCTATATATGAATAGCCTATATTGTACCCCAGAAAATCAGCAGGGAACCGATCGGCGCACAATGGACAAAAATAAATCGTATCGCACTCTCGTAGGCCTATTATTTATACGCATTTTCGTGAGATCGTTGCCTTGCACGTCTAATTAATGGGCAAAGTTTTCCGACTATTTTTTCGTTTTCTGCTGTGGATGTTATTGCATTTGTAGAAGTTTAGCTCTTGCTTTCTCTCTTTTAAATGCCTATCCCCGAGTGACAACAATGACTGGCTGTTTTAGGATAGGCCTATATAACTAATATCGAAACAAAACCCAGGCAGTATGTACGAGATGTTTAGGCCTCCATAATGTTTCTTATTCATATGTGGTTTCTTATTCATATTCCACCACTGGCTGTGAAAAAATATTTCTTTGGAATGAGAGTGGCACTAACCAACTATTTGGGGTCATGATCATTTGATCAATTTCTGATTAACCTCTCTAAAATGTTGATTGTATAAATTGATATATTTCATAATATATTCATGATTGTAAACAAATATATTTCCATGCACAAACAGTGGGCCAGAGATGCGCCGTTGGCAATTACAGCCGCGGACTCCGCGGATCGGGCGGATGACGTGACGAAAAATAAGATTATAAGATTTTAAATTCGGGCGGGTGGTTCAACCATTCAAATTAATAAAAAATAAAAAAATATATTATGCTTACATTGTTAAATATTGTTGCAGCGCCTGGTAGGCCAAGCAGACCTGCAAGCTAGAAGCCCAGCCCAGCTGTCAGTATAGGCAGCCCCATTCTTACATATAGCCTATCTCATAATCATATTTCATAATCAACGTAGGCTAAATGAAATGAAAAAAAAAACATTATAATATTTAAACATATGAAACTAAACAAGTAAAGTAGGCTACAGAGAAATGTCATGTTGGAGGGATTGAGTGCACGTCGTTTTACCAGTGAGCGGTTCTTGAGCTCCTTCAGTCACAATAGGCTAAGGCAGGTTTTTTGCATTCATTTTTATTTCCTGTCGCTGTGCAGGCTCTTTTTACAGTAAATGACAGTGTAAACAGTTCAATAACTATTTTAGTTAAAAGGTTTAATGTAGGCCAGTCCATTGAATTACGATTGCTCGCGTCAGCAGCGCCTTGCATCGCCCAACAAGGCTTTACAATCAGCGGATGGCGGGCTTTGAACTTTGGTCAAAAAACGTTGGTGCGGACGGTGCGTGATGCGGTTGGATAAATAAAAGCCCATCCGTGCATCTCCTATAGGCCTAGTGAACGCGTTTCGCGTCAGTAAGCACCCAGTCGTGATCATGTTCATTTTACTGCTTTAATTGTGAGGAAACCCCCCTAAAACGTCTATCATACAAAAGAATAGAGTCCTAAGATTATATTCATAACAATACAATAATGTATTTCCTTGCAGATATAGTGATAGAGGTTACACTCGTAGCTCAACAGCGGCTGAACTGCGGCATGAGTCGCATTGGAGTGACGTAAACTTCCCTCTTCAATTGATTGGCTTGAGGATGAGCTGTCAATCTAGAACTAGTGGACCAATGGTGATGCTAAGACCCGCCCCTAATTTACATGAAACTTGAACTGCAACATTTGAAACCGCAAGCACAGAATGTGGAAACAAGAGCAAAGGAGAAAAGAGCAAGGACATGCAAAAAATGAAAATAAGAGCAGAAAACATGATTTTGTGAGCGATTCAGATAATTTTGAATTCATGATTCAGTTTTGAGCAATATAATTTTAAACTTGTTTAAATATTTGATTTACGCGTATTATTTTTATTTCCGTGACTGCGTTGTTTGTGATTCTGGTTAACTTTTCATTGATTTTTCAGTTTTCTGCGTTATATTTTCACATTTGTTTTTAAAATTTTGATTCATGCTTATTATTTTTTTATGCATGACTGCAGTAAATTTGGCGGGATTCTGATCCCATAGTAACACACTGGCCTGCCCTGTATACTGCATCGTTTTCAGTCAGTTTCAGATCTATTTTTTTAAATGAGGGAAAAGGATCGGATCAGGAAAGCTGTCTTCATGTGGACGAGGCCTAAGAAGCCGTTACAGGGTTTCCGCATTAAATTGACCGTCTACAATTTAAGGCTTTAATATCTTAAATTGAAGAGTCTTAAAGGGTTAATTCACTCAAAGATGAAAATAATGTCATGTATTCCTCATGCCGTTCCACACCCGTAAGACCTCCGTTTATCTTCAGAACACAAGTTAAGATATTTGTGTTTAAATCTGAAGGCTCTGCATTGCCAGCAATGGCATTTACACTCCAGATCCATTAATGTACTAAAAACATATTTAAATCCGTTCATGTGAGTACAGTGGTTCAATATTAATATTATAAAGCGACGAGAATATTTTTGGTGCGCCAACAAAACCCTAAATGACGTCTTATATAGTGATGGCTGATTTCAAAACACTGCTTCATGAAGCTTCGGATCGTGTGTCGAATCAAAATTCAGATCACGTGTCAAACTGCTGAAATCACTGGCGATCTGAACCGCTGAATCAATATGCTCCGAATATGCAAGTGTCTGAAGATGAACAGAGGTCTCATGGGTGTGGAACGGCATATGGGTGAGTAATAAATTATATTATTTTCATTTTTGGGTTTAACTCTAGGGGAGATGGAAAATTAGTCTATTTTCAAAAATAGTGGCATGTTCCTTTAAATTTGGATTAGAAAGTCTTATATTCAATATCATGGCATTAAATTAGCGCTCTATGATTTCTGCAATGCACAAAATGTGAACTGAATTGCAGAATCCATTCATAATAATGTAATTTACTGTATAATGCAGATCAGATTTTGTATGAATAAATCAACAGTAAGTCTCTTAAAGGGCCAGTTCACCCATTAATGAGAATCCTGCGGTCATTTCCTCGCTCAAACCCGTCAGACTTTCCTTCATCATATAAAGCCATCGAGTCTCTTCAGAACATCTGGAATAATCCACTCCATCCGTATGGATCAGTTTCTCTTGATGAACTTTCTGAAGCGGCAGTGGATCTAGGACTGTTAGAAATCTTTCCAATTGAATTTCATATGGCAAATTAAATTGCACAATAGTATAATGTAAGTAAACACTGCAATTTAACGATGTCCTACTCTTATCATCTGTATGACCACAATGATGGAGTATTTTAGGTTTCCTTACCTTTTTTTTCTCTCTCTCATAAACCTAAAAAATATATATGTGGTGTATTTTTAAGCATCCAGCAAAAGATTAATTGGTTAAAATTCATAGGCGTAAATCATGTGTTGCCCCCCCCCCCCCCCTAAAAAATATAATTACACACGACATTGTGTATTGTAAATAATATAATCATATATTTTAAAATAATTGTGTTAGTAAAAATGCGTTTTAAAGGAACACGTCGACCTTTTGTGACTTGTTCTTGTTCCCCGTATTGACCAGTGTTAGATAAGTCCATACACACATTCTCATCTCCATGCCATAACTCTGTCTGATGCGCACATTTGTTAACGATATCGTATGTTGTTAAAACGACATATTTTTCCCGTTAAAATTACATATTTTCTCCTAATAAGGGCAAGTGTTGTATAGTGATGTGTGTATATATGTCTGTATCCATATTAGAGAATGTATTTAGCCACACTTGTTTGAAAAGCAGAAGCAAGCTCAGCCTTACTCAACGGCTACGGAAACAGGCCAGTGGGTTCAATCCATTCCCAGCGTTCTTATTTTGCTTCCGATGTACAGGCAATTAGTTTATGAAACCTTGATCAAAATTAAAATACAATTCACTTTTCATCATCAACATATAAAAATTAAAACAATATAATAGGCTAATATTTAAACATAGCCTATAGCCTAACTATGAATCTAAATATGCTACGTTTTGCATGTAGCCTACTCCACTCCAAGCTTCAAAAATGTATTTTGTTTATTAAACGCAAAGTTTTTAATTTCTAAATTCAGTTCATATTTCCAACAAACGAAATACCGAGCCAAAATAACGAAGTGGTAAAAAAAACCCTGCAAAAATGAAAAATAGGAAATAATTAGTGAGTAGTGAGTAGGCCTATAGGCTATAAGAGGCGCAATATGTCTGGAGACATGGAGTGGGGTCAGACATGATTTCTATTAAGTGTTGTTTTGCAGAAATCATTTATTTAAAGTTAATTTCGTTTTCTATAAATTGTATTTTAATTTTGATCAAGGTTTCATAAACGAATTGCCTGTATATTTAATACATAAGCAAAATAAGAACGCGGAGAATGGATTGACGTGCGTAACGAACCCACTGGCCTGTTTCCGCGGCCTTTGAGTGAGGCTGAAAGCGTCTTTCTTTTTAATACATTTCTAGAATATATGTATTACAGTATAACATACAATATATTACAATAGGCCTACTGTAGGTCCATGGCACCGCTCATAAGGTAATGCAGGATTTATGTTTTTACAAGACATAAGGGCACAAATGTAGTAGATAAAGTGGCCGTTTCGTTGTCTGTTTGTAAAAAACGCCTTTTTTTTCAACATTGCGCCATTTTACGTCACGAGAGGGAGTCGTTTTGCGCTCTGCGATGGCTCAGTGCACAGTCGGTTGGTATTCAGTGGAAGCGGTCGCGAGTCAGTGTGTTCTCGGTAGTTTTTGTATTTATTTTATCATCATCGTGATAAATGATTGTGTTTGTGGAGGTTGCACAAACTCCAGCCGGTCAGGACGTCGAGTCCACAGGTTTCCTAACAAGAGAAAGGATGGAGCTTCCGTGCCTGAGTGCGGTGAGGAGACGGGACTAATGCATCTGCCTCGGAAAATGGTGTGTAGCGTTCACTTTATCATCCCGGTGATATGATGGAGTTCCGCAGGGCCGGCCCTGACCAATTTGCTGCCCTAGGCAAGATTTTACTTGGTGCCCCTTGTATCAAGGTTTAGCACTACATGTTATCAGTCTAAGTTGCGGAAACACTGGTACTGTTTTATTTTTTTAATGCATTGATGTTTTTTAATTTTTATTGTTGTTGTTTTATATGATGTCCAGTCCATTCTACCCCATCATTATGTTCATGATATTATTATTATTTAATTTTTTTTAAAAGGCTTGTGATAGTTAAACTATACAAAAATAGCACCTACTCCACATTACAGCCTAAACACAAATAACAAGTACAAGCACAAACTATTGAGAACTAGCAAAAGTGTTTGTTTTCCAGTAGATGGCAGCAAACTTCCACTAATATGCACATTCATGTTTTCACCATGAATTAAACTGAGAAATTTAGATATTTAATGTCAAATTTACATAAAATTTTGCTATTTTAAATAAACCTGTATATAAATATCATTACTAATTTCCGCAAATACAATTTAAAATGTCCATATGTCCCCTTAAAACTGCACAACTGTAGAGTAAAAACATTAGGCTATTAAAAAAGTGATATTACATGCGTTTAAAAAAACAGATATGATTTTTTTATTTTTTGACAAAATACACTGTCTGTGGCCACTGGAGAACCCAAAACAGCTGCTTGCATATAGTTTAAGGTAAAACTGGAATTAATTAGCGTACATTAGTATTTTACTACTATGCAATTAAATAAACTGTTCATTCATTACATCACTTTACCTCTGTCTTTACACTGCAAAAAATGCTCTTCTTCTTTAGTAAATTTTTCTTGTGTCCAGTCCAAACATCAAAAAATTCTTAAATCAAGATGTATTTACTAGTAAAATGACATTAGATAAAATTTTTCCTTGTTTTCTGGGGGGAAAAAAAATCAAAATTAAGTGAGTTTTAGCTTAAAACTAGCACAATTATCTGCTAAATGGGGTGAGAAAAATGATCTTATTTCTGTTTGGGACAGAAACATGAAACAAGATTTTAATGTTGGGGGGAGATCGATGAGGCGGACCGGGAAGATGCGGGGGACTTAGTTACGTTTTTTTGCGCTTTATTTGGTAATATTTAAAATGAATGTGAATAAAATAGTATCAGTAATACATTTTGGCGCCCCTATAGATTTGCCTATTTCGCCTATGCCACGGGCCGGCCCTGGAGTTCCACATGGGATGCCGGAGCAAGAACCAAATGAGACTCGAGCACCTTCCGTCGTGCCGTTAGCCTTCGGTTCTCCCGCCGGCGGGAAACATGATGGTCAGGGATGCAGCTCGACGGAAACATGACCTGTGCGCCGTAAGTATAGTTTTTTGCCATAGACTGTAAAATGTTTTTTCTAACATTTGCTTAAATTTGCCGTCAATTTAATAATTTCAATAATGAGAAGCAACGGGTTGTTGTAAAACACAGCGTGTAAGGCATAACGTAACTCCCAGATTGTTTTGAACTTGTTTAATCAATAGAAATAATCCAAGCACATAACCCTTCATATGGAGGATTAAATACAATTGAATTTATGCATTAATGTGTAGCCTAAGATTTCTTAACTTGTATCACTGACACAACCAGGTTTTAAATTTAAAGGGGTGATGAATTGAGAAATCAACTTTCCCTTGAGCTTTTGATATATAAGAGGTCATGGCAAATATAAGAATATCCTGTAAATTTCAGAGCTGAAAACTTCCTTGTTAGTCAAAGAAAAGCTTTTATAGACACCAGAGCCTGAAAACGATCTTGTGCTTCACCTTTACGTCATCGCACGACGAAACTCCGCCTCTATAGAATAACAGAATAATAAGCAGGTGTAATTCAGTAGCTCCGCCCACCGACTCATGGAGCTGGTCAGATTGTTAGCCGGCAGAAATAAACATGCAGAGGATATCACGATATTGCTATTCCTGGTTGTGGAAGAACACAGTCGCTGCATAAGCTTCCTTCGGATCCTAATATTAGGAATATGTGGCTATTTATAATGAAGTTCCAGCTCACGTAGAGATTTGCAGACATATTGAGATTGAAACACAATGATGTTCTTCTATATTGGACCCGACAGGAATGGTGCAGCACACTTATGTGAGTAAAACATGTTTTTTATACGTGATAGTATTGCATTGTTACAGATCGTTTGATATGTGTACAATTGTGTATTGATTATGTGTAGAGAGACTTTAAGTGACGTTATGTGTGTGTCCGCACGAGTGAGAGTGTGTGTGTGTTTCTGTCTCTCCCCCCGTGTGTGTGTGTGTGTGTGTGTGTGTGTGTGAGTAAGCAAGCATTTCCCCTAGATGATTCCTGGGACAGACGGTAGCTGAAGCTCATTAAATATGCAAATATTATCCAATCCTAGCCGTGGACATTTACTTCCAAGTCTTCAGTTCAGCACGCCCATCAAAACCGAGTTATTCAACGTGTTGCTTCCAGGAAGAGATGAACCTGCTTCAGTGTCCGTGAAACTGTAAATGTCTCTCTCTCTCTCTCTCTCTCTCTCTCTCTCTCTCTCTAAGAGGAACTGGGCGTCTCCATCACATTCAACACTTCATGTTAAACATGTAACAGGAAAGAAACACTCAAAACTCCTCTGAAAACACATCGAGAGCTTCAGAAGAACTGAATCTACGGACAACAGAGAAGATCATTTAATAAGAGAGAAGAATGAAGATCGTCTGGACTTTCACTCTGCTGATGATTCCTGGTAAGAATCTGAACTCAGAAGAACCAGAACAGAGATTAAATAATGAACACAAGTCTTTATCCATAACTAATGACCTTTGACATGAATCTCCCTTCAGTGTGTATTAGTGTTGTGTTAAGATGCTGGTTTGTTGTAGGTGTCGTGAGCTCCATAGAAGTGACCGGATATTCAGGAGGCGGAGTCGAAATCTCATGCAAATATAATAAAAGATATAAAGGAAATCAAAAGTATTTTTGTAAAGGACAGTGGTATGACTGCACAGATCAAATCATGACTAATGAGAAAAATGAATGGGTTGATTCTGGAAGATTCTCTCTGTATGACGACACAAGATCAGCCGTCTTCACTGTGGCCTTCAGAGATCTGAGTGAACGGGATTCTGGGATGTACTATTGTGGAGTTGATAGAACGTCAAATATAGATCACTACACTGAAGTGAATCTGAAGGTTATAACCGGTGAGTAACTGAGACTCCACAACATCACGATCCTCAACACTGACTGGAATTACTGCCGTTCACTCGTCTAACTCATAACTCACGCCATCAATAACCTTTTTATCTCCTGATGGAAGATTTACACTCATCATCTGGACTTGAGTTCATAAATGTTGTAGCAAAGTGAAGATAAATGTGTTTATATTGAGAACAAAATGACAAATGATCTGTGTTTGTGTTGAACAGATCAACCAATCAGGACCGTGAGAGGATATTCAGGAGGAAACGTCATCATAAACTTCAAATATGAGAAGAAACACAAGAACCATGAGAAATACATCTGTAAATTTAGAGAATGTTTTCCTGTAATAAACACTAACAGAGCCTCAGAATGGAAACATGACAGACGATTCTCCGTTCATGAGGGCAGATCTGCAGGGCTCTTACGTGTGTTTATCAGAGAGCTGAATGAGAACGACTCTGGAGAATATAAGATTACAGTCAAAGTTTCTGAAGACTACAGTTTCTCCTCTGAGTTTAGCCTGAACATTGAGAAGGGTGAGCCGCTTTCAGTCATTATGAGGTGAATCCATGAATATATCTGGTCATTCTAACATTACTGCGCTTTATTTGGATCTGAAACAGATGATTGTGTGAAGAGCATCAGTCTATCAGCGGCTGCAGGAGGATCTGTGAACATCAGCTGCAAATACCCACAATCCCACAGCAGTGATGTGAAGTTTCTCTGCTGGAGATCTGGAGCTGATCTCTGTGCTGAAGAGACGTCTGTGAATGAGAGCAGAAGATGGAGGCGTGAGGGAAAGATCCAGCTGTATGATGACAGAGAAGAGCGGCTCCTGACGGGAAGCATCAGTCATGTGACTGAACAACATTCAGAATACTGGTGTGGAGTTCAGTCTGATGGAGGACACAAGAGCTTCATCACACGAGTCCTGATCAACCTCACAGGTGCGGATGCTTTTCTCACTGATATTAATCATAAGGCAGTATAACATCTCTTCAGCAGATCACTGTGTGTTATTTATCAGGATGCTTGAAGCTGATTCTATAAGCAGGTTTAACCACAGGGTTATTTTTAATTTAGATGTTCTGTCTGTTTAACAGCAAAACCACAAACCACAGTTCATATGATTGTCATTCTACAGCAGTGTGTGAACGCAGGACTGAGATCTGGATGCAGTTTTTAGTTCTGTGTGTGTTAATCTCGTATCACTGCAGTGTTTAGTGTGCTCATCTGGACACAGGATAGTTAACTGCAGTTTAAGGGAGCTCGTCAGTGACACTGCTGTACTGTATTATTCAGTGTGAAACCACAGGCGTTATTCACAGAAACTCACTTCTGTGTATCAGCAACTTGAATTCTGGGTAATGAATGTGTGAAAGCCATCAGTAACATCTCTTCACCATTAGAGAATGATGTCAAGTTCTAAAAAGTATAATTTAGAAATGTATTTTTTCATTTTTATATACAAAATTCTCAGAGACATCATCATCATCACCACCACCACCACCATCATCATCATCATCATCATCATCATCATCATCATCATCATCATCATCATCATCACCACCATCATCATCATCATCATCATCACCCCCACCATCATCACCACCACCATCATCATCATCTTCATCATCATCATCATCATCATCAGCTTCTTCTACATCACAGAACACACCCGCAGGTGATCTTGAGCTGAAATGCAAACATGTGATCAGTGGGTGGAGCTTGTGAGGGGGCATATATTAGATTTAATACATCTTAAATAGTTCATATGTATAAAAATAAATAGCAATAATAACCCATTGCATACTGAGTTGAGTCTGCATTTTGGTGGTTCGTTATTGAATGCCAAAACTTCCGAAATAATAAATAAATAAATACATACATAAATATTAAAAAGTAAAACACATACGATTCCACTGAGGGGAGTGTATGTGAACCCAAGTGCAGTTTAATATTTAAACAAAACGTGAACAAATACAAAATAAAGACTAGATTGATCTTAAATAGAAACATGAAATAAACATAAACCTGGACTAAGCGTGGACTCACCAACAGAGCTACAGAGAACAATACATGACAAACTGACAAGACAAACATGAGGATTGAAGCTACGCTCAGCCGAGTAGAACTGAATCAGCAGCTCCTGTGGGAGGTTGAGCTTCCTCAGCTGACGAAGGAAGTAAAGTCTCTGCTGGGCCTTTTTCACAATGGAGTCAATGTGATTGTCCCACTTCAGGTCCTGAGAGATGGTAGTGCCCAGGAACCTGAATGAGTCCACTGCTTCCACAGTGCTGTTCATGATGGGCTGTTCCTCCTGAAGTCCACTATCATCTCCACTGTTTTGAGTGTGTTGAGCTCAAGGTTGTTATAACTGCACCAGAGCCAGCTGTTCAACCTCCAGTCTGTAAGCAGACTCATCACCGTTTTGGATGAGGCCGATGACAGTGGTGTCGTCTGCAGATCTCAGGAGCTTCACAGAGGGGTCTTTAGAAGTGCAGTCATTGGTGTACAGGGAGAAGAGCCGTGGGGAGAGAACACACCCCTGGGGGACGCCAGTGCTGGGAGTGAGAGTCCTGGATGTGAGTTTCCCCTGTCTCACTCGCTGCTGACGATCTGTCAGGAAGCTGGAGATCCACTGACAGATTGAGGATGGCATGGAGAGCTGGGTCAGTTTAGTTGAGAGAAGATCAGGCATGATGGTATTGAAGGCCGAACTGAAGTCCACAACTAAGATCCTTGCATAAGTCCCAGGTCTGTCGAGATGTCCCATGTTGACTGCATCATCCACAGACCTGTTTGCTCTGTAGGCAAATTGAAGAGGATCCAGCAAGGGTCCAGTGATGTCCTTAAGGTGGGCCAGAACCAGTCTTTCAAACGACTTCATGACCACAGACGTGAGAGTGACAGGTCTGTAGTCATTAAGTCCAGTGATTTTGTTTTTTTGGGGACGGGAAGGATAGTGGAGCATTTGAAGCAGCAGGGACCTTCACACTGCTCCAATGATCTGTTGAAGATCTGCGTGAAGACTGGGGCCAGTTGGTCAGCGTCAAACAAGCAGATGAGATGCCGCCTGGGCCTGAAGCTTTCCTAGTCTTCTGTTTTTTGAAGACTCGGCTCACATCCTCCACACAGACCTTAAGCTCCGGTTGGATGGCGGGGGAGAGGGGGTGCAGGAGGTGATGAGGGACGTGTGAAGTGCAGATCAGAGCGGGTGTGTGGTGTGAGACTGGGCTTTTCAAACCTGCAGTAGAATGCATTCAGCTCATCGGCCAGTTGTTGATTCTCTACAGATCGGGGGGGTTGTGACTTGTAGTTGGTGATGTTCCTCAGGCCTGTCCAGACTGAGGCCGGGTCGTTGGCAGAAAACTGGTTTCTCAGCTTTTCAGAGGAGCTTCTTTTAGCATCTCTGATCTCCTTTGTCAGTCTGTTTCTGGCCTGGTTATATAAGACTTTATCCCCAGTTCTGTAAGCATCCTCTTTGGCATGGCGGAGCTTTTTGAGTTTCCGAGTAAACCATGGTTTATCATTAGTGAATGATAAGAATGTTCTACATAATCCACTGCCTGCCATCGAGCACATCCAGAGGAAACGCTGCCTGCATCGAGCTCGCAACATCCTCAAGGACTCCTCTCACCCAGCCCACAGACTGTTTTCTCTCCTGCCCTCCGGCAGGCGTTTCAGGATCCACCGGACCAGGACCAGCAGACTAAAGAACAGTTTTTTCCCCAGAGCTGTCTCTTTACTGAACTCAAACCCCCGCTGATCCACTTCCCTCATATACTGATAACTCTCCTACCTCACATCTGCCTTCACTTTGTTATTTGCACTACCGACTGTTTATTACAGTAACAACTGTTTACTTATGCATCTTGCACTGCCATATCTTAACTGGATTATGCTCATCTGCACTGCCGACTGTATTTACAGTAACAATGTTTACATTTGCATTTTGCACCGTACTTCTAACTGTAATATGCAACCACTTTCCACTGCACTTTTACACTTTCTTTCGGATAGCTCTGTCCATAATTTATTGTACTAACTTAATCCACTGCTATATTCCTCATATTAGCCTAACATATTATTGTATACCTCTAACTGTAAAATTCTGTTCAAGTAATAACCGTCTGTATATTTATTCATAGTACATAGTCACCTGTAAATTCTGTTTATAGTAATAGCCGTCTGTATATTATATTCATAGTACATATTCACCTGTAAATTCTGTTTATAGTAATAGCCGTCTGTATATTATATTCTAGTACATATTCACCTGTAAATTCTGTTTATAGTAATAGCCATCTGTATATTTATTCACTGTATATATTCATCTGTAAATTCAGTTCTGCTTATAGTAATAACCATCTCTCTACTTATACATATTTATATATATTCAGTACATTTTTATGTCCTGCACTTACGCAACCATTGTATATCCTGCACTTGCTGCTATTGCACTTCTGGTTAGACCTAAACTGCATTTCGTTGCCTTGTACTTGTACTTGTGTAATGACAATAAAGTTGAATCTAATCTAATCTAATCTAATCTAAGAGGCGAACTGCTGGGGTCATTTTATCAGTCGTGTATTCTGTAACGATTCCTTTGAGGCGTGTTTATATTAACCCAAGTGCAGTTTATTATTTAAACAATACGTGAACAAATACACAATAAAGACTAGACTTGATCTTGAATAGAAACATGAACATAAACCTGGACTAAGCATGGACTCTCCAACAGAGCTACAGGGAACAATACATGATGAACCGACAAGGCAAACATGAGGACTATTTATACAGAGACCAGGGAAACACATGACTATGACAACCAATGAACAACCAGAAATCATAACCACATGACAAGACAATGAACCAATCAGACCAGGACACACCCACAAAGGGAATCACATGGCAAACAGGAAGCATGACAGTGAGAATACAAAATAAAAGACATGAAAACATAAACAAAACCAACCGTGACATAAATGTACAAAGAAATCAAATAAAATAAGTGTGTTTGTACTTTTATTTCCTTATTTATGTATAATTGAATTTTCACACATTTGTTTATACATGTATTTATGTCTACATTGGTTTATTTCCACATTTATACACTTATTTATTTTCACGTCTTTGTCTGTATGGTGTATAAATAATATGCAAAATTAAATAAATGTATAAATAAATAAAGAAAGAAATGTGGAAAAATACAATTATACATAAATAAGGAAATAAATGAATACACACTTTTTACATTTCTTTGTCTATTTTATGTATGTATGTATCTATTTATTTATTATTTTGTCCGTTTTTTTTACACACTTGCTGTTATATATAGTTCAAAAAGTCTATTTAGGACAAACTAGCTGTACATTCGGTCATATACAAACACTTTTAGGTATGGGAATGGCATATTTTGAGTTTTGATATTTGGGATATGGTCATTGGGCTAACCCTGAAGATCCAGTATCATGTCTGGTCAGTCCTCCTCCACATGTCCAGCTCCGCCCATGATCTGATCTGATGTTTATCTTACAGTGATCAGACTCTCTGATTATTTCTCCAGTGTTTTCAGGCTCTTCTCTGATCGTCTCTCTGGTTCTGCTTCTTCTGGTTCTGATCATCGCTGGACTCTCGTTACTGTTTCTCTGTAAGAAGCGTCAGTCTCCAGGTAAAACTCATTCTGAACTCCTTCAGATGCACAAACTCTCCATTTATACTGAGTTTAAAACAGAGAGATCTCTTGATCTGTTCTCCCACTTTCTGACGCCACCTATAGGCTGCAACGAGACATGAGCAAAATACAGACACTTGATGATGTGTGAGAACATTACACAAGACATCAGTGTTGAATTGAGATGTGCAGTAATGTCATTCATTTAGGATGCTTGTTTTTGACAGGCGCTGATTCGTCATCTCACACTGGACCAGGCAAACATGAAGTGGTGAGTCCAGTTACTGAATCAAATATTGATTTTTATTCATAATGATATTAATGTCTAATGATGATCTTCAGAGCTGTAAATAATTCCTCTGTCTCTCCTCAGGTTTCTTACACTGGTTGTGATTACGAGGAGATTAAAGCCCAATTACCCACAAATCCCTCTGATTCCTCTGACGTCCTATACGCCACTGCCCAATTACCCACAAACCCCTCTGACTGCGTTTACGCTACGGTTCAGGAAGCCGCTGGTGACTCTCAGTGCTGCATCACTTCTGCTGAGGATCTGAATTGCGCAGTGGTGAATTTCCACAAGCAATCGGACTGTCCTGCCAGTGCCAGGGTCAGGAATAATCAGGATTACAGTGAATATGCTGCTGTCAATCATCTCTCTGCTTGAGAATATCAATGAGTTTGTGTTCGTCTTCTTCAGTGATGCTCCTTTGCCTTTTATTTTATAATACAATGTTATTGTGGCAACGTTTCTTCATGAAGATGTGGATTTTGTGAAACTTGATTTCTTAATGTCTGGTAATTGTGTAGGAAGATACACTATATTGCCAAAGGTGTTGTGACGCCTGCCTTCAGATGCACATGAGCTTTAATGCCATCCCATTCTTAATCCATAGGGTTTAATATGGAGTCGCCCACCCTTTGCAGCTCTAACAGCTTCAGCTCTTTTGGGAAGGCTTTCCACAAGGTTTAGGAGTGTGTTTATGGGAATTTTTGACCATTCTTCTAGAAGCTTCTTCTAGTCCAGTTCCTCCACACCGAACTGGCTCATCCATGTCTTTATGGAGCGACGCTTTGTGCACTGGTCAGTCATGCTGGGACAGGAAGGGGCCGTCCCCAAACTGTTCCCACAAAGTTGGGAGCATGAAATTGTCCAAAATGTCTTGGTGAAGCATTAAGAGTTCATTTCACTGGAACTAAGGGGCCAAGCCCAACCCCTGAAAAACAACCCCATAATCCCCCCTCCACCAAAGTTTGGAGGTCTGGAGCTACTGAAGTTGGCAACTTCTGCGCACTGTGACCCTCAGCATGCGATGACCCCGCTCTATGATTTTACGTGGTCTATCACTTCGTGGCTGAGTTGCTGTTGTTCCCAATCTCTTCCACTTTGTTATAACACCACTAACAGTTGAGCGTGGAATATTTAGTATAATATATGGACTTATTGCACAGGTGTCCACCGATCACGGCCCCACGCTTGAGTTCTCTGAGCTCCTGAGAGTAGCCCATTCTCACTAATGTGTGTAGAAGCGAACACACACACACACACACACACACACACACACACACACACACACACACACACACACACACACACACACACACACACACACACACACACACACACACACACACACACACACACACACACACACACACACACACACACACTCCTGAGAGCGGCCCATTCTCTCACTGATGTGTGTAGAAGCGTCTGCAGCCCTAGTGCTTGATTTATACACCTGTGGCCATGAAGGGATTTAACACCTGAACTCTTGGAGGGGCGGCACAATACTTTTGTGAATTTGGTGTGTGTGTTATTTTTTTTAAATGTATTGAGCATCTTTTTAATGAGGCAACAGTATATGATTGATACGACAGAAGACTTTAATAATCTTTCAGTGCTCAAAACCATGCAAATTTAATATAATACTAAGTAAAGTATTATAAATTTACATACATGTTTTTAAAAAATGCAAATATAAAAATCTTTGCAGGATGCTGGTGACCGCTAAAACGCGGCATTACAGTCTGTGGTGAAAAACGACCGTTAGTGGAGAAACTGCGCGTCAGGTAGGGTAGCGTCAGGACAGGTATCTGTCCCATCGGTCCGTGTGGTGCATGTCAAATAAAATTAGTCATAATCAATAAATGTAATTTCTTATTTTTGTTTCAGTATTTATTTATTGATTCTTATTTTAGTTTCAAATAGCCTTTCTTGAGGTTATTTATATATAAAAGCACTTATGTATTTCACGATAAAGTATCGTATTTAATGGGAACATATTTTTATCATTAGGTAACTTAGTCCTTCAGACTGACAGAAAGTCTGGACTCTATCTGTATCTTTTTCTTTTTCTGAGAACAGTTATAAGGCTCAACAGGGCTAAAGGCGCATTGACTTTATTCTCTTTTAAACCACTAGATGGCACAAACATCAGCTCAGCACTTTTCTAACAACCGCTTTTGATGATGAACGTGGAAATTTGGCTGATCCTTGACACGATCGCCGACAGTTGATCCTGCAGTAATTTGATCTACTATTTAATGTTTGAAGCAAAACTCTTCCCATGAGTTGTCGTCGAGTCTTGTCTCTGCTTCCAAAGAAAGGAGACCTGGGACTTCTCAAAAACTGGAGATCAGTGTCTTTGCTTTGTTCTGATCATAAAATCTTTTCCAGATGTTTATCAAATAGACTTGAACACTGTTTAGACTTATTGGTTCATATATTGTATACCTGAAGATCTATTGGACAATCTTTTATTATTACGAGATAAACAGGAGTTCTGTCTCTAGATCTAGAAAAAGCCTTTAATCGAGTTGTTCATGAATATCTTTTTAATGTGTTAAAGTATTTGTGTGTTTTGACAGATTTATATCGTACATTCAGTACGATAGACAATATTCATTGTACTATTTCTGTTATGGTCAGAGCAGGTGGAGGATTAAATGAACCGATACCTGTGTCGAGAGGCATTAGACAAGGGCGTCCACTTTCCAGCAATTATAGTTTGGTTATTGAACCTTTGATGTGCAGACTGAGGAGGAATCTTCAAATTATCTTTTTAAAGTATTTCAGCGTGTGATGATATTACAGTCTTAAATCAAACTATTGGAATATGAAGAAGCCTCTTCTGCTGGAGTTATTGCTCTAAAGTGAAGGGTTTATTATTGGGAAGGTACTGGGTTTCCTCAATAGTGAAGACAGGACGGATTGAAAACATAAGGAGTTATTTTGGGGAACGACCGGTTTCAAAAGAGAAACTGTGAGGCTCTGCTGGAGAATGTGTCTCTAAACGGCTGAAATGGAAATGGCTTTTGCCACAGTTGTCCAATAGGAGGTGAGCTCTGGTGGTCAATAATAGGGGTGTGCATTGGCACTGCCCTCACAATTCGATTCGATTACGATTCACCAGGTAACGATTCGATTCAATTCGATTCTACGATGCATTGCGATGCATCAAAATTCTACTGAAAATTCTACTGCACACAAGGCAAATTTTTAATCAGTCATGAGGCAATACAAGCAGTCAGATATTGAACAACAGATTGTATTGGCTGCTATGTGTGTATTATCACTCTCCTGTATCTTTGACATAATGTCATTAAATAAAATAAAATTTAATGGTACAGGGTATTGGATATGGCATTTTCAAACCTGAAAAAGAAAACATAAATCACTGCTTTCAGTGCTTTGAATGAGAAATGTTTCTCTTCTCTCTGCTTTAGAACCATTTGAAATTATATAGACCAATAATAACCAACTAAGCCAACTTTTTCCAGCAGTGAACATAAGTGTTTTTTTTTTACACACAGTAAAAAGCTCTAAGACAGGGCACTTCATGAACTCCTGTGCAAATATTAATCTGTAATTACAGTCACACTATTGTAACAACAACCACCACCCAGGCACCCAGCAATAAAAATATTCAGTGCAACACACACAGTAACGTTGACACTAGGGACTCGTCAATTCTCGTGCTTGATTTTAGTGTGGCAGGTGCGTTAGCAGGGCGTAAGCAGCGCATATTTTTTACGGCGCCCATGTTAACAGATCAGAGCATTCACATCGCACGCAGAGGCGGCAGCGCATCGCATCGCAGGAGCAGGAGTGCCGCGATCGTTTCGGCGCAGAGTCTATTTTTGCCGCGCTGCTCACGCTGATTTGAAGCCACAGTGGATTGTTCTTGATCAAAACTGACCAGATTAACATGAAAAATAACAAATTTCACCATGAAATCATTTAGTGAAGTGCCCCGTGTGTTTCACAATCACAGCATATGCTGCCCATCAAAAATCAAAGCACGAGACAGACGGGGCTCGGAGGAGAAGCCCGGAAAATGTGACATAATGTACAATATTTGTCTGTATTTGCAATATCTGCGCAAGACAAACGCTGCCAGTGTGAATCCACAATGGGGGCGCGGGCTCCTGCCCTGCTAATGCGTGCGGTGTGAAGCCGGCGTCAGAATCCGAAATGTGCAGATGTCCGCTTTCCAAGCTTTGGGTGCGTTTTTAATTACCCGTCTATCGCGGTCATCTCCCTCCGCCTCAGCCATCTTGATTGTTGTTGTTATGACCCTGGAAGTAATTGAAACTTCACAACTTTATTGTCCAACTCAAGGCCAGAAAATAAACGGTGACATAATCGATTATGGCACTTTGCCGCATCGATGCTGAATCGTGCATGCCCCGCATTGCGATGCATCGCTGAATCGATTATTGTTGACACCACTAGTCAATAATCTCATTGCATCGATGTTGAGGCACAGGACTATAGCCATGGAGCCACCTGAGGAACTTATTTCTAATATACAAAGGACATTTGATAATGTTTTCAGAGTGGATAGCTCTGGATCTGTGTGGCTGCACTTTATTTCCCAGTTCAAGAGGGCGGTCAAGACTTGGACATTTTTGAAGCGGGACTTGGACTTGATAGAAAGCAGTTTTTAATTAAATTAGAGGAAGTAAGCCTGTCAGAGCCGCTACACTTTCATAGGTCTGTGCTGCAGACATGGAGAAGTGTTTTTAGAGTGAAGCGAGACATGGAGGATCACAGACATTGGGCTCCGTTGTTTTTCAGCCCAATGATCCAGACTAGACTCCTGTCCTGTGTGAGTGTGAGGAGATGTTTGATGAGGAATGGCGTTCACACACTTGGACATCTCTTGGATGAGAGATAAAGATGTGTGTAAGAGAGCAATATATTCAATTCAGTTAAAATCACACATCGAGATTCATTGAAGAGGCAAAAAGCTTCTAGATGGCCAGAACTGTCTGGTGCGGGACGGGTGGAGGATCCTGTATAAACCCCTGTAGAGAAGTGAACTGCTGATCTAATGGAGGATTATTGACGGGCCAAAGCTACAGATGGACATGTGACACACCTGAATCCAGCAGGAGTAGAGGAATGACAGCAGAAGATCGAGAACATTTGTGTTTAAGCTGTAACAGATTACGAGACTTTCTTAATGTACTTAACATGGTTTAGAAGATCTAATGAGGAATTTTCTAAAAAAAGGGTTTATTGGGGGAATTAAATCATTTTTCTATGAGGAGGAAAATGTGTTTATTAAATTATCTGACTGGAAAAGTTAGACTGGCAATGTGGAAAACAAGAAAGAACAAAGATCTACAACTCGCTACACTAGATCCTGAAATTATGTTTAGACGTTTGGTCGAGAGAAGACTGAGAGAGAGCATTGAATTCTGATGGCTTTGCGTCCTTGACTGCGTGCCACGGGTGCACATGTTTCTCAGATGAGACCGTGTCAGTGGAAGATTTAGTTGCTGTTGGTAATGCAGTCGGTGTGTTGAACATCTTGTCTGCATCGAGAATGAACAAGGCAGTTGTTATTTTTCTGAGGGAAACGTCTATGGTTGATGATTTGGTTGAACATCTGTGAGATGCATTCATTACGGTTTTGCTGCTGTCTAACCGTACTTCATACTTCTTGCCTAGGAAAAAGGTAAAGTGGATCGAGAGCTCTCTTGCGGTAAAGCAAAGTGCATAAAAGAAAAGGTTTGAGTCAAGGCAGTGACTGGCTCAGCACGGAAATCACTCATCCTTTATACCCTTTTAGAATCACATGAGCAATGCCAAGTTCCTCTTTTTGCTACCAAACTCAGATATGGGTCTCAAGCCAACTATAAAATTAGAAATCTATGCATGAGTGGTTTCCACACCCTAGGGGCCAAAGTACAGTTTAGCGTAGGTCTCGACCATACGTGATGGACGGAAACTTTAAGACTCTTTGCTCATATCTGCAGAAAGTCAAGTACAAAAGAACAAAAGGTCAACATAAGTCCACAGTACAGTATAGATACATCATGAAAATAAAAACACTTATTAAAAGAAACAAATCAGAAAAGCATAATCATTTTTTTTCTCTTTTTGGTCACACCAAATGGGAAAGATTGTACGATCTTTATCACTGCTGATTCAATCAAATGTTTAAGTTGCAGGAAACAGGGCCATGTGAGACAATCGTATCCTTTAAATACAGAGGCTGAAAAGGAGAAGGAGAGTAATTCAGTAACGGAACAGGTGAATAGTGCTGTAGATAATAACATTGCAGAAAGTACTGATAATGTACAGCAAGATGAAGCCGCAGCTTTATCTAACAGTGGTGAGGCTCTAATGTGCTTGCACAAGACTGTCCCACTGAAGGCACGGATAGTGTTTCCGTCATTAATACATGTACATGGAGATGTGAAAGTTGATGAAGAGCTCATTGTTGCTGGGGTAGTTATTGATTCAAAATACCCAGAAAAACAAAGTGAGCCCGAAAACTTGCAGGTACAAAGCAGCAGGTGTGATATACTCTGAACAGGCATAACTTTATGACCACCTTCCTAATAATGTGTTGGTCCCCCTTTTGCTGACCCGTCGAGGCATGGACTCCACTAGATCCCTGAAGGTGTGGTGTGGTATCAGGCACCAAGATGTTAGCAGCAGATCCATTAAGTCCTGTAAGTTGTGAGGCGGGGCCTCCATGGATCGGACTTGTTTGTTCAGCACATCCCACAGATGCTCGATTGGATTGAGATCTGGGGAAATTGGAGGCCAAGTCAACACCTCAAACTTGTTGCGCTCCTCAAACCATTCCTGAACCATTTTTGTAAAAGAAGACGTGATTCATCAGACCAGGCCACCTTCTTCCATTGCTCCATGATCCACTGTTCACCACTATTCCTTCCTTGGAGCACTTTTGATAGAGACTGACCACTGCAGACCGGGAACACCCTACAAGAGCTGCAGTTTTGGAGAAGCACTGACCCAGTTGTCTAGCCATCACAATTTTGCCCTTGTCAAGCTCGCTCAAATCCTTACGCTTGCCCATTTTGCCTGCTTCTTACACATCAACTTTGAGGACAAAATGTTCACTTGCTGCCTAATATATCCCATCCACTAACAGGAGATGAAGAGATCATCAGTGTTATTCACTTCAGCTGTCTTTCTTCTGAGTGACTTACTACAATTATCAAAGAAAGACAAGATGGATCTTGAGAGCCCTTTGACGATGGCTGAACTTTCGAGAGCTGTCCAGGAGTTAATCCCGGAAAGTCACCTGGTTTGGACAGTCTTTCAGCTGAGTTTTATAAGGCTTTTTGGAACTTAATTGGCCAGGACTTGTATGATGTTTTTGTGGAAAGTAGTGAAAGAGAGACCCTTCCTCTAAGCTGTTGGAGAGCGGTTTTAACTTTGATCCCCAAAAAGGAGACCGTGGTTGCTTAAAGAACTGGAGCCCTGTCTCCTTGCTGTGTGATGATCTTTAAATCTTTTCAAAAGCCTTTACCAACAGACTGAAGAACTCTATAGACACTGTTATTCACAACAATCAGTCTTACTGTATCCCTAACCAAACAATATTTGACAACTTTTTTTGGTTAGAGACATTATTAGAGTGGCAAAAAGACATAACCTGGAAATCGGCCTTCTCTCTTTGGACCAAGAAAAGGCCTTTGATAGAGTGGACCACTCTTATTTATTTAAGACTCTTGAGGCTCTTAGATTTGGTCATTATTTTGTGTCTTTTATTAAGTTAATGTATAGTGATATTTATAGGATGTTAAGAGTAAATGGTACATTAACAAGGCCCTATTCAGTGATGAGGAATAAGACAAGGGTGTCCTCTGTCAGGTTTACTCTATGCTATCTCTATTGAGCCTTTTTTAAGTCTACAGAGAAAAAGACTGTGTTATTGTTGTTCCTGGCTGCCCTGAAGTTCCCCAATTAAAATACATAGCATATGCAGATGATGTAACTCTGATAATAAGGAATTCAAATGATATTGATAATATAATTTCATGTATGAATATTTTTCAGAAAGCTCTGCATACAAATTGGGGAAAATTTACTTCTTTGTTGATTAGAGACTGGCATAGTACAGGACCTCCTAATTTGCCAACGCAGTGTAAATGGGTCCAGGATGGTTTAAAAGTTCTTGGCATTTATTTTGGAGCTGACCAGTACGTGGAGAAGAACTGGGGAGGAGTGGTTGACCGGGTCATTGGTAGAATTCAAAAGTGGAAGTGGATTCTCCCACAGCTCTCATATAGAGGAGATGCCTGGTGATTAATAATCTGGAAGCTTCAATGCTTTGGCATAAGGTGACAGTGTTAGATAAAGAACTGCTTTTAAAGGTTCAAAAGGCATTTGTTGATTTCTTTTGGAATGGCCATCACTGGCTCTATCTTCCTGTTGTAGAGGGAGGTCAAGGCCTTATTGAATCAAAAACTGAAGCAATGAGACTACAAACATTGCAAAAACTGCTGTAGTGCTCTGATGGTATGCCATGGATTGATTATTGTCTGTATATTCTTAAAGATCTTGGAGGAACAGACCTTGTTTTTAATTGAGATTTCTTACATTGGAAATGTTTATTGTTCTCTTTTCAAATTCTATGTACCAAACTTTGTGGGTGATGAAAATTATGGAAAATTATTGTTTTTTAATCCTCTTTTTAAAGGGTTACTACAGCGATTAGCATTAAGCTTTGTATCAGTAGAAACCCGGTAGTATATTCGAATGATCGTGGGACCATAGGGCTGGGATCTCACTCACAGAATGAGCACGGCCGCTCGGGCATTGATAACGGAGCAGTCGGAGCAAAGCAAGTGTTCTCAATGAATTCCTATTTAAGTTAAGCTTCCATAGGTATGAACTGAAAATGCGCCAGACTGGACACGCATCGTGAATAACTGTGAGACTGTGAATGAATGCCAGACGGCCGTGCTCATTTGAGTCTCAGTTTAGAATTAGCGCCAGTTCAGGGGCAGGTTGCTTGAATTGTGGGTTCATTAGCCTTTTATTCTCAATGAAAAACACAACAACAAAACAGTACAATGACAAACTCACTTAAATAGGTGCTTTTACATTTAGCTTTGAACCCAAATCTTGCGCGATCATCTGGTCTGTGAGCTCCTCACTCTCTGATGAATGAGATCTGACTCCTGCTGTGTTTGTGCTGAGACTCTCGTTCGGCTCGTGCTGTATTAGTCAGACACGTTCAGTTTTTAAATGTAGTGTCTGTTCTCTAAATGAACTAAATGATCTTATTAATATAACAATCAAAATGATGTTGGGGTGGTGCCGCGGTGGGCAAGAGATGTAAACGGTGGGAGTGGCCTCGTAGCGCAGCGAGGCAAGTGCATTCTGGGAGTTGTTATCTTTCATCCACATGAGCCAAAAATAAATGTTGTGGCTTTTCACAGTCTAGAAGGCACCAACTTCTAAAATGATTTCACATTTCTACTACATAAATGACCCAATTTAAATACACCAGTGGAGAAGTACCTCTTTAATGTGCTAAACATGTTTTCTTTAACAGCTTGACTGTTTGCTGATTTCTAACCATGACATCTTTGAAAAGGGGAAGTTCAAGCAGACCCTCCGCTATAATAAGAGTTGTGTGGTTTTGACGGGGCATTAAGCCTTCAAGTGTCCGCTGCAAAGAAAGATGATGTATGTGTGCTTATCTGCAAAGGTTGTGGTAGCCTTGGACGAATATTAAGATGGCTTGAGTCCAAGGCGAGTAGATTACCTTATAAGGAATTACTATATGATGATGATGTCACAGCTTCTTAAGGCCGTGCCCCAGGATATGTCCAAGTATAAAAAGCTTTGTACATTGTTCTTTGGGGCCGCGCTTCGGGTGAAGACTTACACGTTGTTTTGTTATTTGTGCCTTTTTGAATTATTGTCTTTGTATTATTCTGAAACTTTTAAAGTAAAAACGGAAACCATTCTGTGGTTATTCACACAAACTTTTCAATTAATTCTCAGAGTGATTTTTTCCTGAAAATATCTTTATTGGTTGTGGTTTAGATATTTATATTAGTAACCTGCCCAGTGCACTGGAACTCAGATTGAGCTGGTTCAAGCACCGCCGAGGACCCTGAAGCAACGCCTGACATCTTTAACCTGCAGGTGAGAACAAATTATGATTGTTAGGTTATGGGGATGTCATAGGATGTTATACCAATACATAACATTATAGTATAAAATGAAAAGACATTTCTTATAAATGTACAGTTTTTAATGAGGCAGCAACATATGATAGCAGACCCCCCCCCCCCCCCCCCCCAAAAAAAGGAGGAAAGGTATCGCGAAGATGACATTTCACCACAGAACATGACTTTACTTGTATAGTATATAATATAATATCATTAATATATCATTTCTATAGGCCTATGCAATTATTTGTAAAACATTATGTAGATCACTTTTACTATTTACATAAGCTGCTTATACTATTTATGTAAACTGCTTTTATTTATATTTCATTGCAACTTTAAACAGGTCTAAGGAGCTGGCAACTAGCCAACCTGAAAAATATGCACATGAAATGAAACTTGTTTAACTCAACATAACATGTCAGTTACAAACTGTACAGCGTGCAATATTGTCATTATGTTTATACTTTATACTTTCGTTTTTTGGGGCACTCTCCCTCTGCCATGGCGCTCCAGTTTCTAGATACACTGAACTGATTAATTCGGTTCGGGGTCGGGAGAAGAGATAAAAGCCCGCCCACACTGACAATTGATTGGTTGATTTACCGAAACAAGCCAATCAGGATACTCTCCGTCTTACAAGCGCTTCATTAGGTGCACACTAGCACACACGCAAGGTCTCTCGCTCTCCCTCTCTCCCGAGCGCGCGTGCACAGTTTGTGTCTCGCATGCGCGCTCTTGCTCGCTCGCTCGCTCTAGATTGCGGGAGAATTTAACTAATTTGTGGGCATCAGGGAGCCGCTATAAATATGCGGGAGACTCCCGGAACTTCCGTGAGACTTGGGATGTCTGTGATAGATATGACAGAACAAGATAGGCTGTTAATAATCTTTTATTACGCAAAAGTATTATAATATGAAAGGCTCCAATGTTTTATAGAGCAGCAAAGCGCTTATGTCAGTGGTTCTCAATCCTGTCCTGGAGCACCCCAGTCCTGCACATTTGGTATATCTCCCTTATCAGACACACATAATTTAGCTCTTGCAGATATTGATGTGTAGTTTATTATATCTATGCAATGGTTTATTAAGCCTTTTCTTGTAACAGTTTTAAATTTCAGTTACCGTGAGCATGAAGAACAATTATAGTGCTCGGGAGAAAGTAACATGATTCAGAAAAACGGCAATAAACTCCAGCAAGATAAAGTCCTTTTATGCAAACCCTCTTCAACTAAAGTATAATAATGGGAACACTGGAGTCTCTTGGAGTGAGTTTCATCGTGTTACTTTAGTGGGGCTTTACAATAGTATGCACAATATCGGACGTCAAGCTGCAGCCGTGGCGGTGATGATGTTTGGTGTGGCGTCGCCACGGCCGAATGAATGAAGCAGAAACACTGACTAACCTTTCTGTACTCAGAGATGTGAATCCCTCATGGAGGATGTTTTACAAGCCTCCTATTCCAATAAAGTGGAGATTTACAGTGGAGAATGCGTCACTGTGCGTTGGCTTTGTTTCTAAATGTAATGATATGGTTTTACCTGAATGTTCTCTCTGTGAGGCTTCTGATGCGGTTTTATTTATTTTGTGAGTGTTCAAGGCTGGTTCTACTTTTTGTACTTTTGGAAAAACTAATTATGAAATTGGGATTTTCTTATACAAATATCCTTTTTATTTTTGGTACAGTAACTGTCAGGATGGTAAAAGAGGAACCAGTTGCAGGAATAACTGTTTATTAAATGACAAAATCAGGAACACAGAAAAGAGAGTCCACGGTCAGAAGAGGAAACAGGGATGATGCCAGCCAGGTACAAGGGAGTAGGCCTACTATGTCGACCCAGCAGGGGGCGTTGGAGAAAGGATTCTCAGAGGGAATGGCAGAGCAGGCCCAAGCTGCAACACTGGAGAGTGGAGGTAGAAATAAGTGCAATCCGAAGACAATGAAGTAGGTGAGTTCACAGATGATCACCTGGTGACGTAACGTCACAATGGCAGAGGGAAGAGAGAGAGATGAGTAAACCTGAAGGGTGGAGGTTGGGTCCTGTCAGTGGATGCTGAAATCCTTTGTGGTAGGCAGGCAGGGAAGATCCAAAAAGGAGGGAGGCCTGCTGGATCTGTAGGGATGGCTGACGCGAAACTGACGTTTTGGCGCTTTGCCGAGATCCCGAAGCGCAGATGTTTCGAAACATTGCTCCGAACTGTGATTCGAAACACCCATGTCACGTGACTATGGCTAAATGAAGCTTCGAAGTGTTTCATCAGGTGGCGCCTGCCGAAACTGCATTGATTAAAGGGGGCGGGAACAAACCACACAGTCACACATCTGTATAAACCTAATTCCACACAAAGTTTAAAAGTGAAGTAAATCCATCTTCACCTCGTGGGTTTTTGTGAGAGGAGAGAGATTTTGTGATAGCAGTGATTTTGTGATATAAGTGAGATTTATAGTGCGCTTTGGTTAGATAGGCTATATTTAGGCTCGATTTAAATTAGATATATTGACTGATCGGTATAGACAGTGACAGATAGGATAGATATAGTGACACATTCATATGTTAGATAGTGACAGATAGCGCAGCATAAGTGAGAGATATAGAATTGTATAGATTCATAGGTGATATATAGATAGATATATTAATAGAATAGATACAAATGGAGGCTCCACATAAGAGATGTCGTACATTTTTTTTTATTGCTGAACAAATAATCATTTACAAACAGCATGGCAATAACAGAACATTTTTGTATTACAAAATACAGATCAGATGCTTGAAAGTACAGTAGAAAAATATATCAGGCAAATCATAATAAAAGAAACAAAAAACATTAAAGGGGCTAGGGTTTTGTTTGAAGATCATATTCTTCTATAATGGAAAAAAGACTGATTGCATTTTCATAACTTTGAGGGCTTTTGTATAATTGTTAAACTCATTATGAAATTAATAAAATCTTGGTTTCACCTTTAAGAACTTGCATTTGTGTAGGCTATGTAAAATTTTCCCAGCATGAGGATGTTGTTAATCAGGAAGTTATCTTTGTTATTGTCCATTACAAGAGATGCCGTACATTCTGGCTTTATTTATTTTATTAATGTTCATTTTTCACGACCACAAGACATGTTAAAAACTGTTGTTTTTTACATGGATCATTGTCAAGGTATTTCAGATCAATACATACAAGTGACCACTAGATGTCACCGTAGAGACGGGTGTCGGATTGATTCGAAGCTTCGAAACAATATGGCACATTTGCTTCAACTGTTTCAGTGCTTCACGAAGCCTCGGTCTGCCCATCACTATGGATCTGGCAGCCAAAGCAGACAGCGGAGCTGGGAGCAAAAAGAAAAGGAGAGGGGAAAAACAAAAACGAAAACTAGCCAGACGGGAGCTCAAAAAAACTAGTTTAGGAAAACAGGGAAAAATAAAGAAATAACAGGAACTCAAGACTAGACTAAGACTCAAGATGAGACTCAAGAAAAACAGGTGTGAGCTATAATGAGATAACAAGGTAACAAGAGGGGCGGAGTAACAATAGACAGAGCACATGGCATGGCAACACAAATAACCAAGTGGACCAGACAAACACAAACAAGCCTAAAGCAGATCAGACCGGCACCCTGACAGTAACAGTCGTGGCGAGAACAGTTTGTGCCTGCCAATTTTTAATGGGCCAAGTTATCAATCCTGAAAACATCAATGTAAAAATGCTGGTCAAGATGTTGATTTGTTGTCTCTTTTTAAATCATTGGTAGAATACAGTATATTTTTGCTATTGAATTTGCATATTAAAAACTGATAATGTACCTTTTTTTAAATGAGGCGTCTGTGTTTTGTATACTAGCTTTGTAATGTTTTGAAAAATTCTGTAAATTAAAAGGCCTTTAAAAGTCAAAGTCTCCCTTTCTCTCTCTCTATCTCTCAGAGGAAGTGCGCATCTCCGTCAAATGAAAGAAACACTCAAAACTCCTCTGAACACACATCGAGAGCTTCAGAAGAACTGAATCTACAGACAACAGAGAAGCTCATTTAATAAGAGAGAAGAATGAAGATCATCTGGACTTTCACTCTGCTGATGATTCCTGGTAAGAATCTGAACTCAGAAGAACCAGAACAGAGATTAAATAATGAACACAAGTCTTTATCCATAACTAATGACCTTTGACATGAATCTCCCTTCAGTGTGTATTAGTGTTGTGTTAAGATGCTGGTTTGTTGTAGGTGTCGTGAGCTCCATAGAAGTGACCGGATATTCAGGAGGCGGAGTCGAAATCTCATGCAAATATGATAAAAGATATAAAGGAAATCAAAAGTATTTTTGTAAAGGACAGTGGACACAAAAGTGCACAGACCAAATCAAGACTAATGAGAAAAATAAATGGGTTGATTCTGGAAGATTCTCTCTGTATGACAACACAAGATCAGCCGTCTTCACTGTGGCCATCAGAAATCTGAGTGAACGGGATTCTGGGATGTACTATTGTGGAGTTGATAGAACGTCAAATATAGATCACTACACTGAAGTGAATCTGAAGGTTATAACCGGTGAGTAACTGAGACTCCACAACATCACGATCCTCAACACTGACTGGAATTACTGCCGTTCACTCGTCTAACTCATAACTCACGCCATCAATAACCTTTTTATCTCCTGATGGAAGATTTACACTCATCATCTGGACTTGAGTTCATAAATGTTGTAGCAAAGTGAAGATAAATGTGTTTATATTGAGAACAAAATGACAAATGATCTGTGTTTGTGTTGAACAGATCAACCAATCAGGACCGTGAGAGGATATTCAGGAGGAAACATCATCATAAACTTCAAATATGAGAAGAAACACATGAACCATGAGAAATACATCTGTAAATCTGGAGAATGTTTTCCTGTAATAAACACTAACAGAGCCTCAGAATGGGAACATGACAGACGATTCTCCGTTCATGAGGGCAGATCTGCAGGACTCTTACGTGTGTTTATCAGAGAGCTGAATGAGAACGACTCTGGAGAATATAAGATTATAGTCAAAGTTTCTAAAGACTACAGTTTCTTCTCTGAGTTTAGCCTGAACATTGAGAAGGGTGAGCCGCTTTCAGTCATTATGAGGTGAATCCATGAATATATCTGGTCATTCTAACATTACTGCGCTTTATTTGGATCTGAAACAGATGATTGTGTGAAGAGCATCAGTCTATCAGCGGCTGCAGGAGGATCTGTGAACATCAGCTGCAAATACCCACAATCCCACAGCAGTGATGTGAAGTTTCTCTGCCGGAGATCTGGAGCTGATCTCTGTGCTGAAGAGACGTCTGTGAATGAGAGCAGAAGATGGAGTGAGGGAAAGATCCAGCTGTATGATGACAGAGAAGAGCGGCTCCTGACGGGAAGCATCAGTCATGTGACTGAACAACATTCAGAATACTGGTGTGGAGTTCAGTCTGATGGAGGACACAAGAGCTTCATCACACGAGTCCTGATCAACCTCACAGGTGCGGAGGCTTTTCTCACTGATATTAATCATAAGGTAGTATAACATCTCTTCAGCAGATCACTGTGTGTTATTTATCAGGATGCTTGAAGCTGATTCTATAAGCAGGTTTAACCACAGGGTTATTTTTAATTTAGATGTTCGGTCTGTTTAACAGCAAAACCACAAACCACAGTTCGTATGATTGTCATTCTACAGCAGTGTGTGAACGCAGGACTGAGATCTGGATGCAGTTTTTAGTTCTGTGTGTGTTAATCTCGTATCACTGCAGTGTTTAGTGTGCTCATCTGGACACAGGATAGTTAACTGCAGTTTAAGGGAGCTCGTCAGTGACACTGCTGTACTGTATTATTCAGTGTGAAATCACAGGCGTTATTCACAGAAACTCACTTCTGTGTATCAGCAACTTGAATTCTGGGTAATGAATGTGTGAAAGCCATCAGAAACATCTCTTCACCATTAGAGAATGATGTCAAGTTCTGGGTGTGAAAAAGGTATAATTTAGAAATGTATTTTTTTATTTTTATATACAAAATTCTCAGAGACATCACCACCACCACCATCATCACCACCACCATCATCATCATCATCATCATCATCATCATCATCATCATCATCATCATCATCATCAGCTTCTTCTACATCACTGGCGTCTCTGAACACACCCGCAGGTGATTTTGCTGAAATGCAAACATGTGATCAGTGGGTCGAGCTTGTGAGGGGGCATATATTAGATTTAATACATCTTAAATAGTTCATATGTATAAAAATAAATAGCAATAATAACCCATTGCATACTGAGTTGAGTCTGCATTTTGGTGGTTCGTTATTGAATGCAAAAACTCCCTAAATAATAAATAAATAAATAAATGAATAAATAAATAAATACATAAATATTAAAAAGTAAAATACATACGATTCCACTGAGGGGATTGTATGTGAACCCAGGTGCAGTTTAATATTTAAACGAAGCGTGAACAAATACAAAATAAAGACTAGATTGATCTTAAATAGAAACATGAAATAAACATAAACCTGGACTAAGCATGGACTCACCCACAGAGCTACAGGGAACAATACATGACAAACTGACAAGGTAATCATGAGGACTGAAGCTGCGCTCAGCCGAGTAGAACTGAATCAGTTCCTGTGGGAGGTTGAGCTTCCTCAGCTGACGAAGGAAGTACAGTCTCTGCTGGGCCTTTTTCACAATGGAGTCAATGTGATTGTCCCACTTCAGGTCCTGAGAGATGGTAGTGCCCAGGAACCTGAATGACTCCACTGCTTCCACAGTGCTGTTCATGATGGGCTGTTCCTTCTGAAGTCCACTATCACCTCCACCGTTTTGAGTGTGTTGAGCTCAAGGTTGTTATAACTGCACCAGACAGCCAGCTGTTCAACCTCCAGTCTGTAAGCAGACTCGTCCCCGTTTTGGATGAGGCCGATGACAGTGGTGTCGTCTGCAGATCTCAGGAGCTTCACAGAGGGGTCTTTAGAAGTGCAGTCATTGGTGTACAGGGAGAAGAGCAGTGGGGAGAGAACACACCCCTGGGGGACGCCAGTGCTGGGAGTGAGAGTCCTGGATGTAAGTTTCCCCAGTCTCACTCGCTGCTGACGATCTGTCAGGAAGCTGGAGATCCACTGACAGATTGAGGATGGCATGGAGAGCTGGGTCAGTTTAGCTGAGAGAAGATCAGGCATGATGGTATTGAAGGCCGAACTGAAGTCCACAAATAAGATCCTTGCATAAGTCCCAGGTCTGTGGAGATGTTGCAGGATATAATGCTGTCCCATGTTGACTGCATCATCCACAGACCTGTTTGCTCTGTAGGCAAACTGAAGAGGATCCAGCAAGGGTCCAGTGATGTCCTTCAGGTGGGCCAGAACCAGTCTTTCAAACGACTTCATGACCACAGACGTGAGAGCGACAGGTCTGTAGTCATTAAGTCCAGTGATTTTGTTTTTTTTTGGGGACGGGAAGGATAGTGGAGCATTTGAAGCAGCAGGGAACTTCACACTGCTCCAATGATCTGTTGAAGATCTGCGTGAAGACTGGGGCCAGTTGGTCAGCGCAGGCTTTCAAACAAGCAGATGAGATGCCGCCTGGGCCTGAAGCTTTCCTAGTCTTCTGTTTTTTGAAGACTCGGCTCACATCCTCCACACAGACCTTAAGCTCCGGTTGGATGGCGGGGGAGAGGGGGTGCAGGAGGTGATGAGGGACATGTGAATTGCAGATCAGAGCGGGTGTGTGGTGTGAGACTGGGCTTTTCAAACCTGCAGTAGAATGCATTCAGATGCTCAGCCAGTTGTTGATTCTCTACAGATCGGGGGGATGTGACTTGTAGTTGGTGATGTTCCTCAGGCCTGTCCAGACTGAGGCCGGGTCGTTGGCAGTAAAATGGTTTCTCAGCTTTTCAGAGTAGCTTCTTTTAGCATCTCTGATCTCCTTTGTCAGTTTGTTTCTGGCCTGGTTATGCAAGACTTTATCCCCAGTTCTGTAAGCATCCTCTTTGGCATGACGGAGCTGTTTGAGTTTCCCAGTAAACCATGGTTTATCATTAGTGAATGATAAGAATGTCCTACATAATCCTCTGCTGTGCGATTGCCTTGACAGAGACGCAAGAGGCGAACTGCTGGGGTCATTTTATCAGTCGTGTATTCTGTAACGATTCCTTTGAGGCGTGTTTATAGTAACCCAAGTGCAGTTTATTATTTAAACAATACGTGAACAAATACACAATAAAGACTAGACTTGATCTTGAATAGAAACATGAACATAAACCTGGACTAAGCATGGACTCACCCACAGAGCTACAGGGAACAATACACGACAAACTGACAAGGCAAACATGAGGAATATTTATACAGAGACCAGTGGAACACATGACTATGACAACCAATGAACAACCAGAACTCATAACCACATGACAAGACAATGAGCCAATCAGACCAGGACACACCCACAAAGGGAATCACATGGCAAACAGGAAGCATGACAGTGAGAATACAAAATAAAAGATATGAAAACATAAACAAAACCAACCGTGACATAAATATACAAAGAAATCAAATAAAATAAGTGTTTGTACTTTTATTTCCTTATTTATGTATAATTGCATTTTCACACATTTGTTTATACATGTATTTATGTCTACATTGGTTTATTTCCACATTTATTCATGTATACACTTATTTATTTGTCTTTGTCTGTATGGTGTATAAATAATATGCAAAATAAATAAATAAATGTATAAATAAATAAATAAATGAAAAAAGAAATGTGGAAAAATACAATTATACATAAGGAAATAAATGAATACACACTTTTTACATTTCTTTGTCTATTTTATGTATGTATGTATTTATTTATTTATTTATTATTTTGTCCGTTTTTTTTACACACTTGCTGTTATATATAGTTCAAAAAGTCTATTTAGGACAAACTAGCTGTACATTCGGTCATATACAAACACTTTTATGTATGGGAATGGTATATTTTGAGTTTTGATATTTGGGATATGGTCATTGGGCTAACCCTGAAGATCCAGTATCATGTCTGGTCAGTCCTCCTCCACACGTCCAGCTGCGCCCATGATCTGATCTGATGTTTATCTCACAGTGATCAGACTCTCTGATTATTTCTCCTGTGTTTTCAGGCTCTTCTCTGATCGTCTCTCTGGTTCTGCTTCTTCTGGTTCTGATCATCGCTGGACTCTCGTTACTGTTTCTCTGTAAGAAGCGTCAGTCTCCAGGTAAAACTCATTCTGAACTCCTTCAGATGCACAAACTCTCCATTTATACTGAGTTTAAAACAGAGAGATCTCTTGATCTGTTCTCCCACTTTCTGACGCCACCTATAGGCTGCAACGAGACATGAGCAAAATACAGACACTTGATGATGTGTGAGAACATTACACAAGACATCAGTGTTGAATTGAGATGTACAGTAATGTCATTCATTTAGGATGCTTGTGTTTGACAGGCGCTGATTCGTCATCTCACACTGGACCAGGCAAACATGAAGTGGTGAGTCCAGTTACTGTATCAAATATTGATTTTTATTCATAATGATATTAATGTCTAATGATGATCTTCAGAGCTGTAAATAATTCTTCTGTCTCTCCTCAGGTTTCTCACACTGGTTGTGATTACGAGGAGATTAAAGCCCAATTACCCACAAACCCCTCTGATTCCTCTGACTTCCTATACGCCACTGCCCAATTACCCACAAACCCCTCTGATTCCTCTGACTTCCTATACGCCACTGCCCAATTACCCACAAACCCCTCTGATTCCTCTGACGTCCTATACGCCACTGCCCAATTACCCACAAACCCCTCTGACTGCGTTTACGCTACGGTTCAGAAAGCCGCTGGAGACTCTCAGTGCTGCATCACTTCTGCTGAGGATCTGAATTACGCAGTGGTGAATTTCCACAAGCAATCGGACTGTCCTGCAAGTGCCAGTGTCAGGAATAATCAGGATTACAGTGAATACGCTGCTGTAAATCATCTCTCTGCTTGAGAATATCAATGAGTTTGTGTTCGTCTTCTTCAGTGATGCTCCTTTGCCTTTTATTTTATAATACAATGTTAGCGTGACAACGTTTCTTCATGAAGATGTGGATTTTGTGAAACTTGATTTCTTAATGTCTGGTAATTGTGTTGGAAGATACACTATATTGTCAAAGGTGTTGTGACGCCTGCCTTCAGATGCACATGAGCTTTAATGCCATCCCATTCTTAATCCGTAGGGTTTAATATGGAGTCGCCCACCCTTTGCAGCTCTAACAGCTTCAGCTCTTTTGAGAAGGCTTTCCACGAGGTTTAGGAGTGTGTTTATGGGAATTTTTGACCATTCTTCTAGAAGCTTTTTCTAGTCCTGTTCCTCCACACCAAACTCGCTCATCCATGTCTTTATGGAGCGACGCTTTGTGCACTGGTCAGTCATGCTGGGACAGGAAGGGGCCGTCCCCAAACTGTTCCCACAAAGTTGGGAGCATGAAATTGTCCAAAATGTCTTGGTGAAGCATTAAGAGTTCCTTTCATTGGAACTAAGGGGCCAAGCCCAACCCCTCAAAAACAACCCCACCCCATAATAATCCCCCCTCCACTAAAGTTTGGAGGTCTGGAGCTACTGAAGTTGGCAACTTCGCACTGTGACCCTCAGCATGCGCTGACCCCGCTCTATGATTTTACGTGGTCTATCACTTCGTGGCTGAGTTGCTGTTGTTCCCAATCTCTTCCACTTTGTTATAACACCACTAACAGTTGAGCGTGGAATATTTAGTATAATATTTGGCCTTATTGCACAGGTGTCCACCGATCACGGCCCCACGCTTGAGTTCTCTGAGCTCCTGAGAGCGGCCCATTCTCTCACTAATGTGTGTAGAAGCGAACACACACACACACACACACACACACACACACACACACACACACACACACACACACACACACACACACACACACACACACACACACACACACACACACACACACACACACACACACACACACACTCCTGAGAGCGGCCCATTCTCTCACTGATGTGTGTAGAAGCGTCTGCAGGCCTAGTGCTTGATTTATACACCTGTGGCCATGAAGGGATTTAACACTTGAACTCTTGGAGGGGCGGCACAATACTTTTGTGAATTTGGTGTGTGTGTGTTATTTTTTTAAATGTATTGAGCATCTTTTTAATGAGGCAACAGTATATGATTGATACGACAGAAGACTTTAATAATCTTTCAGTGCTCAAAACCATGCAAATTTAATATAATACTAAGTAAAGTATTATAAATTTACATACATGTTTTTAAAAAATGCAAATATAAAAATCTTTGCAGGATGCTGGTGACCGCTAAAACGCGGCATTACAGTCTGTGGTGAAAAACGTCCGTTAGTGGAGAAACTGTGCGTCAGGTAGGACTATAGAGCTCCGGAGGTCACGTGACCCATTCTGTTTACAACACCATTTTGGCAGGCAGGACCAGCTGGCACCAGCATGAGTTTCAAGGCAACAGAGTTCACTTCGTCACTTTAATTCAAAAGACATAGACTTTTACATAGCGAAACTTAATATATATTAAACATAACAGATCCCTTTAATGTTCCCGGGGTGCTTTTCACATGTATGGATAAAGGAACGGATGGCTTTCCAGTCAGGACAAGTTACAACTAGCCTAGTGTTGACGTAAATGGCCACTAAATTACAACTTATGCACTCCTAAATATTTTTGCGTTGCACCCTTTAAACTTAGTTGAAGCCTAAATTTATGTATAAACTAAATATTTATTTAAATATCTTGAGTAACATTAACTGATAGATTAGCAGGCAGACTGAACTGCATCAATACGCTCTTGTGTTACATTACAGACTTCGGGTGCGTCTCAATCAGCTCCTGGTTCAGTAGTCAGGGCACTGATCAGGGAGTCAGCCCATTGACTTATGTCCTGATCAGTGCCCTGACTACTGAACCAGGAGCTGATTGAGACGCACCCTTCAATTCTTTACACATATATGATAATGCTGACGTATAGGCCTACATGAGCTTACATTTTAAGAGAGAAAACATGTAAATAGATTAATGTTATATGTTCGCGGTTAACACGAACACTCGCCGCTGTGTGCATCTGTCCCATCGGTCCGTGTGGTGCATGTCAAATAAAATCAGTCATAATCAATAAATGTAATTTCTTATTTTTGTTTCAGTATTTATTTATTGATTCTTATTTTAGTTTCAAATAGCCTTTCTTGAGGTTATTTATATATAAAAGCACTTATGTTATTCACGATAAAGTATCGTATATAATGGGAACATATTTTTATCATTAGGTAACTTAGTCCTTCAGACTGACAGAAAGTCTGGACTCTATCTGTATCTTTTTCTTTTTCTGAGAACAGTTATAAGGCTCAACGGGGCTAATGGCGCATTGACTTTATTCTCTTTTAAACCACTAGATGGCACAAACATCAGCTCAGCACTTTTCTAACAACCGCTTTTGATGATGAACGTGGAAATTTGGCTGATCCTTGACACGATCGCCGACAGTTGATCCTGCAGTAATTTGATCTACTATTTAATGTTTGAAGCAAAACTCTTCCCATGAGTTGTCGTCGAGTCTTGTCTCTGCTTCCAAAGAAAGGAGACCTGGGACTTCTCAAAAACTGGAGATCAGTGTCTTTGCTTTGTTCTGATCATAAAATCTTTTCCAGATGTTTATCAAATAGACTTGAACACTGTTTAGACTTATTGGTTCATATATTGTATACCTGAAGATCTATTGGACAATCTTTTATTATTACGAGATAAATAGGAGTTCTGTCTCTAGATCAAGAAAAAGCCTTTGATCGAGTTGTTCACGAATATCTTTTTAATGTGTTAAAGTATTTGTGTGTTTTGACAGATTTATATCGTACATTCAGTACGATAGACAATATTCATTGTAATATTTCTGTTATGGTCAGAGCAGGTGGTGGATTAAATGAACCGATACTTGTGTCGAGAGGCATTAGACAAGGGCGTCCACTTTCCAGCAATTATAGTTTGGTTATTGAACCTTTGATGTTCAGACTGAGGAGGAATCTTCAAATTTTCTTTTTAAAGTATTTCAGCGTGTGATGATATTACAGTCTTAAATCAAACTATTGGAATATGAAGAAGCCTCTTCTGCTGGAGTTATTGCTCTAAAGTGAAGGGTTTATTATTGGGAAGGTACTGGGTTTCCTCAATAGTGAAGACAGGACGGATTGAAAACATAAGGAGTTATTTTGGGGAACGACCGCTTTCAAAAGAGAAACTGTGAGGCTCTGCTGGAGAATGTGTCTCTAAACGGCTGAAATGGAAATGGCTTTTGCCACAGTTGTCCAATAGGAGGAGAGCTCTGGTGGTCAATAATCTCACTGCATCGATGTTGAGGCACAGGACTATAGCTATGGAGCCACCTGAGGAACTTATTTCTAATATACAAAGGACATTTGATAATGTTTTCAGAGTGGATAGCTCTGGATCTGTGTGGCTGCACTTTATTTCCCAGTTCAAGAGGGCGGTCAAGACTTGGGCATTTTTGAAGCGGGACTTGGACTTGATAGAAAGCAGTTTTTAATTAAATTAGAGGAAGTAAGTCTGTCAGAGCCGCTACACTTTCATAGGTCTGTGCTGCAGACATGGAGAAGTGTTTTTAGAGTAAAGCGAGACATGGAGGATCACAGACATTGGGCTCCGTTGTTTTTCAGCCCAATGATCCAGACTAGACTCCTGTCCTGTGTGAGTGTGAGGAGATGAGGAATGGCGTTCAGATACTTGGATATCTCTTGGATGAGAGATAAAGATGTGTGTAAGAGAGCAATATATTCAATTCAGTTAAAATCACACATCGAGATTCATTGAAGAGGCAAAAAGCTTCTAGATGGCCAGAACTGTCTGGTGCGGGACGGGTGGAGGATCCTGTATAAACCCCTGTAGAGAAGTGAACTGCTGATCTAATGGAGGATTATTGACGGGCCAAAGCTACAGATGGACATGTGACACACCTGAATCCAGCAAGAGTAGAGGAATGACAGCAGAAGATCGAGAACATTTGTGTTTAAGCTGTAACAGATTACGAGACTTTCTTAATGTACTTAACATGGTTTAGAAGATCTAATGAGGAATTTTCTAAAAAAAGTGGTTTATTGGGGGAATGAAATCGTTTTTCTATGAGGAGGAAAATGTGTTTATTAAATTATCTGACTGGAAAAGTTAGACTGGCAATGTGGAAAACAAGAAAGAACAAAGATCTACAACTCGCTACACTAGATCCTGAAATTATGTTTAGACGTTTGGTCGAGAGAAGACTGAGAGAGAGCATTGAATTCTGATGGCTTTGCGTCCTTGACTGCGTGCCACGGGTGCACATGTTTCTCAGATGAGACCGTGTCAGTGGAAGATTTAGTTGCTGTTGGTAATGCAGTCGGTGTGTTGAACATCTTGTCTGCATCGAGAATGAACAAGGCAGTTGTTATTTTTCTGAGGGAAACGTCTATGGTTGATGATTTGGTTGAACATGGATTATCTGTGAGATGCATTCATTACGATTTTGCTGCTGTCTAACCGTACTTCATACTTCTTGCCTAGGAAAAAGGTAAAGTGGATCGAGAGCTCTCTTGCGGTAAAGCAAAGTGCATAAAAGAAAAGGTTTGAGTCAAGGCAGTGACTGGCTCAGCACGGAAATCACTCATCCTTTATACCCTTTTAGAATCACATGAGCAATGCCAAGTTCCTCTTTTTGCTACCAAACTCAGATATGGGTCTCGGGCCAACTATAAAATTAGAAATCTATGCATGAGTGGTTTCCACACCCTAGGGGCCAAAGTACAGTTTAGCGTAGGTCTCGACCATACGTGATGGACGGAAACTTTAAGACTCTTTGCTCATATCTGCAGAAAGTCAAGTACAAAAGAACAAAAGGTCAACATAAGTCAACAGTGCAGTATAGATACATCATGAAAATAAAAACACTTATTAAAAGAAACAAATCAGAAAAGCATAATCATTTTTTTTCTCTTTTTGGTCACACCAAATGGGAAAGATTATACAATCTTTATCACTGCTGATTCAATCAAATGTTTAAGTTGCAGGAAACAGGGCCATGTGAGACAATCGTATCCTTTAAATACAGAGGCTGAAAAGGAGAAGGAGAGTAATTCAGTAACGGAACAGGTGAATAGTGCTGTAGATAATAACATTGCAGAAAGTACTGATAATGTACAGCAAGATGAAGCTGCAGCTTTATCTAACAGTGGTGAGGCTCTAATGTGCTTGCACAAGACTGTCCCACTGAAGGCACGGATAGTGTTTCCGTCATTAATACATGTACATGGAGATGTGAAAGTTGATGAAGAGCTCATTGTTGCTGGGGTAGTTATTGATTCAAAATACCCAGAAAAACAAAGTGAGCCCGAAAACTTGCAGGTACAAAGCAGCAGGTGTGATATACTCTGAACAGGCATAACTTTATGACCACCTTCCTAATAATGTGTTGGTCCCCCTTTTGCTGACCCGTCGAGGCATGGACTCCACTAGATCCCTGAAGGTGTGGTGTGGTATCAGGCACCAAGATGTTAGCAGCAGATCCATTAAGTCCTGTAAGTTGTGAGGCGGGGCCTCCATGGATCGGACTTGTTTGTTCAGCACATCCCACAGATGCTCGATTGGATTGAGATCTGGGGAAATTGGAGGCCAAGTCAACACCTCAAACTTGTTGCGCTCCTCAAACCATTTCTGAACCATTTTTGTAAAAGAAGACGTGATTCATCAGACCAGGCCACCTTCTTCCATTGCTCCATGATCCACTGTTCACCACTATTCCTTCATTGGAGCACTTTTGATAGAGACTGACCACTGCAGACCGGGAACACCCTACAAGAGCTGCAGTTTTGGAGAAGCACTGACCCAGTTGTCTAGCCATCACAATTTGGCCCTTGTCAAACTCGCTCAAATCCTTACGCTTGCACATTTTGCCTGCTTCTTACACATCAACTTTGAGGACAAAATGTTCACTTGCTGCCTAATATATCCCACCCACTAACAGGAGATGAAGAGATCATCAGTGTTATTCACTTCAGCTGTCTTTCTTCTGAGTGACTTACTACAATTATCAAAGAAGGACAAGATGGATCTTGAGAGCCCTTTGACGATGGCTGAACTTTCGAGAGCTGTCCAGGAGTTAATCCCGGAAAGTCACCTGGTTTGGACAGTCTTTCAGCTGAGTTTTATAAGGCTTTTTGGAACTTAATTGGCCAGGACTTGTATGATGTTTTTGTGGAAAGTAGTGAAAGAGAGACCTTTCCTCTAAGCTGTTGGAGAGCGGTTTTAACTTTGATCCCCAAAAAGGAGACCTTGGTTGCTTAAAGAACTGGAGCCCTGTCTCCTTGATCTGTGTGATGATCTTTAAATCTTTTCAAAAGCCTTTACCAACAGACTGAAGAACTCTATAGACACTGTTATTCACAACAATCAGTCTTACTGTATCCCTAACCAAACAATATTTGACAACTTTTTTTGGTTAGAGACATCATTAGAGTGGCAAAAAGACATAACCTGGAAATCGGCCTTCTCTCTTTGGACCAAGAAAAGGCCTTTGATAGAGTGGACCACTCTAATTTATTTAAGACTCTTGAGGCTCTTAGATTTGGTCATCATTTTGTGTCTTTTATTAAGTTAATGTATAGTGATATTTATAGCATGTTAAGAGTAAATGGTACATTAACAAGGCCCTATTCAGTGATGAGGAATAAGACAAGGGTGTCCTCTGTCAGGTTTACTCTATGCTATCTCTATTGAGCCTTTTTTAAGTCTACAGAGAAAAAGACTGTGTTATTGTTGTTCCTGGCTGCCCTGAAGTTCCCCAATTAAAATACATAGCATATGCAGATGATGTAACTCTGATAATAAGGAATTCAAATGATATTGATAATATAATTTCATGTATGAATATTTTTCAGAAAGCTCTGCATACAAATTGGGGAAAATTTACTTCTTTGTTGATTAGAGACTGGCATAGTACAGGACCTCCTAATTTGCCAACGCAGTGTAAATGGGTCCAGGATGGTTTAAAAGTTCTTGGCATTTATTTTGAAGCTGACCAGTACGTAGAGAAGAACTGGGGAGGAGTGGTTGACCGGGTCATTGGTAGAATTCAAAAGTGGAAGTGGATTCTCCCACAGCTCTCATATAGAGGAGATGCCTGGTGATTAATAATCTGGAAGCTTCAATGCTTTGGCATAAGGTGACAGTGTTAGATAAAGAACTGCTTTTAAAGGTTCAAAAGGCATTTGTTGATTTCTTTTGGAATGGCCATCACTGGCTCTATCTTCCTGTTGTAGAGGGAGGTCAAGGCGTTATTGAATCAAAAACTGAAGCAATGAGACTACAAACATTGCAAAAACTGCTGTAGTGCTCTGATGGTATGCCATGGATTGATTATTGTCTGTATATTCTTAAAGATCTTGGAGGAACAGACCTTGTTTTTAATTGAGAAGTCTTACATTGGAAATGTTTATTGTTCTCTTTTCAAATTCTATGTATCAAACTTTGTGGGTGATGAAAATTATGGAAAATTATTGTTTTTTAATCCTCTTTTTAAAGGGTTCTCAAAAATTCTCAAGAGTGGGTGATGAAAATTATGGGTATACTTTTTAAAGGGTAACTACAGCGATTAGCATTAAGCTTTGTATCAGTAGAAACCCGGTAGTATATTCGAATGATCGTGGGACCATAGGGCTGGGATCTCACTCACAGAATGAGCACAGCCACTCGGGCATTGATAACGGAGCAGTCGGAGCAAAGCAAGTGTTCTCAATGAATTCCTATTTAAGTTAAGCTTCCATAGGTATGAACTGAAAATGCGCCAGACTGGACACGCATCGTGAATAACTGTGAGACTGTGAATGAATGCCAGACGGCCGTGCTCATTTGAGTCTCAGTTTAGAATTAGCGCCAGTTCAGGGGCAGGTTGCTTGAATTGTGGGTTCATTAGCCTTTTATTCTCAATGAAAAACACAACAACAAAACAGTACAATGACAAACTCACTTAAATAGGTGCTTTTACATTTAGCTTTGAACCCAAATCTTGCGCGATCATCTGGTCTGTGAGCTCCTCACTCTCTGATGAATGAGATCTGACTCTTGCTGTGTTTGTGCTGAGACTCTCGTTCGGCTCGTGCTGTATTAGTCAGACACGTTCAGTTTTTAAATGTAGTGTCTGTTCTCTAAATGAATTAAATGATCTTATTAATATAACAATCAAAATGATGTTGGGGTGGTGCCGCGGTGGGCAAGAGATGTAACTGGTGGGAGTGGCCTCGTAGCGCAGCGAGGCAAGTGCATTCTGGGAGTTGTTATCTTTCATCCACATGAGCCAAAAATAAATGTTGTGGCTTTTCACAGTCTAGAAGGCACCAACTTCTAAAATGATTTCACATTTCTACTACATAAATGACCCAATTTAAATACACCAGTGGAGAAGTACCTCTTTAATGTGCTAAACATGTTTTCTTTAACAGCTTGACTGTTTGCTGATTTCTAACCATGACATCTTTGAAAAGGGGAAGTTTAAACTGACCCTCCGCTATAATAAGAGTTGTGTGGTTTTGACGGGGACATTAAGCCTTCAAGTGTCCGCTGCAAAGAAAGATGATGTATGTGTGCTTGTTGCAAAGGTTGTGGTAGCCTTGGACGAATATTAAGATGGCTTGAGTCCAAGGCGAGTAGATTACCTTATAAGGAATTACTATATGATGATGATGTCACAGCTTCTTAAGGCCGCGCCCCAGGATATGTCCAAGTATAAAAAGCTTTGTACATTGTTCTTTGGGGCCGCGCTTCGGGTGAAGACTTACACGTTGTTTTGTTATTTGTGCCTTTTTGAATTATTGTCTTTGTATTATTCTGAAACTTTTAAAGTAAAAACGGAAACCATTCTGTGGTTATTCACACAAACTTTTCAATTAATTCTCAGAGTGATTTTTTCCTGAAAATATCTTTATTGGTTGTGGTTTAGATATTTATATTAGTAACCTGCCCAGTGCACTGGAACTCAGATTGAGCTGGTTCAAGCACCGCCGAGGACCCTGAAGCAACGCCTGACATCTTTAACCTGCAGGTGAGAACAAATTATGATTGTTAGGTTATGGGGATGTTATAGGATGTTATACCAATACATAACATTATAGTATAAAATGAAAAGACATTTCTTATAAATGTACAGTTTTTAATGAGGCAGCAACATATGATAGCAGACCCCCCCCCCCCTTCAAAAAAAGGAGGAAAGGTATCGCGAAGATGACATTTCACCACAGAACATGACTTTACTTGTATAGTATATAATATAATATCATTAATATATCATTTCTATAGGCCTATGCAATTATTTGTAAAACATTATGTAGATCACTTTTACTATTTACATAAGCTGCTTATACTATTTATGTAAACTGCTTTTATTTATATTTCATTGCAACTTTAAACAGGTCTAAGGAGTTGGCAACTAGCCAACCTGAAAAATATGCACATGAAATGAAACTTGTTTAACTCAACATGTCAGTTACAAACTGTACAGCGTGCAATATTGTCATTATGTTTATACTTTATACTTTCGTTTTTTGGGGCACTCTCCCTCTGCCATGGCGCTCCAGTTTCTAGATACACTGAACTGATTAATTCGGTTCGGGATTGGGAGAAGAGATAAAAGCCCGCCCACACTGACAATTGATTGGTTGATTTACCGAAACAAGCCAATCAGGACGCTCTCCGTCTTACATGCGCTTCATTAAGGTGCACACTAGCACACACACGCAAGGTCTCTCGCTCTCTCTCCCTCTCTCCCGTGCGCGCGTGCACAGTTTGTGTCTCGCATGCGCGCTCTTGCTCGCTCGCTCGCTCTAGATTGCGGGAGAATTTAACTAATTTGTGGGCATCAGGGAGCCGCTATAAATATGCGGGAGACTCCTGGAACTTCCGTGAGACTTGGGATGTCTGTGATAGATATGACAGAACAAGATAGGCTGTTAATAATCTTTTATTACGCAAAAGTATTATAATATGAAAGGCTCCAATGTTTTATAGAGCAGCAAAGCGCTTATGTCAGTGGTTCTCAATCCTGTCCTGGAGCACCCTAGTCCTGCACATTTGGTATATCTCCCTTATCAGACACACACAATTTAGCTCTTGCAGATATTGATGTGTAGTTTATTATATCTATGCAGGCACGTGCAGAGGGGGGGGCTTTGGGTGCTCGAGCCCCTGCCCTTTTTCAAAATGAATGAAAAGTGCCCCTCTCAGACAAATATCAATGATAATATCGTGGTCAATAAAACTAAATAAATGTGATTATTATAACATGACATTGATGACAATGTATACAATAGTAACGAACGGCTCAAAAGTCGGACAATTTCTGTTGAGGCGTTGCCATAACGCGTTGCTATGGGTTGCGTGCGTTTTGATTGACAGCTGATTTTCCTCTGTTCGGAAGCGGCTCTCGAGCCAAATATGGTCCTTTCAGAGAGTATGTGGCCTTACGGGAAAAATGTAAACCAATATTTTTTTTCAACCATAATCAGAGCTAATGTGTTGATTTAATTACAAATCTATATATTATATATTTTAAAGTATTACACAATTCACCAATGCCCGTTTGTCATGTATATACACCAACCAATCTGGCAAAGCAAGTTCAAATTCCATTGGGCATGTGAAGTGGAGCGGTAACTTTCTGTTCTTATTCATAAATCGGTTGAAAACTACATGGACAGACGAACTAATGTTTCGGGCTTTCGGTAGGGTGCGCGCGTGTACCGAACGGTTATGAATGTAATCTATAACAGTTAACAGTCGGCTTGTTTAAAGCGCGGAACACACTTCAATCCGAGTTCCCACACGAACATATTAAGTATTCAGTCCATTTTATCACGAAATTCAAACGATAAATGCCGTTTTAAAGCTCTATTATGTGACGTGACAGATAGACGCGTATCAGTTCAACTTCAAGAGGCAGCGCGCGGCGCGCGAGTGAACGCGATCATCTCTTCCTAAAGAAATGAATATATCTAAAGGTATGTTGAGGATACATTACAACTTACTGAAACGTATCATATGTTGTGTAATCGCTCCATCGGTGTTTCAACCGCGGAAAGACAATAAAACAGCTTGTAAACAAACAATGTCATGTAGAATCACATTTACCTCAGAAGTCATTCAGTGTCCACAGCTGTGAGTTCACTAGAGATTAACTCTTTCACTGAATACATGCACTATATTAGCCTATATATTCGTTATATTAGCCTATATATATTCATTATATACCACTTAGCCTCTTAGTGATGTCTTGTTTATTTAATGCATGTTTAAATAAACCTGTCATGAAAATTACAGCCACTAAATGATTATATTTCAACAAATAAATCAAAAAATAATAATAATTAGATTTACATATTAATGCAAAAACTGCTTTATGTGAAGCTTATGAGTGTTGATTATTATATCTAAAAATAAATAGCAAATGAATTTAGGCTAATAGTTTGGGCTCTGTTGTTAATCTTTAATAGCAATATGTAAGGGCTCCCTATATAGTTTACAGCATTATCTTTAAGAAACTTTTAGTTATAATTGAATTCATTTAAGGACAGACAATTTTTTTTTTATTAAACCACTGTTGAATAAAAATTAATAAAACGCAATTTTGTAAAACGTGACTTCAAAACCGAGATACGTACCGAACCGTCAGTTTTGTGTACCGTTACACCCCTAATATATATATATATATTTACATATTGCCCCTTTTTTACATTTGAGCCCCTGCCTCTGAAGAACTCTCTGCACGGCCCTGTATCTATGCAATGGTTTATTAAGGCTTTTCTTGTAACAGTTTTAAATTTCAGTTACCGTGAGCATGAAGAACAATTATAGTGCTCGGGAGAAAATAACATGATTCAGAAAAACGGCAATAAACTCCAGCAAGATAAAGTCCTTTTATGCAAACCCTCTTCAACTAAAGTTTAATAATGGGAACACTGGAGTCTCTTGGAGTGAGTTTCATCGTGTTACTTTAGTGGGGCTTTACAATAGTATGCACAATATCAGATGTCAAGCTGCAGCCGTGGCGGTGATGATGTTTGGTGTGGCGTCGCCACGGCCGAATGAATGAAGCAGAAACTTCTGACTAACCTTTCTGTACTCAGAGATGTGAATCCCTCATGGAGGATGTTTTACAAGCCTCCTCTTCCAATAAAGTGGAGATTTACAGTGGAGAATGCGTCACTGTGCGTTGGCTTTGTTTCTAAATGTAATGATATGGTTTTACCTGAATGTTCTCTCTGTGAGGCTTCTGATGCGGTTTTATTTATTTTGTGAGTGTTCAAGGCTGGTTCCACTTTTTGTACTTTTGGAAAAACTAATTATGAAATTGGGATTTTCTTATACAAATATCCTTTTTATTTTTGGTACAGTAACTGTCAGGATGGTAAAAGAGGAACCAGTTGCAGGAATAACTGTTTATTAAATGACAAAAGCAGACAAAATCAGGAACACAGAAAAGAGAGTCCACGGTCAGAAGAGGAAACAGGGATGATGCCAGCCAGGTACAAGGGAGTACTATGTCGACCCAACAGGGGGCGTTGGAGAAAGGATTCTCAGAGGGAATGGCAGAGCAGGCCCAAGCTGCAACACTGGAGAGTGGAGGTAGAAATAAGTGCAATCCAAAGACAATGAAGTAGGCGAGTTCACAGATGATCACCTGGTGACGTAATGTCACAATGGCAGGGGGAAGAGAGAGAGATGAGTAAACCTGAAGGGTGGAGGTTGGGTCCTGGCAGTGGATGCTGAAATCCTTTGTGGTAGGCAGGCAGGGAAGATCCAAAAAGGAGGGAGGCCTGGATCTGTAGGGATGGCTGACGCGAAACTGACGTTTTGGCGCTTTGCCGAGATCCCGAAGCACAGATGTTTCGAAACACTGCTCCGAACTGTGATTCGAAACACCCATGTCACGTGATTATTTCTAAATGAAGCTTCGAAGTGTTTCATCAGGTGGCGCCTGCCGAAACTGCGATGATTAAAGGGGGCGGGAACAAACCACACAGTCACACATCTGTATAAACCTAATTCACCACAAAGTTTAAAAGTGAAGTAAATCCATCTTCACCTCGTGGGTTTTTGTGAGAGGAGAGAGATTTTGTGATAGCAGTGATTTTGTGATATAAGTGAGATTTATAGTGCGCTTTGGTTAGATAGGCTATATTTAGGCTCGATTTAAATTAGATATATTGACTGATCGGTATAGACAGTGACAGATAGGATAGATATAGTGACACATTCATATGTTAGATAGTGACAGATAGCGCAGCATAAGTGAGAGATATAGAATTATATAGATTCATAGGTGATATATAGATAGATATATTAATAGAATAGATACAAATGGAGGCTCCACATAAGAGATGCCGTACATTTTTTTTTATTGCTGAACAAATAATCATTTACAAACAGCATGGCAATAACAGAACATTTTTGTATTACAAAATACAGATCAGATGCTTGAAAGTACAGTAGAAAAATATATCAGGCAAATCATAATAAAAGAAACAAAAAACATAAAGGTGCTAGGGTTTTGTTTGAAGATCATATTCTTCTATAATGGAAAAAAGACATTGCATTTTCATAACTTTGAGGGCTTTTGTATAATTGTTAAACTCATTATGAAATTAATAAAATCTTGGTTTCACCTTTAAGAACTTGCATTTGTGTAGGCTATATAAAATGTTCCCAGCATGAGGATTTTGTTAATCAGGAAGTTATCTTTGTTATTGTCCATTACAAGAGATGCCGTACATTCTGGCTTTATTTATTTTATTAATGTTCATTTTTCACGACCACAAGACATGTTAAAAACTGTTGTTTTTTACATGGATCATTGTCAAGGTATTTCAGATCAATACATACAAGTGACCACTAGATGTCACCGTAGAGACGGGTGTCGGATTGATTCGAAGCTTCGAAACAATATGGCACATTTGCTTCAACTGTTTCAGTGCTTCACGAAGCCTCGGTCTGCCCATCACTCTGGATCTGGCAGCCAAAGCAGACAGCGGAGCTGGGAGCAAAAAGAAAAGGAGAGGGGAAAAACAAAAACGAAAACTAGCCAGACGGGAGCTCAAAAAAACTAGTTTAGGAAAACAGGGAAAAATAAAGAAATAACAGGAACTCAAGACTAGACTAAGACTCAAGATGAGACTCAAGAAAAACAGGTGTGAGCTATAATGAGATAACAAGGTAACAAGAGGGGAGGAGTAACAATAGACAGAGCACATGGCATGGCAACACAAATAACCAAGTGGACCAGACAAACACAAACAAGCCTAAAGCAGATCAGACCGGCAGCCTGACAGTAACAGTCGTGGCGAGAACAGTTTGTGCCTGCCAATTTTTAATGGGCCAAGTTATCAATCCTGAAAACATCAATGTAAAAATGCTGGTCAAGATGTTGATTTGTTGTCTCTTTTTAAATCATTGGTAGAATACAGTATATTTTTGCTATTGAATTTGCATATTAAAAACTGATAATGTACCTTTTTTTAATTGAGGCGTCTGTGTTTTGTATACTAGCTTTGTAATGTTTTGAAAAATTCTGTAAATTAAAAGGCCTTTAAAAGTCAAAGTCTCCCTCTCTCTCTCTCTCTATCTCTCAGAGGAAGTACGCGTCTCCGTCACATGAAAGAAACACTCAAAACTCCTCTGAACACACATCGAGAGCTTCAGAAGAACTGAATCTACAGACAACAGAGAAGATCATTTAATAAGAGAGAAGAATGAAGATCATCTGGACTTTCACTCTGCTGATGATTCCTGGTAAGAATCTGAACTCAGAAGAACCAGAACAGAGATTAAATAATGAACACAAGTCTTTATCCATAACTAATGACCTTTGACATGAATCTCCCTTCAGTGTGTATTAGTGTTGTGTTAAGATGCTGGTTTGTTGTAGGTGTCGTGAGCTCCATAGAAGTGACCGGATATTCAGGAGGCGGAGTCGAAATCTCATGCAAATATAAGAAAAAACATACAGAGAATCAAAAGTATTTTTGTAAAGGAAAGTGGCCATACACAGATCAAATCAAGACTAATGAGAAAAATAAATGGGTTAATTCTGGAAGATTCTCTCTGTATGACGACACAAGATCAGCCGTCTTCAGAGTGATCTTCAGAGATCTGAGAGAACGGGATTCTGGGATGTACTATTGTGCAGTTGATATACCTTCATATTTAGATCTCTACACTGAAGTGAATCTGAAGGTTATAACCGGTGAGTAACTGAGACTCCACAACATCACGATCCTCAACACTGACTGGAATTACTGCCGTTCACTCGTCTAACTCATAACTCACGCCATCAATAACCTTTTTATCTCCTGATGGAAGATTTACACTCATCATCTGGACTTGAGTTCATAAATGTTGCAGCAAAGTGAAGATAAATGTGTTTATATTGAGAACAAAATGACAAATGATCTGTGTTTGTGTTGAACAGATCAACCAATCAGGGCCGTGAGAGGATATTCAGGAGGAAACATCATCATAAACTTCAAATATGAGAAGAAACACATGAACCATGAGAAATACATCTGTAAATCTGGAGAATGTTTTCCTGTAATAAACACTAACAGAGCCTCAGAATGGAAACATGACAGACGATTCTCCGTTCATGAGGGCAGATCTGCAGGACTCTTACGTGTGTTTATCAGAGAGCTGAATGAGAACGACTCTGGAGAATATAAGATTACAGTCAAAGTTTCTGAAGACTACAGTTTCTTCTCTGAGTTTAGCCTGAACATTGAGAAGGGTGAGCCGCTTTCAGTCATTATGAGGTGAATCCATGAATATATCTGGTCATTCTAACATTACTGCGCTTTATTTGGATCTGAAACAGATGATTGTGTGAAGAGCATCAGTCTATCAGCGGCTGCAGGAGGATCTGTGAACATCAGCTGCAAATACCCACAATCCCACAGCAGTGATGTGAAGTTTCTCTGCTGGAGATCTGGAGCTGATCTCTGTGCTGAAGAGACGTCTGTGAATGAGAGCAGAAGATGGAGGCGTGAGGGAAAGATCCAGCTGTATGATGACAGAGAAGAGCGGCTCCTGACGGGAAGCATCAGTCATGTGACTGAACAACATTCAGAATACTGGTGTGGAGTTCAGTCTGATGGAGGACACAAGAGCTTCATCACACGAGTCCTGATCAACCTCACAGGTGCGGATGCTTTTCTCACTGATATTAATCATAAGGTAGTATAACATCTCTTCAGCAGATCTAGTGTGTTATTTATCAGGATGCTTGAAGCTGATTCTATAAGCAGGTTTAACCACAGGGCTATTTTTCATTTAGATGTTCTGTCTGTTTAACCGCAAAACCACAAACTGCAGTTCGTATGATTGTCATTCTACAGCAGTGTGTGAACGCAGGACTGAGATCTGGATGCAGGTTTTAGTTCTGTGTGTGTTAATCTCGTATCCCTGCAGTGTTTAGTGTGCTCATCTGGACACAGGATAGTTAACTGCAGTTTAAGGGAGCTCGTCAGTGACACTGCTGGACTGTATTATTCAGTGTGAAACCACAGGCGTTATTCACAGAAACTCACTTCTGTGTATCAGCAACTTGAATTCTGGGTAATGAATGTGTGAAACCCATCAGTAACATGTCTATTCACCATTAGAGAATGATGTCAAGTTCTAAAAAGTATAATTTAGAAATGTATTTTTTCATTTTTATATACAAAATTCTCAGAGACATCATCATCATCACCACCACCACCACCATCATCATCATCATCATCATCATCATCACCACCATCATCATCATCATCATCATCATCACCCCCACCATCATCACCACCACCATCATCATCATCTTCATCATCATCATCATCATCATTATCTTCTACATCACAGGCGTCTCTGAACACACCCGCAGGTGATCTTGAGCTGAAAAACAAACATGTGATCAGTGGGTGGAGCTTGTGAGGAGGAGATTTAATACATCTTAAATAGTTAATATGTATAAAAATAAATAGCAATAATAACCCATTGTATACTGAGTTGAGTCTGCATTTTGGTGGTTCGTTATTGAATGCCAAAACTTCCGAGATAATAAAATAAATAAATAAATAAATACATAAATATTAAAAAGTAAAACACATACGATTCCACTGAGGGGAGTGTATGTGAACCCAAGTGCAGTTTAATATTTAAACAAAACGTGAACAAATACAAAATAAAGACTAGAATAGAAACATGAAATAAACATAAACCTGGACTAAGCATGGACTCACCAACAGAGCTACAGGGAACAATACATGATGAACTAACAAGGCAAACATGAAGATTGAAGCTGCGCTCAGCCGAGTAGAACTGAATCAGCAGTTCCTGTGGGAGGTTGAGCTTCCTCAGCTGATGAAGGAAGTACAGTCTCTGCTGGGCCTTTTTCACAATGGAGTCAATGTGATTGTCCCACTTCAGGTCCTGAGAGATGGTAGTGCCCAGGAGCCTGAATGAGTCCACTGCTTCCACAGTGCTGTTCATGATGGACTGTTCCTCCTGAAGTCCACTATCATCTCCACCGTTTTGAGCGTGTTGAGCTCAAGGTTGTTATAACTGCACCAGAGCCAGCTGTTCAACCTCCAGTCTGTAAGCAGACTCATCACCGTTTTGGATGAGGCCGATGACAGTGGTGTCGTCTGCAGATCTCAGGAGCTTGACAGAGAGGGGTCTTTAGAAGTGCAGTCATTGGTGTACAGGGAGAAGAGCCGTGGGGAGAGAACACACCCCTGGGGGGCGCCAGTGCTGGTAGTGAGAGTCCTGGATGTGAGTTTCCTGGATGTGAGTTTCCCCAGTCTCACGAGCTGCTGCCGGTCTGTCAGGAAGCTGGAGATCCACTGACAGATTGAGCTGGGTCAGATTAGCTGAGAGAAGATCTGGCATGATGGTATTGAAGGCTGAATTGAAGTCCACAAATAAGATCCTTGCATAAGTCCCAGGTCTGTCGAGATGTCCCATGTTGACTGCATCATCCACAGACCTGTTTGCTCTGTAGGCAAATTGAAGAGGATCCAGCAAGGGTCCAGTGATGTCCTTCAGGTGGGCCAGAACCAGTCTTTCAAACAACTTCATGACCACAGAACTGAGAGCGACAGGTCTGTAGTCATTAAGTCCAGTGATTTTGGGGTTTTTGGGGACGGGAATGATAGTGGAGCATTTGAAGCAGCAGGGACCTTTACACTGCTCCAATGATCTGTTGAAGATCTGCGTGAAGACTGGGGCCAGTTGGTCAGCGCAGGCTTTCAAACAAGCAGATGAGATGCCGTCTGGGCCTGAAGCTTTCCTAGTCTTCTGTTTTTTGAAGACTCGGCTCACTATATAACATAGCATTTCAAATAAGACCAATTAAAACCTGGGTTAATCCTGATTCCTTGGTTCCATGGCGAGATTTAGAAGCCAACATTGCCCATCCTATTCGCCTACAAGATCTACCTTTTTCAGGTGTTTCTAAATGTTCTAAGAAAAATTTTGGACCAATTGTCGAATACACCTTTGATGTGTGGAAAAAGGTTGAGAAAATTATGGGAGGCCCCTTCTTATACACCAAGATAACTCCATTATGGAATAATACTTGTTTGCAGACTGGTAACAAACCCTTTGTTTTTAAAGCTTGGTCTGACTTAGGTGTTCACACCCTGAATGACATTTTCAGTGACGGGGGCATCAAATCGTTCCAGGACTTAAGTACAGAATTTTCTTTACCTGGATTCTCTTTCTTCTTATATTTAAGATTAAGGTCAGCCCTGAAAGCTTATGGGGTCCCCTGGGCTACTAGCATCCTGCCGCATCCCCTGTGGGAGTGGCTGGGCCCTGACACCCCCATCAATGGCTTAGTTTCTGAGGTTTATAATTCTGCTCTTTTAATGCAGTACTCTTATATTCCAGCAGTCTACTCCTGGGAAAAGGAAGGTTTAGCTAAACCTGACTGGGGTGTGGTATGGGCCAGATGTTTCACTGCATCTAAGAACCTGGCACACCAGATGATTCATTACAAATGTATTAATAGAGCCTATATCACTCCTAGTGTGCTGTATAAGATGCATGTCAGAGCTAATCCATACTGTCATTTATGTGATTCATCTACAGTAGGCTCTTATTTGCACATGTTTTGGGAATGCCCCACAGTGATTCCTTTGTGGACTTTTGTATGTACTGTGCTTTCGGACATTCTACATTTGGATATACCTCTGGACCCTGTGTTATTTCTACTTTTAGATGATTCCGCTCTCCAGCTTAATGCTCACCAAAGCAGGACCTTATTGGCAGCAAGCACTGCTGCCAAAAAGACTATTCTTAAGCTTTGGATAGAACCAGCCACTCCTACAACTTTCCTCTGGTTATCTTATTTTAGAGACATTGTCTTACTAGAAGGTACCACTGCTAAGCTCAATGGCGCAAAAGAAAAAACTATTCAGAGTTGGACAACTATTGCAAAGTTGCTGTTAGATAAATTGAAATTATGACATTCCATTTTTCCTTTTTCTCTGCATATGTATGCTCATGTATAATTTACTGTTTTTATTCATTAGTTATTGATTTATTATTATTTTAGTTATTGATTTATTGATTTTTTTTTTTTTTGCATTGCAGACACTTTTCATGGCATCTGTTTGTACATAGTTCATGGAGACTTTGATAAGTTCCTGATTGAGAATAAATTCAAATAAAAATTTTGATCGGAAAAAAAAAAGACTCGGCTCACATCCTCCACACAGACCTTAAGCTCCGATTGGATGGCGGGGGAGAGGGGGTGCAGGAGGTGATGGGGGACGTGTGAAGTGCAGATCAGAGCGGGTGTGTGGTGTGAGACTGGGCTTTTCAAACCTGCAGTAGAATGCATTCAGATCCTCAGCCAGTTGTTGATTCTCTACAGAACGGGGGGTTGTGACTTGTAGTTGGTGATGTTCCTCAGGCCTGTCCAGACTGAGGCCGGGTCATTGGCAGAAAAATGGTTTCTCAGCTTTTCAGAGAAGCTTATTTTAGCAACTCTGATCTCCTTTGTCAGTCTGTTTCTGGCCTGGTTATACAAGACTTTATCCCCAGTTCTGTAAGCATCCTCTTTGGCATGGCGGAGCTGTTTGAGTTTCCCAGTAAACCATGGTTTATCATTAGTGAATGATAAGAATGTCCTACATAATCCTCTGCTGTGCGATTTCCTTGACAGAGACGCAAGAGGCGAACTGCTGGGGTCATTTTATCAGTCGTGTATTCTGTAACGATTCCTTTGAGGCGTGTTTATATGAATCCAAGTGCAGTTTATTATTTAAACAATACGTGAACAAATACACAATAAAGACTAGACTTGATCTTGAATAGAAACATGAACATATAACCTGGACTAAGCATGGACTCTCCAACAGAGCTACAGGGAACAATACACGACAAACTGACAAGGCAAACATGAGGACTATTTATACAGAGAGCAGGGGAACACATGACTATGACAACCAATGAACAACCAGAAATCCTAACCACATGACAAGAAAATGAGCCAATCAGACCAGGACACACCCACAAAGGGAATCACATGGCAAACAGGAAGCATGACAGTGAGAATACAAAATAAAAGACATGAAAACATAAACAAAACCAACCGTGACATAAATATACAAAGAAATCAAATAAAATAAGTGTGTTTGTACTTTTATTTCCTTATTTATGTATAATTGCATTTTCACACATTTGTTTATACATGTATTTATGTCTACATTGGTTTATTTCCACATTTATTCATTTATACACTTATTTATTTTCACGTCTTTGTCTTTATGGTGTATAAATAATATGCAAAATAAATAAATGTATAAATAAAAAAAATAAAAAAAATAAATGTGGAAAAATACAATTATACATAAATAAGGAAATAAAGGAATACACACTTTTTACATTTCTTTGTCTATTTTATGTATGTATGTATTTATTTATTTATTATTTTGTCTGTTTTTTTTACACACTTGCTGTTATATATAGTTCAAAAAGTCTATTTAGGACAAACTAGCTGTACATTCGGTCATATACAAACACTTTTAGGTATGGGAATGGCATATTCTGATATTTGGGATATGGTCATTGGGCTAACCCTGAAGATCCAATCTCATGTCTGGTCAGTCCTCCTCCAAACGTCCAGCTCCGCCCATGATCTGATCTGATGTTTATCTGACAGTGATCAGACTCTCTGATTATTTCTCCAGTGTTTTCAGGCTCTTCTCTGATCGTCTCTCTGGTTCTGCTTCTTCTGGTTCTGATCATCGCTGGACTCTCGTTACTGTTTCTCTGTAAGAAGCGTCAGTCTCCAGGTAAAACTCATTCTGAACTCCTTCAGATGCACAAACTCTCCATTTATACTGAGTTTAAAACAGAGAGATCTCTTGATCTGTTCTCCCACTTTCTGACGCCACCTATAGGCTGCAACGAGACATGAGCAAAATACAGACACTTGATGATGTGTGAAAACATTACACAAGACATCAGTGTTGAATTGAGATGTACAGTAATGTCATTCATTTAGGATGCTTGTTTTTGACAGGCGCTGATTCGTCATCTCACACTGGACCAGGCAAACATGAAGTGGTGAGTCCAGTTACTGTATCAAATATAGATTTTTATTCATAATGATATTAATGTCTAATGACAATCTTCAGAGCTGTAAATAATTCCTCTGTCTCTCCTCAGGTTTCTCACACTGGTTGTGATTACGAGGAGATTAAAGCCCAATTACCCACAAATCCCTCTGATTCCTCTGACGTCCTATACGCCAGTGCCCAATTACCCACAAACCCCTCTGATTCCTCTGACGTCCTATACGCCAGTGCCCAATTACCCACAAACCCCTCTGATTGCGTTTACGCTACGGTTCAGGAAGCCGCTGGAGACTCTCAGTGCTGCATCACTTCTGCTGAGGATCTGAATTACGCAGTGGTGAATTTCCACAAGCAATCGGACTGTCCTGCCAGTGTCAGTGTCAGGAATAATCAGGATTACAGTGAATACGCCTCTGTCAATCATCTCTCTGCTTGAGAATAGATGGGGAAAAGATGGGGAATCTTCTAGAAGCGCATTTGTGAGACCAGGCACTGATGTTAGACGAGAAGGCCTGGCTCTCAGTCTCAGCTCTAATTCATCCCAAAGGTGTTCTATCGGGTTGAGGTCAGGACTCTGTGCAGGCCAGTCCAGTTCCTCCACACCAAACTCGCTCATCCATGTCTTTATGGAGCGACGCTTTGAGCACTGGTCAGTCATGCTGGGACAGGAAGGGGCCGTCCCCAAACTGTTCCCACAAAGTTGGGAGCATGAAATTGACCAAAATGTCTTGGTGAAGCATGAAGAGTTCCTTTCACTGGAACTAAGGGGCCAAGCCCAACCCCTGAAAAACAACCCCACCCCACAATCCCCCCTCCACCAAATTTTGGAGGTCTGGAGCTACTGAAGTTGGCAACTTCTGCGCACTGTGACCCTCAGCATGCGCTGACCCCGTGGTCTATTTTACGTGGTCTATCACTTCGTGGCTGAGTTGCTGTTGTTCCCAATCGCTTCCACTTTGTTATAACACCACTAACAGTTGAGCGTGGAATATTTAGTAGTGAGGAAATGTCCCGAATGGACTTATTGCACAGGTGTCCACCGATCACGGTACCACGCTTGATTTCTCAGAGCTCCTGAGAGCGGCCCATTCTCTCACTAATGTGTGTAGAAGCATCTGCATGCCTAGTGCTTGATTTATACACCTGTGGCCTTGAAGGGATTGAACACCTGAACTCAGTGATTTGGAGGGGCGGCACAATACTTTTGGCAATATAGTGTATGTGTGTGAATAATGGAGATGATTTTAAATCACAGGATGCCTGATTTTTCCTGCCAAAGACTTGTGTATGTTTTACAATTGTGTTTGGAGAGATTTGAATAACTGTGGTACATCGCTGAGTGGGACGGCATGAATCCTGACTCTGTGTGGTCGAGGGCCAGTAAAAAATTGGATACACACAAATAATATAAAATTAAAAGTTGTTTATTTGAAATGTATTGAGCATCTTTTTAATGAGTATATGATTGATACAACAGAACAAGACGTTAATAATCTCTCAGTGCTCAAAACCATGATAACATGAAGCGCTTCCAGACGGAGCGGCTCAAAGCGCTGATGCTCATCCGGTGCAGAATGAGCCGCTAAAGCAACATGGAGTCATTGAACAAAGAGAAGAAATGTTGAGTGCACAAATCACAGTGTGTAATATCTATCCAACAGTTTATTGATCATTTGTTGTAAATTCCAGTTATTGTGCGTGTGATGGCAGTTCAGAGTTCTTGTGTTGTTTGATATAACAGACATCGACATCGTTTAGAAACAGCAATAAACCCCAGCAAGATAAAGTCAAGTCCTCCTGCTGCTTCTCAAGAACATCCAAGCGTCTCTCAGCGGCATTAATGCGTCCCTCGATGACGTTCAAACGTCGCTCGATGGAGTCCTGTATCAGAGCGATTATGAGCTGATGGTCTGTAAGCGTCTGGGATTCCCATCTCCTGATGTGAAGGAAGCTCCTCAGGGTCAGAATCTCCCACAGACTCCACGCGCTCGCTGGATGAAACGCCCCGCTGTGTTTCTGGAGGAACCGGGGGAAATGCACAGGCGTCCCATGATCCTCTCCGACTCTGAACATCATTTATATCAGGCACCACGCCATCATCCACCACCAGCTCTGAGAAGAAGAAGAGGAAGAGGAAGAGGAAGAAGAGAGTTAGGGAGGATGTGTGAATTCAGAAAGAATTCCGTGGCTAAATCTGGGGTAGTTTCTTACTGTCCATTGTCGCTGTCAAATAAGGAATTAAAAAAATTATGGTGGCTTTGATAAACCACACATATTGTACTATTTAAGACTTCTATAGTGAACACTAAATATATATATTTGTGCTCCGATTTGTTCAAATAGCAAAAGAAAAACTCCACAATAGTGTTTTCACAACTTTCAAAAACAGTAAAAAATATATTGAAAATAATTTCGCCACATTCACTCAATTTAAAGAGAAATATTACCTTCCCGCATCACACTTCTTCAGATACAAATTAGTAATTATGTTAGTTTCTCTCTGCCAAATTTCGAAATACTATCAGCTGATAATGAATTACATAAACTGCTTACTTGCATTCCCAACACCCCAAAATTAGTTACAAAATTTGTAGTTTCTTTCACGAGTCAGCTAGATATTTCCACTAGCCGTTTGAAAAACAACTGGAAATAGGAACTAGATACTCATATCTCTGAGGGGGACTGGGGAAATGTCTCAAACATATATACACCTTTTCTATTGTAGTAAACAGCACATTCCAGGGCCCAGTTTATGGCCGGGCCACTCTCTGTCCATAACAGTGGACAAAGGTTTGCTACATTTTGATTGGATCTTGGTAGACTGACATAAACAAACTGTCCAACGCCATCAGATAAAGATGCTGGGACAACAGCCAGACACCTCTTAGAGGGCAAGAGGAAGAACTCTTGTACCAAGCCCAGGAAGGACAAGACATCTCATTGGTCCTCATGCAGTTTCTGCCCTTCACCCAAATCCCTAGTGTCCTGGTCTATGACTGCCATACAATTCTGTCACCTAGTGACCAGCGTTACATAAAATAAATCAGGTCCCAGCCACAGAAACAAAACAGACAGTCAATGTGTGGATACAACAAATAGTATTTATTGGGACAGCAAGCACTAAGAGATAGTGTTACGTAAGGGAAAGAGTTCACTAAAATAATGTCTCTGAAGCCGTTTGGAAAAAAGGTTAAGGTTCGGTGGCTTCACGTCAGTTCGCTCCAGCTGTCCTCCCTCCAAAAAGTCAAGCGGACATGTCCAGAAGGTCACGTCAATCGTCCGACACACAGGAGAAAGTTACTGTACTCTCGGCAGCAAACAGCAAACGCTGAGGGGAATTCCGGTGTAACCAAGGCAGTCCTCACAGCAACACTGGGCCCAGGAGCCCAAGATGGATAATCCAGAGGCTAGAAGAGAGCACCAAGAATGACCACCAACATCACAGATAGCAGGTCACACTTACACTGTAGTACGATAAAATATAATTACGGCCCTTCAGGCAGCATTAGAGAGCGTTGAGGGAGGTTCGAGGATTAGAGAGCGTTGAGGGAGGTTCGAGGATTAGAGAGCGTTGAGGGAGGTTCGAGGATAGCCACAGTCTTCAGGACAATGCCAGCCACTGGAACCATACGATAGGTATTGCAGAGGCTAAAAGCAAACGACCACAATGAACACCAACACCACAGAAAAGGGACACACATTCACGATGTGTGGTAATAAAATATAATTACGGCCCTTTAGGCAACATTAGAGAGCGTTGAGAAAAATCCAGCTGCGGTACACCAGTGGTCAAAAAGAGATGCCTGGGAACTTGGGCTTCATGTGCCGGGCAGGGAAGTGCATGGAACACAAAATGGCAGCAGACCAGCAGCCACCAAGCAAGACCCCTCTCTGTTCCAAACAGCCAGTTTTTATCTCCTTCAAACTTCTTCTTCTTCTTCTTTGTTTTTAACGGCGGTTGGCAACCAGCTTTTGGTGCATTACCGCCCCCTTCTGCTCCGGAGTGTGAATCAGACAATAGGTTTACAATCTAGTTTTCACATAAAAAAAAAAAAAAAAAAAAAAAAAAAAAAAATCTTACAACACACATTCATTCACTATCCAACACACTTCACCCGTCTCCCTGTTTTATCCTCATAACCTATGAAACAAACCAGTTTCCCTTAAGAAAGTTAACAATATCCTAACCTGTGCTCTGTCACCTATGTTCAACACTCCTTTTAATGTTAATTCCTGCACCCCTAATTCCCTCAAATTATTCCTCATTATCACTCTCTGTACCTCATACCTCCTACATCTTATAATTATGTGTTCCACTGACTCCTCTTCCTGACACCACTCACACAAGCCTGTCTCGTGTTTTCCTATCATTTTCAGTGATTTGTTTAGAGCACCATGCCCCAGCCTTAACCTTGTCAATACTATTTCCTCTCTCCTGTGCCCCCCACCTATCCTAGTTATTTTTACACTCTTTTGAATTTGATATAAATGCCTTCCTTTCTCCTCTCTGTCCCACCTTTCTTGCCAAATTTGGTTAGTTTTTTCCCAGATGATACTTTTGACCTCTGCTTTACTTATTTTAATTTGCATTTCTATATTTCCCTTCTTTAAAGCCCTCTTTGCCAATTCATCCACCTGCTCATTCCCTTTTACCCCTACATGTGCTGGAACCCACATAAATTGTACCTGTCCTCCTTGATTTGTAATCCTTGTTACTGACTGAAGGACTTCATATAATACATCTTGACGGCTTTTTGAGTGAAAAGACCTTAAACTCTCAAGGACTGAGGATGAATCGGAGCATATCAGAACCCTTTCTTGTCTTGTTTTTTCCACCCACCTTAACGCAACTAATACTGCCACCATTTCCACTGTATATACTCCTAAAAAATCTGATGTTCTTCTATTAATTCCTATTCCTTTAGCAGGTATTGCCACCGCATACCCTGTCACTCCTGTCTCAGGTTTCTTAGAACCATCCGTATATCCTTCAAACTAGGCATGGCCAGCTGTTAAAGAATTAGTCACTAATTGCCATTATCAGCGGCAATGCAGAGGCAATAATAAAGTTACTCAAATCACAGGAAGTGTCGTCCAAATATGGGCAGAAAGGTGGAGCATGGTGACAAGTTCTAATGAATTAATTAAGTCACATTAGCAGGGAGGAAGCACAGTCCAAATATGGGCATAGCAATAAAACAGGAAGCGGGTTGCCAGGTTTGTCCATGAATGGGTGTCAATAAAGAGTCAAGCAGGGCAGATTAAGTAGTTACAAAAACCCACTACAAATTTGATGCACATGCACAGTAAATAACCACTACAATTCAGAGTGCCAATATATTAATGCACACAGTAAACACCATCACACATGACACTGCACACAGTAAGGCCCAAATGTCTCTGCTCAAAAACAAACAAAATACTGAGTCAACCTGTGACAATTCCACAGGACCTCAGCAGTAGTGAGTGAAAGAAAGACCAAAATAATCTATCCAAATTCAGTCATAACTATGTTTGGAAACCTTAAGACTGATGTAAACTACACACATCCATGTCATACTTATTCAGAGAAGTGAAGTTTTATTAACTAATTTCGGGAGGAGCATGTCCAGATAATGAAACCTATCTAAACAATGGAGCACGCCAAATAATGTAACCTAATCAAACCCAAGTGGAGCACGTCCAGATAATGTAACCTAATCAAACCCAAGTGGAGCATGTCCAGATAATTAAAACCTAATTAAACACGAGTGGAGCATACTAAACTAATCAATTCAATCAACAACAGGAGGAGTGTTTATATACAGCTGACTCACCTTCCTTTCGTTGACAGTTTCTTAGCATTTTTGGTCTGACACCATGTCGCAACTCCAATCATCCTCCTCTGACGATGAAACCAGCTCTCCTCGGGACCCTCCGCCGCAATCTGCCGGCCCTAGGCCCACTCCTCCACCGCTGGATAACGCACCCGAGCCCCAGGCTTCTCAGCACGGCCACCAGCCTGTTCGACCAGCCTCACGCTCACCAAGACGCCGGGGCCAACCCTCGCCTCCACCGGCGAGATGGCCAACTTCCTCCCCGGCTTCCTCTTACAGCTCGGCCGTCCCGACAATCCCAGCTATCGGGAAGTGGATGGTAGTAGGTCTGAGGCAGGCGCTGGCAAACTCCGACGTGCAACAAAGCGGAACTGTACAACCTTTATGTCAGCTTGCAGCCAGCCTACTACTCTCCTAAGACCACTTCAGCTCCCAAAACAGCCAACAGCAGGCAGAATAGAGCATGCAGGGCTCAGTTTTCGCCTCGTTTGACACCTTCTCCTCTCCGTACAAGATCCGGCACGATTCGAGCGACGAGCCACAGCAACAGGCCTTCAGCGAGCCTGGGACGCTCCCCAGACTCCACCACGTCAAGGCCTCACTGGCTTGCACCCGAGGGCCAACCTCGCACCGTGGCTTCTCCCGCTGTAGCGACGCTTGTGGCTGGGCCTGCCGGCCTGCCTCCAGCCTCTCAGCTTGTTCCTCCAGCAGTTCTTAACCTTTTTCATTTTCAGTGGCCTCCAGCTCCCATCACAGATGCTAGCGCGAGCTTGCTAGCAGTCCAAGCTCAAAATCACCAACAGTCCTTTCCAACACTCGCTAACACTTCTTCTTTTCAGTGGACTGCAGCTCCAGTAGCTCCAGTAGCTCCAGTAAATGCAACGCCGCCCCTGCCTACAGCACAAGCTTATATGTCTCAAATGTATCATCCTTTTCCTCATGCTCCCTACAACTTTTCCCTTCAAGCTCCAGAAGCAGCCCCGGCTCCTCTCTCTTCCAACCCCCTTCTCTCAAACTAAATCAACTTTAAAAATTTTTTTTTTTTTTAAATTCTGTCCTGTGTGTTCTGTGCTAGATTAACTGAGACTTGTTACAGCACTTGCATACTGTTGCCCTTGTCTGCTTTCAAAAAAGTTGCTTCTATTGCTCTCATTTGTAAGTCGCTTTGGATAAAAGCGTCTGCTAAATGACTAAATGTAAATGTAAATCTTAGTTTTCTCTCCTCACAGCAACACCGATGCCTGTCCCATCTAACGCCGTTTCCTCTGAGCCGCCTCCAGTGGCGCAAAATATCCGGGCACAGATCCTGGCAGGTGTGGACATTGACTTGTCATCTCTCCTCTCTCTGTTCCCTGTGTCAGACACAAACCGCCCAATAGACTGTGGGGATTTTTCAGTCACCTTAAAAAAACCCAACCCACATTCATCCCGCTTACTTTCTTTTCCTGAATTTTCGATTGCTTTTTCCCAGTTCACGGATATAATTTGGTCAGTTTTTCCCCACAGGCGCCGCAAGCTAAATGATTATCATAGCCGAGCTCGTGCTGTCCTATGGGGGAGGACATTTTTACACGTATCACAAACTCTTCACTGCAAAATGTGCTGTGCGGCTTGCCCAGTGAAATCAGTGCGCTTACTGGGGCGCTCTCGACACGGATCTCCACAGCAGAGTGTTCCTAGGCTGCAGGAACATTTTGTGCGCTGTTTGCAGGTCAGTGGCACATTCTACGACGTCATGTCCTCAGATTAACCCCCGCCCCCCCCGCCCGGAGACAACCCAGACTAAATCTACCAGTAAAGTTTGAAGTTATGTGCTACGACCTGCAACGTACACAGCAAACAACGATTTTAGAAGGGATCCCCCCCTCGCTTCGAAGACAGGCAGCCCTGCAACAATTTTAATACAGGGAACTGCACCAGACAGCGCTGTAAATACTTGCATATCTGCGACTTCTGTGGTGGTGCTCATGCACGATATGTATGCCCTGTGTTTAAATCACTGAATAAAAAAACAAATAATTACTTATCGACTCCTGTAAATATTTCTCGTCTGTCCATCGAATTAGCTCACCACCCGGATGCTGAATTTACAAATTATTTGCTGTCCGGCCTCGAACACGGCTTCATACCCGGCGTCGAATGCCCGCTTTCCCAGAATACCATCTGCAATAATCTGCTCTCGCTGAACCCGAAGTCGTAGACAACCTGATTAAAAAAGAAGTCGAGTCAGGTTTCATGATAGGCCCTTTTGACGATTCTCCCTTCAACACTTTTCGCATTAGCCCCATCGGAGTGGCTACAAGAAAATTTTCGGGTAAAAAACGTCTCATAATTGATCTCTCAGCTCCGCACAATTCCCAGTTTCCTAGCATAAACAGCTTGATCCCTCTCGACGAATTCGCTCTCAAATACCACGACATAGATCAGGCAATCGATATGATTAAAATCGCAGGTCGAGGCGCTTGGCTTGCAAGACTAGACATCACTTCTGCTTTCAAAGTGATGCCCATTCATCCAGATTCATGGCACTTATTTGGGGTTCGCTGGCACAAGAAATTCTATTTCGCTGTACGCCTAACGTTCGGATGTAAAAGCAGCCCCAAGATTTTCGACATGCTATCAGAAGCTGTTTGTTGGATTTTGTCAAACAATTATGCCATTCCTCCCCTCATTCATCTGCTAGACGATTTTCTAAGTATCTCGCCTCCTGACGCCATCCCGGAAGCATCATATCCTCACCGTCTTAAATGTATTTTGCGAACTCAGAATCCCCATTGCCCAGGAAAAAACCATGGGTCCCACCACCATTTAGTTTCACTGCATTAATTTGGATTCAGAAAAATTTCAAAGCTTCATTGCCAAAATAGAAAATTAATAGGATAATTCTCATCTCCTCTACCTTTCTAGATAACTCCCACTGTTCCAAACACGAACTTCTATCAATGCTAGGTCACTTAAACTTCGCAATGCACATCATTCTGCAAGGCCGCCCTTTCATCTCGCATCTCCTCTCACTCGCATCTTCAGTTCATGCACTAGATTACCTAATTTCAATAACTAAATTGTGCCGCGAAGAACTTAAGTTACGGAAAATTTTCCTAAATCAGTGGAACGGCCTGTCTTTCTTAAACAACAATCTTGTTTCTTCCCCTGTCGACATCCAACTTTTTTCAGATGCGGCTCCTTCAGTTGGCTTCGGGGTTTTTTTACCAAGGACGCTGGTTCACATCTCCTTGGCCACCACAGCTTCAGGACATGACACAGTCCTCAGCGCTATTCAAGCTTTACCCTCTCGTTGTAGCAGCTTTTCTGTGCGGGAAAGAATGGACGGCTAGCAGCATATTAGTGTATCGCGATAACGAAGCGACTGTCCAGTGCATTAATAAAGGCCGCTCTCATTCACTCGCCCTGATGCCCCTTCTAAGACGTCTCATCTGGATCTCAGCCTGAGATCAATTTATTATTCTTGCAAAACATGTCCCAGGGTCCAAAATCTAATGGCTGACTCTCTGTCTCGTTTTCTGTTTCAGAAATTCAGGACATTGGCTCCAGAGGCGGATCACTTCCCAACTCCAGTACCTCATTATTCAGAACTGATATTCCCTTAAACCACCCGCTAAAACCCCTCCTTGACGCATCGCTCAACAGCATCCCCCAAGCAGTTTCACCCAGGACTATACAATCCTATGTGACAGCGTGGAGATGTTTCAAATCTTTCCACCTTTCGTATAGCTTACAGTTTCCCGATTTTTCTCTTCTTGCAATCACCTCTTTCATCTCCTATCTCAACAACATTAAGGGCTTCCAAGTCGGGTCCATCAAAGGCTACCTAAGCGGCGTCCAATTTTTCCACAAATTGATTTTTGGCGCTCCCTCCACAGAGATAAATAATTCTCAAACCTCCCTCCTGATCAAAGGGATTCAGCAATCACAGCCCATCCGTCCTTACAGCAAACAACCCATAACACTAGACGTTCCACAAAATGCATCCATACACTTCGTACAAGTTACCAGCCCCTCGATACAGCCCGCACACTCGACACCATGTTTATTTTAGCCTTTTTCGGTTTTCTCAGATGCTCTGAAATCGCGATCACTTCCAAATTCGACTCCAAAAATGCACCCCACCATCTTAGACCTATCAGTACTCGATGGCGAAACCATATCATACTTAATCAAACGAAGCAAGACAGACCAGGCTAAAAAAGGTCATTTGATCTACATTTTCAAAATCCCGTCTCCAATCCAACCATACCAAACTGTTCTTGCGTACCTCCAAATTAGGAAATTTCAGGCTAAATCTCCTTCTGAACCCCTTTTCATAGACGCTTCCAACAAACCCATTACACACTTCTGGTTCCAAAAACATCTCAAATCTGTTCTCCAGCAATCAGGTACCCCAGCGCAAAATTTTTCAAGTCACTCCTTTCGCATAGGGGCAGCAACAACAGCAGCGAAAAAAGGCCTCTCCCAGCCGCAGATCCAAGCTCTTGGAAGATGGTCGTCAGACGCTTTTCAAAGCTACATCAGGACCGACCGGTTCCACATCAGGAAAGCTCGTCAAACCCTTATTATATATTTTAATCCTTTCTTCCATCTGGCGAGGCTCAACCATCCCGGTCACTATCCATCTTTTCTTTCTCTGTCCGGCGAGGTTTCCTTTTCCGATTAAAGTGAGTATTGATCTCCCTTCGGATGTCGCGAGAGTCCTCCCGGTCACTATCCATCTTTTTCTTTTTCTCACCCAGCGAGGCTTACTCGTCCGATACCGTGAGTCTTGTTCTCCTTTCGGATGCTGCAAGAGCTCTCCTGGTCAAATGCTTATCTTTCCTCTTTTACTGTCCAGCAAGGGCTCTCCTGGACAAACCTCTATGCTTTACCTTCCACCCGTCTGCCAGCGAGGCTTACGCATCCGATTGTTCTTCCGTTGGATGCTGTGAGAGCTCTCCTGCCGGGTGTTTCACATCTCTTTCACCGTACCGTTGACCGATAGGACCCACTCACCTGATGCCAGGAAGCCGCTCCAGACAGAGGCTGGGTGGGCCCCCTCGGTCAGTCGTCCTTTTTAATTATGACGCTCCGTTTATCGGTTGGTAGGGCTCACCCATCTGACGCAGCGAGTCTAATCTCCCGTCAGATGTGGCTTGAGCCCTCCCGATCGGCCATTTCAAAATTACGCGCTCGTTAAATCTCGTTGCTCCCTCTTTTCCGGCCGGTAGGGTTTTTCTCGTCTGTTGCAGTGAGCCTGGCCCCCCTCAGATGTTGCAAGAGCCTTCCCAATCAGTCATTCTAATTCGAGGATGTTCCTCATTTATCGGCCGGTAAGGTTTGTTTCTCGTCTGTTGCAGTGAGCCTGGCCCCCCTCAGACGTTGCAAGAGCCTTCCCGATCGGTCATTCTAATTCAAGGCTGCTCCTCATTTATCGGCCGGTAAGGTTTGTTTCTCGTCTGTTGTAGTGAGCCTGGCCCCCCTCAGGCGTCGCAAGAGCCTTCCCAATTGGTAATTTTTGAGGATGCTCCTCATTTATCAGCCAGTAGGGTTGTTTCTTTTTGCGTTGCAAAAACCAGCCCAGCAATTTGATGCATATTTGGGGGTTTCTGGTGGCTGTCCTCCGCTCTTTGCATTTTGGGGGATACTCTGGGTTCGGGCAAAAATCCGAGCCCAGAGCCCTCCCCCAGATAGCAGGCCAAATACGCATAATCTTTACTCCATTTAATTTGATGTAAGTGTGAACTCGTGAAGTGAAGTTTTATTAACTAATTTCGGGAGGAGCACGTCCAGATAATTAAACCTAATCAAACCCAAGTGGAGCACGTCCAGATAATTAAAACCTAATTAAACACGAGTGGAGCATACTAAACTAATCAATTCAATTCAATCAACAACAGGAGGAGTGTTTATATACAGCTGACTCACCTTCCTTTCGTTGACAGTTTCTTAGCATCCCTCCACCACCCCATCTCCTCACTTTGATTTAATATAAACTTATTAGACGTCAACACAATCTATAATGCAATACAGTCTAGTTCTAGACTGATCCTTCAATAAGGGGGGGGGGGGTACTCTGGGTTTGGGCAAAAATCCGAGCCCGGAGCCCTCCCCTGGACAGCACACCAAATACGCATAATCTTTACTCCATTTAAGTGTGAACTCGTGAAATAAGTATTCTCAGTGACAGCTATTTGTAATGCAACATCTTACACAGATTCAGCTGTTAATGAACAAATTAATGAAAAGTTCAATCTTTTTCCATCATGTTTGGTTTCTATTTGTTAAGAATATTGCCATGGGTATTCTGATGGTGGTTTGGAAACTGAGAAATGCATTGGTAAACTTTAAAGACACTTTAAAGACACTATGCAAATTAGTTCCAAAGGAGAAGGGAGGGTGAGCCTCACTGTGGACTCCCTCTGTTGCCAGCAGCCAATCGCAACACTGGAATGGAGAAGCGCCAAATTCCAATCTCCTCCTATTCGGAAAATGATAAAGGTACCCTTTCAACAGACACACCTTGTTCTGAGTTTCTCCTTGAGAGAGACAAAAAGTTCGCGAAGTTCTGAGTCTGTCCGGCGAGGATGAGACTGTGACAGAGCAACCAAGTTCTGAGCCTCTGGTTAATCCAGAGAGACAACAAAAGATCCAAGGATCTGAATCTACAGCTTGTGAGGCAGCAACAGATACGACCACGCTCTGAGCCTCCAGCCTGTGAGGAAAGAGACATTAACAACCACTACGTTCAGAGCTATAGTCCAGCGAGACTACAGCATGTCCCGAGTCTCAATGCCAGAGAGACCAAAGCGGATTGACCTAGTCCTGAGTGTCTGACCCACAGAGGCAGAAGACACACAGAGACATTTGCAACAAGGTTAAGCTCAGGAGAGCAAACCTTCACTTCAAGGTTCCTTCGTCTGCGTGTTCCAGATTAAGGACCTTCTGCACCTACTTCAGGGCCTCATCTGCGTGTTCCAGATTTTAGGACCCTTTGGTGCTCCAGGAGATCAGCATCTCACAGATCTTTGTGTTCAAGGCTGTTGAAACAGATTCCAGCTCCTTCCCCACTGCATTGTCACCCAGCACAACCAGTGGAAGAAGTCACCTCCATTGGACTGCTTACTCATACACGTGGAACGTAAATATCACTTAACCAAACCTCTTTCCAGAAACCATGGCATTGTTGTATATTATCAGTATATGATTTTCTAATTTACATTAGAGGTAATTTAACTGATGCTAGTTAATAACAAATAATCTTTCATTTATTTGTTTGATGTATAATAAGGTAAACAGTATAATAAAACAACAGTTTATCTTTCCATGAGATAACGCAACTCTTCCATAGCCACACTCAACTTAATCACATGTATTTTATGTATCTTATACACTTTATTACTTTATCATTCATTGTATTCATTTAGTAGTTGTGTTAGTTATTCTTGTTTATCTTTTGTTAATAAAATAATCTATTTTATTACAATTGTGTCTTATTTGTGCTGATAATACAAAAAAGGCTCTACAAGTTAGAAATCTCACCAATCTTTCAGATAAATCAGCTGACCAACTCTCCACAACCAGTACCTTGACCTTACCATTCCTACTGTAATTCTTTCAAAACACTCATGTTGCATCCATCCATTTTGACTGTTGTTTCAACAAGAGGCTGAAAGTCATCCATTGTTACAGTATTAATGTACACACTCAAGGAATAAAGCCCTGCTATGCATTATTAAACTGAAAGATTCTGGAATCTACCGCCACTACTACTTAAATTCATAATCAAAGCCTCAATCAATATTCATTGTCACAGTCTACAGGTTAACGTATCTAAATTTGGACTTGCAAACATTCACCCATTTCACTTCACGGCAATATTAACATCTGTGTACACATTAGGAAGGTGTTATGGAGTTTTTGTTTTGTTCAGTCTAAAATTTGTTTCTGCTGTGTCTTGTTCTAGTTTTCAAATTTTCATAGTTTTCTTAAGTTTTTCATTATGTTTTCTACATAACAAAATGCCAGAACACAATAACTCATGTTATAATTACCTTTTATTTTCCCCACAATATTTTTCACAAACCTTGTTGCAGTTAAACTTCCCGGTTCACCAACCCAATCTGTACAACCAAACCTTTCGTTTGGGTCAAACTGTCTTTTAAAGCAGCAGCCACATCACTCCCTGTGGAAGTTACCATTTTGGTGTGATGTCAGAGGGGTAGAATTTAGATGTTTTGTCATTTAATTGCATGTTAAACTCCTTAATGGTTGCTGTATTAGCTGTTTACTTGATAAAGTTTTAAATATGGATATTTTTCTTACACAAACACATCGATTCGCTTCAGAAGGCCTTTATTAACACCCCAGAGCCGAGTGGAGCAGTTATATGATGGTGTCAAAGACACGTCCAACCTCCACCAATCACAACGCACGCCATCTCCTGAGTACTGATCACCGCCACCTGCACCTCATCACGGCACTCATCACCAGCACTATATAACACACACTCACACAGCACTCCATGTCCGGTCTCGTTCGCATATACTCTGTGCTATGCTTTGCTATTCATCATCTCTCAGCTCAGCGGCAAAGCATTGATTCATTCAACTCCACTGCTATTACTCTCTCTTCTTCTCCACCCTCTATGGGCCCTCAGCTCTCCCATTTCACCACTATTGACTCCCTCACTATCACTGACATCATTACTAAGTCAAATTCCTCATCATGTCAGCTTGACCCTGTCCCCACCCCTCTACTTAAGGCCTGTGCCACATTCCTATCTAAACCCATTACACTGATTGTAAATACCTGCCTCAACTCTGGTGTTGTGCCTGCTGCTCTCAAGACTGCTGCAGTTACACCCATTCTCAAAAAACCTGATTCCGACCCAACATCACTGTCAAACTACCGCCCTATCTCCAACCTACCCTTCTTGGCCAAGGTACTGGAAAGAGTGGTGGTGTCACAATTACACACCTTTCTTAACAACCACGACCTGTATGACCCTTTTCAATCAGGCTTCCGTTCATGTCACAGTACAGAGACTGCCCTACTACGCATAGTTAACGACCTCCTCCTGTCCGCTGACTCTGGTTCATTTAACATTCTCATCCTCCTTGACCTTAGTGCTGCTTTTGATACCATCAACCACAGTGTTCTAATCTCCCGTCTGTCTGCTATTGGTGTTTCTGGCACAGCCCTCAATTGGTTTCAGTCATACCTCACTAACAGAAAACAGTTTGTCACACTTGGTCCACATCAGTCTACCAAGTCTCCAGTCACTCGTGGTGTCCCCCAGGGTTCTGTTCTTGGGCCCCTCCTCTTTCTCATATACATCCTCCCTCTTGGCCAGATCATCCGCAGACACGGTCTAAATTTCCACTGCTATGCAGATGACATTCAACTCTATCTTACCACTACCTCTCCCTCTGACCCCCCACCACGCTCCCTCACTGACTGCCTTTCTGATTTAAAATCCTGGATGCAAAACAACTTTCTCAAACTCAATACAGATAAAACAGAAATTCTGCTGATTGGCCCCAAAAGCATGCTCTCCAAACCTCAAACTGTCACTCTTAACATTGATGGTTCACTTTTCCACTCCACCCCGGTTGTCAAAAACCTTGGCATTCACCTTGATTCAACCCTCACCTTTGACCACCATATCAAATCACTCACTAAGACTGCCTTCTTTCACCTCCGCAACATTGCCCGCCTCCGACCCTTCCTCTCTGTTAGTGATGCACAGACTTTGGTCCACTCATTCATTATGTCCCGTCTAGATTACTGCAACTCACTCTTCCTTGGTCTCCCCTCTAAATCCCTTCAAAGATTACAATACATTCAAAACTCTGCAGCCAGGCTCCTCACCCATACCAAACGATCAGCACACATCACCCCCATTCTCCATCAACTTCATTGGCTACCAGTTCGGTCTCGGATTAAATACAAAGTACTACTACTCACTTTCAAAGCACTCCACAACCTTGCTCCCCCATACATCTGTGACCTCTTGACCCCTTATACTCCCTCCCGCTCACTCAGATCCTCTGATCAAAACCGCCTAGTCATCCCCCGTACCAGACTCTCCACTCTGGGTGGCAGGTCCTTTAGTGCCTTGGCCCCCAAATTCTGGAACTCCCTCCCCCAACCTCTTCGTGACTGTCCATCTCTTCCCCTCTTCAAAGCACATCTCAAGACCTTTTTGTTTAATGATCACTTCTCTTCTACACCCAACACATAGCTCCATACACAGCTTATTTTGTTGTATTGTTATTGATATTATTTTGTTTGTCTGTTTGTTGCTATGCTTCCTTCTGCTATGTTAAGCGACCTTGGGTTTGAGAAAGGCGCTATATAAAATAAACTTATTATTATTATTATTATTGATGTGGGCCGATTCCATCTGGTCACAACAGGGTGCAGTAACGCAATCCTACTCAGCGTTTATTTCCCACTTCTGGGAAGTGTTTGGGAAACCGATCACAGATTCTTCAGCTGGTGAGAAACTTTATAATTTAAAACAAGGATCCATGTCTATTTACGATTATGCTTTGCAATTCAGAACGCTTGCAGCAGTCAGCGGATGGAATGAACAGGCGTTGATAACGACGTATCGGCAAGGATTAGAACCTCGGGTACGGCTGCATCTCGCTGCACCGCGCATCCAAGAGCACCAGGACCAGTATTCCATCAACGTGCCCTTCTGCCGATCCGAACCCGTCAGCACCCCAGAACCAGCCCAAGAACCCATGGAAATAGAAAATTCCCGTTTGTCTTCTGAAAAACGCCGCCGTCGGCTGACCCTTCGTCTTTGTCTCTATTGTGGTGAACCTGGGCATGTCATTGCTGCATGCCCCACACGACCCCCGCGACCCATGGTGAGTGCTATTATTCCTGCTACATGCTACAAGATGAAACCACTCACCACTGTCGTCATTCTTACTGCCGCTAATGTCTCCCTTTCAGTGGTCGCGCTCCTCGACTCGGGGTCAGCCGGCAACTTCCTCTCCGGTGCCATCTGCCGCCAACTACATCTCAAGACCACTCCGTCTCCGACCATCTACAAGATCAGTTCCAGAACCGGCAGACCCTTCAGTCGCAAGTGCGTCCGCACCGTGGCTGGACCAGTTACACTCCAAGTGGGTTTACTACACCGTGAAGAGGCTCATATGCTGGTTCTGGAGGATTCAACTGCTGACGTGGTTCTGGGGCGCCCCTGGTTGTAGCAGCACAACCTTACCATCTCCTGGAAAACGGGCAAAATCCTGAAGTGGGGCGACACTTGCTTCTCTCGCTGTTTGACGGAACTTCCTCTTCCACCATCGTCTCCGCCTGATTTAACTCTCTGTGCCACATCCATCGAAAGTCCAGTTGAACAACGCTCAGTTGACATCCCCAAGTGTTACGCCCCCTTCAGAGATGTCTTCTGCCCGCAACGGGGTTCCAAGCTGCCTCCACACCGGCCATTGGACTGTGCCATCGACCTGCTTCCGGGTGAACCAGTACCAAAGGGTAAGATATACCCATTATCCATCCCGGAGGAGAAGGCCATGGAGGATTACATCAAGGAAGCCCTCGCCCAAGGTTACATCAGGCCGTCTACTTCCCCTGCTGCTTCCAGCTTCTTCTTTGTGGCAAAAAAGGACGGATGCTTGAGGCCATGTATCGATTATCGTTCACTCAATAAAATCACCGTCAAGTTTCGATATCCCCTTCCTCTCGTCCCAGCGGCCCTGGAACATCTCTGTGGTGCCACTGTGTTTACCAAGCTGGACCTCCGCAGCGCGTACAACCTCATCCAGATACGTGAGTGGGACGAGTGGAAGACTGCCTTTATTACCCCTACTGGGCACTATGAGTGTCTCGTCATGCCGTATGGATTGGTAAACGCCCCCTCCGTATTCCAGGATTTTATCCATGAGGTGCTCCGGGAGTTTCTCCATCGATTCGTCCTAGTCTACATCGACGACATACTCATATACTCCCGGAGCCAGGCCGAACATCGCCAACACGTTGCGGAGGTCCTCAACCATCTACGTCAATTCCACCTGTTCCTCAAGGCAGAAAAGTGTTCATTCCACCAAACATCAGTTTCCTTCCTGGGTTATCACATAGACCACAGTGGCATCCGGATGGACGAGAGGAAGGTGGAATCCATCACCAACTGGCCAGAACCCACAACCATCAAAGAACTCCAACGCTTCCTCGGATTCTCCAACTTCTACAGACGTTTCATTCAAGGTTACAGTTCGATCACTCATCCACTCACCAGTCTGCTACGCAATAAGCCCAAGTCTCTGTCCTGGAGCCCGGCAGCCACCAACGCCTTTGAACAACTAAAGAAAGCCTTCACCACCGCTCCCTTACTCGTCCATCCAGATCCAGAAAAGCCTTTCATCGTGGAAGTGGATGCCTCCACAACTGGAGTGGGAGCGGTGTTGTCCCAGCAGCAGGGGACGCCTAGTAGACTCCATCCATGCGCCTTCTTTTCCCGCAAGCTCAGCCGGCGGAAGTCAAAGCCAAAAGACTAAACCCAAGACAAGCCCGTTGGGCTATGTTTTTCTCCCGCTTCGATTATACCATCTCTTATCGCCCAGGTACAAAAAATGTTAAGGCTGATGCTCTCTCCCGTCTTCATGCTCCTGATGAACAAACCGAAGAACCAGAACCCATTATTCCAAGTTCCCTCATCGTAAGTCCTATTACCTGGTCCGAAGAAACAATCCCCTCCGCCAATGCCTCCACGAACCCTCCGCCGGGCTGTCCACCAGGCTTGTTGTACATCCCACGGACACGACGCACTCCCACTATTCACTCGGCTCACACGTCACTTTGTACTGGTCACCCGGGGGTCAATGAAACCCTCTCGTTGCTTAAAGAACGCTTCTGGTGGCCAGGGATGGCTTCGGATGTTAGAAGGTACGTGCGGGGCTGTAGGGCGTGTGCCATTTCCAAATCTCCTCGTCATCTGCCAGCTGGGAAACTCCTTCCTCTGCCCGTTCCAGGATTGCCTACTGCCATGGAGACAGCCGAAACACTCTTCAACCAAGTTTTCAGATACTTCGGAATACCAGAAGACATAGTCTCAGACCGAGGTCCCCAGTTTATATCCAGAGTATGGAAATCGTTCTTCTCCCTCCTAGGTGTGGCCGTTAGCCTGACGTCGGGATACCATCCACAATCTAACGGGCAAACGGAAAGGAAGGTACAGGAAATTGGCCGCTTCCTACGTACCTTCTGTCATGACCACCAGGACTCTTGGAACCAGTTCCTGGGTTGGGCTGAGTACGCCCAAAACTCGCTCAAGCAGTCAACCACAGGATTTACCCCGTTCCAGTGCGTACTCGGCTTCCAACCTCCACTGTTCCCCTGGGATGGGGAACCCTCCAACGTTCCAGCAGTGGACTACTGGTTCAGAGAGAGCGAGAGGGTCTGGGACTCAGCCCACCATCAATTGCAACGGGCCCTGCGCAGACGCAGGATGGTAGCCGACCTCCGACGTTCTGACACCCCCGTCTTCCAGCCTGGTCAGATGGTTTGGCTATCAACCAGAGACATCAGAATGCGTCTGCCTTGCAAAAAGCTGAGTTCCAGGTTCATAGGCCCATTCCCCATCATCAAGCAGGTCAATCCAGTCACCTACCAACTCCGTCTCCCACAAGGGTATCGTATACACCCCACTATCTATGTGTCACTACTTAAAGCTCACCATCCCTCTGTTTCACCCACAGGACCTGACGTGGTTCCCGCCGAACCCCCCCTTCCACTCATCCTGGAGGACGGAGATCTTACGAACCTACGAATCTTACGGAGAACCTACGAAGTTCATGAGATCTTGAACTCCCGACGTCGTGGTGGTCAGCTGGAATACTTGGTGGATTGGGAAGGATATGGTCCCGAGGAACGCTCCTGGGTCCCGAGGAACGACATCTTAGACCCCAGTTTACTCCAGACCTTTCACGACAGTCATCCTGAGAAGCCAGCTCCGTGGGGTAGAGGACGTCCACCACGGCGTCGGGGTTCTCGGCCCTCTGGAGCGGGCCGTGGAGGGGGGGGTACTGTCACAGACATGTCAGGTTCCAACCTCCACCAATCACAACACACGCCATCTCCTGAGTACTGATCACCGCCACCTGCACCTCATCACGGCACTCATCACCAGCACTATATAACACACACTCACACAGCACTCCATGTCCGGTCTCGTTCGCATATACTCTGTGCTATGCTTACCTCAAGGACTTCTCTTCGTATACTTACATGTCTCCAGCGTGTCTCCTTCCCTTTGTGTTCCTCGTCTGCTGTGTGGGTGTGTTCCAGTCAGCTCCTAAGTTCTCCAGGGATCTCCAAACTCCAACGTTCATCTATCTGCAAAAGAAAGGACAGTAACTCTCTCTATCATATCCATTCAACGTCTATCTGCAACCAGTTTACTCACCTGTGTTACTTAGTCTGCTCTACTGTGGACAAATAAACAACCATTACCTGTTACGTCTGTGTCTGCCTCCTGTGTACTGTAACAGATGGGCAGATGCACTTTTTATGGACTTCAAAAACAGAGCAACTATGAATCCAATTCTAATGCTTGGATTAGCCTGGACTTTTGTAATATAACTCAGATTTTATTAGTCTGAAAGAAGAATGTCATACACACCTAGGATGACTTGAGGGTGTGTAAATTATGGGCTAATTTTCATTTTTGGGTGAACTATCCCTTTAAATCTGATTGGCTAAAGAGTACGACTGATCTGGGTGGGAGGCAGGGCCGTTTGAAGGAATTTGGGGGCCCCAACCCGCATGCACGCACGCAAAGCCGACAGGAACCACAGCATATGCCATACAGTTTAAGTTCACCCACACTTTATATAAATAAAAAAGGTATAAAGTGCAAATACTGTTGTTGCAGATACTGTGCATAAATAAAAAATGTTTACAGCGCAAATACTGCTGTTGCATTTAATTTTGCATTTCCAACAATTAAACATTTGCAAAAAAACACCATTGAACCATTAAAAGAATGTTTGTAAACCTTTAAGAAACCATTTTGAAACATCTATAAACATTACATAGATAAATGGACCAGATATTCCTAACACTTTGGGAATACTTAAGGGTTAATAGTTGGTTTGTAAACTGTCTATAAACATTATCTGGATGGTTATTATAAAGTTGCAACAGATGACTATAATACCTTGTTAAATAGTTAATAAACAGTACCAGTAAAACATGTGGGTTGTCCTGATACTGTACTTCAAAATGTAACAGTGTAAAAATTGCCACACAGAATAAAGTAACTGTTCAAGATCCACTGATAACTTATAAAAATAATGTGTCATATTTGCATAAACTGTCACTACCGTATATATCCCGACACTAGCACATTAAGATAAGCTATGAAAAAATAATGTTCCTCTGCCTCTTTCTGGTTAAATAATGTTTATAATAATAGTTAATATAGACTGCTATATGAACTATTCCAGGTTATTTATGCATAGCATAAATAATAGTTAGTATAGCATGCTATGCCACTTTCATCAAAACCTATTTCCAAGTCAAATCAACTTTATTTAAACTTTATTTTTAACAATGCAGATTGTCATCAGTTCATACAAAGCTATAGCAATGTCATTAAATACGATAAACAGTGATTCTGGAACAGATCTGCGTCTTCCTTATCCCGTTAAAAAACATATTACAGTATTTAAACATATTCCGTCCGTTTGAAGAAAAAGTTGCACTAACTGTTCGTTACAAGCAGCATTTGTCAGGCAGGTAAGTTAGCTAACATAAACATATTTTTGCTAGCCTACCTGCTGCAAAATTACACCATTTTTGTACAAGACAAGTAGAGCTATTTAATCCAGTGTAATTTATCACTTACCACTATCTTGTTTTTTCTTATCCTCCTCTTCCTTTCTCTTTTTTCTTTTCTGGCTTCCTGAAGCATAATTCCGTTTCATGATGACTGCCGAGGAGGTTTTGTATTTTGCCGGCAGCAGAGATCGCGTGGTTGGCTGACTGCTGTCAGCGACTACTGAGAGGGGCCCCTTAAGGGGGATCCCGATAACAGTGTCATTGCACTTTACTGCATTGACTATCAAAGGGGCGCTCACACGTTTGTCGTTGCATTTTATTCTTAACCTTTCGTTGTCTTGGGGCCCCAGGCCAGCTCGGGGCCCCAAGCAATTGCTTGGTTTGCCTTCCTTGTCGCAACGGGCCTGGTAGGAGGAGAGCGCTGCCAGGAAAGTCTCAAAAACACACACACACAAATCGAAGGCAATTCACACGTGAATGACGATTTGCACATTCACATTACAGGATGAACATGTAAATTTTAAACATTCGAAAGTTTTTGTGCACAGTTGTAAATCTACGAATTGTGTTTTGCATTTGTGAAATGTATTTTATGAATATATAATATTATCTTGCGCACGTGAATTGTTTTTTTGTGCACGTGAATTTGGTTTTATGCATGTGAAATTGGCTACACGTGTGCATCTTTTTTTTGTGTGAATTATTAATGAGTCTAATCTGTCTCTATACCTCTATTATCAGGTTGAAGAGGTTATCAAAGGTAGACTTTTGAAAGTAAGAGCCTCTTTTGAAAGTCTTATATTTGTTTTCATTTGTGTGTACATACCAACTTCAGCTGTTGAAAGAATTTTATTTTTTAATACTTTGTGTTCTGTGTTACAAAGCATTGCTGTTGATGAGTATTTAGTTTTGGGTGTTTTAATTAAGTCCAACATGGATAGAAATCACGTTGAACCTCATACCTTCACGTCAACGTCTTGTTCAGATATTGAAAACACATGATTTAATTGATGTTTGGAGACAGCTTGGTGGAGCACAGAGGCGATACACTTGGACTCAGGTTCGTGATGGCATAATTTCTTCAGCAAGACTGGATAGGTTTTTATGTTTTTAAATTTGTTTTATTACCCCATCATGTCTCTCAGATCACAGTATGGTGCAGTGCAGTATCTTTTTAAACTTTATTAAGCCAAAGACTGCTTGCTGGCATTTAAACACCACTTTATTGAGTGATTTGTGCTTAGAAGAAAGTTTTTTTTAAAAATTGGGATGTTTTTAAATCTACAAAGAATTCCTTTGCCCAAAACATTACAGCAATGATGGAATTTTGGGAAAGTCCAGATAAAACTGGACATGTCAACAATATTACTAAAACTGCAAAAATTGGCTTTTAAAACGGTACCGGTGCCTAAACAGTGCCTGAACCGATACATACAAAAAAAAGAGTCGGTGAATGATATTAAAGAATTGCTTTTTTATTCTTTAAATTGAACAATTTATTAAACGTTTAAAGTATACTTAAATATATAAATAGATACAAAAAACTATTTACTTAACAAATTCACAGTAAAACCTAAGCCACCTAACCCAACTACAACAATCTGATAATCTGATTTTCAAATATGTGTGAGTGAATGTGTTTTCTCATTTAAAACTTTTTATAATGATCATGTTATCATGTCATGCTTGCGCCACAGAGAATCGGATCTGTCGGATTTACCTCACGTAAATTAATCCACGTCTCACAAAATACATGAAAGTGTGTGACGCTGAACTGGGAGAAGAATAGAGTAAACTATATAGTTATATAGGTACTGGTGCCATATTGGCACCGGGTTTCGGTCCCCAACCCTAGTCAGAAGCAGGGGATTTCTCACAGTTAACACTCAAACATGGTTGCAAATGTATGCCTGAGGCCGCAGTGTCGGTGGAAGATTGTTTGATAGGTGTGAGTCTGGCAATTGGTGGTGCTAATATTAGATCTGCCTCCCGAATGAACAAAGCCATTGTGTTCTTTCTCAGTGAACGGAAAATGGTAGACGACTTGGTTGAAACTGGGTTGGTCATCAAAAAAAATGTTGTGCCTGTATTGCCTTTGTCAAGCCCAGCCAAGAAAGTTATTTTATCAAACGTACCTCCGTTTGTTACAAATGAAAACTAGAACATTGAACATGAAGACAGGGAGATAATGAGGAATGATGTATTCAGAGCTTGTCTCTGGAGGTAAGATTACTCTGTTCAGCAGATTAATCATTTCCTCGATACTACTAAGGGACATCGTAAACCTAAAATCGAGGCATATTTTCCGGATGTAAAATTGTATCTGTTGTCTGGCACGATGGCAATGAGAAAAGCTTCCTTGGAAGAGCTTGACAAACCCATACACTACCGTCTTAAGAAGCTTCTTAGTAATGTTAGAAGTTCTTTGAGTTTACAAGTTAAAAATGAGCATGGCTTGGTTACCTTATAACTCGTGTGGATTCGTTTTATTTTGTGTTTATCTTATATTTTTTTTCATGGCACCATTGAGACTTAGTTGAACGTTAATGGGTGTCATAATGCTGTGAAAAGAGCTAGTCTTTTTGATTCTATCATGATGAAGTGTGCTGGTGTGGTTTTTCTACAGGAAATGCACACAGATGAGAATAATCAGATACAGTGGTTGATTGAATGGAAGGCCCAGGCTATACTGAGTCATGGCTCTAATGTCAGTGCAGGGGTGGCTATACTGCTGATACCTGAATATAAATTTATTAAACGTTTAAAGTATACTTAAATATATAAATAGATACAAAAAACTATTTACTTAACAAATTCACAGTAAAACCTAAGCCACCTAACCCAACTACAACAATCTGATAATCTGATTTTCAAATATGTGTGAGTGAATGTGTTTTCTCATTTAAAACTTTTTATAATGATCATGTTATCATGTCATGCTTGCGCCACAGAGAATCGGATCTGTCGGATTTACCTCACGTAAATTAATCCACGTCTCACAAAATACATGAAAGTGTGTGACGCTGAACTGGGAGAAGAATAGAGTAAACTATATAGTTATATAGGTACTGGTGCCATATTGGCACCGGGTTTCGGTCCCCAACCCTAGTCAGAAGCAGGGGATTTCTCACAGTTAACACTCAAACATGGTTGCAAATGTATGCCTGAGGCCGCAGTGTCGGTGGAAGATTGTTTGATAGGTGTGAGTCTGGCGATTGGTGGTGCTAATATTAGATCTGCCTCCCGAATGAACAAAGCCATTGTGTTCTTTCTCAGTGAACGGAAAATGGTAGACGACTTGGTTGAAACTGGGTTGGTCATCAAAAAAAATGTTGTGCCTGTATTGCCTTTGTCAAGCCCAGCCAAGAAAGTTATTTTATCAAACGTACCTCCGTTTGTTACAAATGAAAACTAGAACATTGAACATGAAGACAGGGAGATAATGAGGAATGATGTATTCAGAGCTTGTCTCTGGAGGTAAGATTACTCTGTTCAGCAGATTAATCATTTCCTCGATACTACTAAGGGACATCATAAACCTAAAATCGAGGCATATTTTCCGGATGTAAAATTGTATCTGTTGTCTGGCACGATGGCAATGAGAAAAGCTTCCTTGGAAGAGCTTGACAAACCCATACGCTACCGTCTTAAGAAGCTTCTTAGTAATGTTAGAAGTTCTTTGAGTTTACAAGTTAAAAATGAGCATGGCTTGGTTACCTTATAACTCGTGTGGATTCGTTTTATTTTGTGTTTATCTTATATTTTTTTTCATGGCACCATTGAGACTTAGTTGAACGTTAATGGGTGTCATAATGCTGTGAAAAGAGCTAGTCTTTTTGATTCTATCATGATGAAGTGTGCTGGTGTGGTTTTTCTACAGGAAATGCACACAGATGAGAATAATCAGATACAGTGGTTGATTGAATGGAAGGCCCAGGCTATACTGAGTCATGGCTCTAATGTCAGTGCAGGGGTGGCTATACTGCTGATACCTGAATATAAAGAGCAACCTGTCAGGGTTGTTGAAGTGATTTCTGGTCGTTTGCTGAGAGTTGATGTAACTATTCAGTTACTCTGCTTACAAAAAGCTTTTTGGACAAAAAGATGGCACAGCTTGAACAGAAAATACTTCTACTTGACATTGAAGGGGATATTGTCGATACCATTGAGTCCTTGAAACGCAATACATTTATTTAGCAAAATCTACTGGAGGAAAGAGCCCAGGAGACGCTGATTTGTGCAAGATTTCTCTCTCTCTCTCTCTCTCTCTCTCTCTCTCTCTCTCTCTCTCTCTCTCTCTCGGAGGAAGTGAGCGTCTCCATCACATTCAGCACTTCATTTTAAACATCTAACTAGGAAGGAAACACTCAAACCTCATCTGAACACACATCGAGAGCTTCAGAAGAACTGAATCTACAGACAACAGAGAAGATCATTTAATAAGAGAGAAGAATGAAGATCATCTGGACTTTCACTCTGCTGATGATTCCTGGTAAGAATCTGAACTCAGAAGAACCAGAACAGAGATTAAATAATGAACACAAGTCTTTATCCATAACTAATGACCTTTGACATGAATCTCCCTTCAGTGTGTATTAGTGTTGTGTTAAGATGCTGGTTTGTTGTAGGTGTCGTGAGCTCCATAGAAGTGACCGGATATTCAGGAGGCGGAGTCGAAATCTCATGCAAATATAAGAAAAAACATACAGAGAATCAAAAGTATTTTTGTAAAGGACAGTGGACACAGTGCACAGACCAAATCAAGACTAATGAGAAAAATAAATGGGTTCAGAAGGATAGATTCTCTCTGTATGACAACACAAGTTCAGCCGTCTTCACTGTGACCATCAGAGATCTGAGAGAAGAGGATTCTGGGATGTACTATTGTGGAACTGATATACCTTCAGAAATAGATCCCTCCACTGAAGTGAATCTGAAGGTTATAACCGGTGAGTAACTGAGACTCCACAACATCACGATCCTCAACACTGACTGGAATTACTGCCGTTCACTCGTCTAACTCATAACTCACGCCATCAATAACCTTTTTATCTCCTGATGGAAGATTTACACTCATCATCTGGACATGAGTTCATAAATGTTGTAGCAAAGTGAAGATAAATGTGTTTATATTGAGAACAAAATGACAAATGATCTGTGTTTGTGTTGAACAGATCAACCAATCAGGACCGTGAGAGGATATTCAGGAGGAAACGTCATCATAAACTTCAAATATGAGAAGAAACACAAGAACCCTGAGAAATATGTTTGTAAATCTGGAGCAGAGTTTCAGTGTTTTCCTGTAATAAACACTAACAGAGCCTCAGAATGGAAACATGACAGACGATTCTCCGTTCATGAGGGCAGATCTGCAGGGCTCTTACGTGTGTTTATCAGAGAGCTGAAGGAGAACGACTCTGGAGAATATAAGATTATAGTCAAAGTTTCTGAAGACTACAGTTTCTTCTCTGAGTTTAGCCTGAACATTGAGAAGGGTGAGCCGCTTTCAGTCATTATGAGGTGAATCCATGAATATATCTGGTCATTCTAACATTACTGCGCTTTATTTGGATCTGAAACAGATGATTGTGTGAAGAGCATCAGTCTATCAGCGGCTGCAGGAGGATCTGTGAACATCAGCTGCAAATACCCACAATCCCACAGCAGTGATGTGAAGTTTCTCTGCTGGAGATCTGGAGCTGATCTCTGTGCTGAAGAGACGTCTGTGAATGAGAACAGAAGATGGATCCGTAAGGGAAAGATCCAGCTGTATGATGACAGAGAAGAGCGGCTCCTGACGGGAAGCATCAGTCATGTGACTGAACAACATTCAGAATACTGGTGTGGAGTTCAGTCTGATGGAGGACACAAGAGCTTCATCACACGAGTCCTGATCAACCTCACAGGTGCGGATGCTTTTCTCACTGATATTAATCATAAGGTAGTATAACATCTCTTCAGAAGATCACTGTGTTATTTATCAGGATGCTTGAAGCTGATTCTATAAGCAGGTTTAACCACAGGGTTATTTTTAATTTAGATGTTCTGTCTGTTTAACAGCAAAACCACAAACCACAGTTCGTATGATTGTCATTCTACAGCAGTGTGTGAATGCAGGACTGAGATCTGGATGCAGTTTTTATTTCTGTGTGTGTTAATCTCGTATCACTGCAGTGTTTAGTGTGCTCATCTGGACACAGGATTAAAGCAGTTTTACCTCTAGTACAGGTATGGTAATCTAGATGCAGTTTTACCTGTAGTACAGGTGTGGTAATCTAGATGCAGTTTTACCTGTAGTACAGGTGTGGTCATCTGGATGCAGATTTACCTGTAGTACAGGTGTGGTCATCTGGATGCAGTTTTACCTGTAGTACAGGTGTGGTCATCTAGATGCAGTTTTACCTGTAGTACAGGTGTGGTCATCTAGATGCAGTTTTACCTGTAGTACAGGTGTGGTCATCTGGATGCAGTTTTACCTGTAGTACAGGTGTGGTCATCTAGATGCAGTTTTACCTGTAGTACAGGTGTGGTCATCTAGATGCAGTTTTACCTGTAGTACAGGTGTGGTCATCTGGATGCAGTTTTACCTGTAGTACAGGTGTGGTCATCTAGATGCAGTTTTACCTGTAGTATAGATGTGGTCATCTGGATGCAGTTTTACCTGTAGTACAGGTGTGGTCGTCTAGATGCAGTTTTACCTGTAGTACAGGTGTGGTCATCTGGATGCAGTTTTACCTGTAGTACAGGTGTGGTCATCTAGATGCAGTTTTACCTGTAGTACAGGTGTGGTCATCTGGATGCAGTTTTTATCACTGATGTGAGTTCTTTGACCACACTTGTACTGTAGTTAACAGCAGTTTAAGGGAGCTCGTCCAGTGACACTGCTGTACTGTATTATATTATTCAGTGTGAAACCACATGCGTTATTTACAGAAACTCAAACAAACAGTTTCTGTGTATCAACTTGAATTCTGGGTAATGAATGTGTGAAAGCCATCAGTAACATGTCTCTTCACCATTAGAGAATGTCAAGTTCTGGTGTGAAAAAAGCATCATTTAGAAATAATTTTTCTCATTTTCATATACAAAATTCTCAGAGATGACATCATCATCATCATCATCATCATCATCATCAGCTTCTTCTACTTCACCGTTCACAGGCGATTCCAGAACTTCTACATCACTGCCGTCTCTGAACACATCAGCAGGTGATCTTGGGCTGAAATACAAACATGTGATCAGTGGTTTGAGCCTGACTCCCCTAGCAACTGAAATAAATTACTAAACATAAAAATAAAAGATATTTTCAACTGTAAAATAAATAATAATTACATTTAATACATGTTTGGATCGCACAGCCAGAAGCGCATTGCAGTAGTCAAGTCTAGAAATAACCAGGGCCTGGACAAGAGGCTGTGTTGCGTGCTCTGTTAGACAATAAAATACACAATAAAGACTAGACTTTATCTTAGGGCGTTTTCACACCTACCTTGTTTGGTCCGGATTTTCGGACTTTTCAGTTTGGTCCGAATCAAAATTGCAGGTGTGAAACCTCCCCCGTACCACGGTCCGGACCAAACAGACGAAATTTGGTCCGACGAAAAGAGGTAGTCTCGGTCCGGATCAAACTGAACCATGGAACTGATATGCAGAAGGTTGCTGGTTCGATCCCAGCGGTCACCACCAGTGTGTCCTTGAGCAAGGCACTTTACTCCATGTTGCTCCAGGGTGATTGTCCCTGTAATAAAATAAATAATACACCCAAGATGGTGGCGCGGGTGTCTCTGGGTCTCTCCAGGTTCTGCTATTTTGCGGTATTTTTCTTGCTCATCTTGGGTCTGTTCGTGCAGAACAGTTGTGCCTTAACATCGTACACCCGTGGTGAGATTTTGGATATTGGTTTGCGAATTTCCGACAGTTTTATGGACAATCTTCGACTCCTTCCTGAGATCGCTAGGACACCCGAGGCTATGCACTCTACCCGGCCGGGCGGAAGTGCGCGCAGGCGGCGTCGAGACCGTAAACAAAGGCGGGGGAAGCGCGGAGGACTGAGAGCTAAGCTAAGACTAACACCACACTGGCTCTCTTCACCCAGCATTTTCCTTGCCAATGTAGCGACTATGAGTCAGATAAAATAATAACTCAACGGGGAATTTAATTAAAATGAAAGAGACTCGAATGACACTATAATTTATAAATAATTCAGAATTAATGTTTACACCTTAACTTATTCGTCCGCCGATATGTAAGAGCCTAAAGGGGGCTCTGTTAAAGGGAAACATGCATATTTAGCTCAAATGAATTAATTAATGAATTCATAGGGAATTTTGAGAGTCTATTTTACAGCCGAGCAAATGACACTTCCAGCGCTCATTTGAACGGGCCGTAAATATCAACTCTGCAGTGGATATTAATATCCGAACAACAGTGAAACACTTTTTAACAACCAGGTAACTTAGATCGGCAGTTCAAGACATTAAATTGATGAGCACATAACTCAAGAACAGTTATCTTTGAATACAAACTGAACTTTATTGATTACTCTAACACATCAAACTAATATCTAACATAAACACATGCACTCGCACATTCACACGTTGCAGAAAGGAAGAAGGTGAGGAAAGAATAAGTTCTAAGAGAGAGAAATTATGAAATCCTAAGCAATATATGCATTTATAAAACATGACCTGAAGAAACCATTGATCAGTAATTTAACCTCCTATCGTTTCTTAGGCAGGGTTATTACATTTGATCTAATGCACCAGTTCAGCTCAGAATCAAGAGGCATTACTTGCGTTTGTGTCTCGTGTGTCATCTGACAAGGGGGTTCCCTTGTTCCTGGCTGGACAGGGGTTTTCCTGGGTCTTTGATTCACTGAAGGTCTGGTCGTGTCTTGGATCGTCTTGGGAAGCCAATCACGTGGCGTGTTGGCGGCTGGATGAAAGTCTTGTGGGCGTTGTTTGAAGTTGAATCGCGCTTTTGGAGACTCGTTGAGTAACTTTTGCGGCGGAACTTAACAGAACCCGAGACTTAACGGAAAGGAAATAAACTTTAAGTAAAAGAAAGGAAAGTGAGAGAAAAGCAGATGGCCTAAATTAAATCGTTGTTTAACCCATTTTCTCTGATCTTGGTCTGCCACGATCGTCAGATCGTCTCCTGGGAGCTCTCCGTTCAGAACTCAACTCGGGTCAAACTGCTAGGACTTAGCTCATCTCTGAACTGTGAACAGGCCGCGAACCAGCTCGACCCGAACTGGTTGTGACGTGAACTGGAACCGAACTTGAGCTGACTTGAACAGAACTAAAACGTGAACTGAACTCGAACTGAACACTCCACCCCTCCCATAAAATTGGGTTATCTATAATAATTTAGTTTCCTGCTCTCAAGCAGGGAGTAAATTTAGACCTAATTTCTTACTATAAGGACATGATCAATTCTATAAAGATTTCATTCAGCTCATCTGTTGGATTATATCCATACGAACACAACAATATCAAACACAGTGCCTTTTCATCCGCTCATTCAATAGTTGCATAATTGCATGAATTGGGAGTAAAATACATGCATAATAGTCACGTGTATCAGTTGTAAACACACTAACAAGCTATGTCGAAGGCTATTTGAATGAAAGTCCAATAATCAGTGATTTGATGCACTCCATATGTAACAGTTTCTGTGAGTTTGCTTGGAGTTTTTAGCTGTGTCACGTGGAGTTCATTTACCGGTCATTGAAAAGACAGGTTGTTTCTTTGTCTTGTGATCACAACGAGTCCTCTGTCCTCTTTAACTACATTTTGAACAAAAGCCCATAGGAAGTCAGTTATCAACAACTAGTAGCTCCGCGCAGAATCGAGCCTCCATCTCTCTCGTGATCGATGGTCGATTTCCTGGGGTCTGGAGCTGAATTGGGCTTTGTGAAGGGGATGTTCATTTGATTGAATAATTTGGAAGATTCATTCATCTATATGTCTGCGGCCATAATTGCTACACCAATGTACAGTCGCTAGTGAACAAAATGGAGGAGATTCGACTCAGCATCTCACACAGCAAGAAACTTTTGAACTGTAACGTCCTAATCTTCACGGAAACCTGGTTAAACAGCGGAATACCGGACACCGCTATTGAGCTAGCGGGATGCCACACGTTCCGGGCGGATAGACCATTAGATGGCTCCGGTAAGACCAGAGGTGCTGGATTGTGCATTCACATTAACAAAGCTTGGTGCACAAACTCTGCTATTGTTGGGAGTCATTGTTCAGCTAACCTCAAATTTCTCATGGTTAAATGTAGACCGTTTTATCTACCGCGGGATTTCACTTCCACCATTATAACTGCAGCCTATATTCCCCCGGATGCTGATGCCAAGCTTGCTATGAAAGAACTTCACGCAGCCATCAGTAAACAACAGACTGATCACCCGGAAGCTGCTTTTATTGTTGCAGGTGACTTTAATCATTCAAACTTAAAGTCAGTGCTACCCAAGTTTCACCAGCATGTTTTCTGTCACACCAGAGGAAACAAAACCTTAGACCATGTTTACACAAACATGGTTGGAGCTTATGTTGCGACACCCCTCCCCCATCTGGGACAGTCAGATCACCTTTCTTTGTTCCTCACCCCCAAATATGCACCCCTCATCAACCGTGTGAAGCCATGAAGACCATCAAGGTGTGGCCTGCGGGGATTGATTCCACACTCCAGGAAAGGGTTCTACACACAGACTGGAGTGTGTTTGCTTCTCAAGCCACCAGTGGCGCTCACACGGACATTGACTCCTACACCTCCTCTGTATTGGATCATATCAATACCACCATTGACAGTGTTACAACCCAGAAACAGATCACCACATACCCAAATCAGAAGCCATGGATGAACAGGGAAGTGCGACTCCTGCTGAAGTCACGCAATACTGCCTTCAGTTCAGGAGATGCACAAGCCTACAGTACATCCAGAGCAAACCTGAAGAGGGGGATCAAAAAGGCCAAGCACTGCTACAAGCTAAAGATAGAGGGACACTTTTCCAACTCTGACCCTCGATGCATGTGGCAGGGCATCCAGGCCATCAGTGACTACAAACCCACCCACTCCACCCCCGCAGCCACTGACGTCAACTTCCATAACGAGCTAAATTACTTTTATGCTCGCTTTGAAAGAGACAACAGAGAAACTGCCACCAAGCTCAAACCCTCAGCTGACCACCCACCAATCACACTCTCCTCCACATATATCTGCAAGGCACTGAGCCGGATCAGCGCACACAAGGCTGCTGGACCAGACAACATCCATGGCCGTGTTCTCAGGGCATGTGCGGAGCAGCTCGCTGGGGTTTTTATAGACATTTTCAACCTGTCTCTTGCCCAAGCAGCTGTACCTTCATGCTTTAAACGCACTTCCATTGTGCCAGTGCCAAAACACTCTAGCCCGAGGTGCCCTAATGACTACCTCCCTGTAGCACTCACACCCATCGTTATGAAGTTCTTTGAGCGGCTGGTCCTGGAACACCTAAAAGACTCTCTACCATCCACATTGGACTCACACCAGTTTGCCTACCGCAGCAATAGGAGCACAGAGGATGCCGTTTCCATGGCACTGCACTCTGTGCTCACCCATCTGGACAAGAACACTTACGCACGCATGCTGTTTGTTGACTTCAGCTCAGCATTCAACACTGTCATCCCAACCAAGTTAATAGCCAAACTTGGTGACCTGGGCATCAACACCTCAATGTGTAACTGGATTTTGGACTTCCTAACTGACAGACCCCAGAATGTTCGATCAGGACTCACCTGCTCCACATCCATCACTCTTAACACTGGTGTACCACAGGGCTGTGTGCTAAGCCCGTTTCTCTACTCCCTCTTCACCTCCGACTACAAGCCTGTGTATGGATCTAATTCCATCGTAAAGTTTGTGGACGACACTACGGTGATTGGTCTCATCAGCAACAACGATAAGACTGCCTATAGGGAGAGATCGGAGCGCAAGGCACTGCAGCGGGTGGTGAAAACTGCCCAGCGCATCACAGGGACTCCACTACCTGCCATCGAGCACATCCAGAGGAAACGCTGTCTGCATCGAGCTCGCAGCATCCTTAAGGACTCCTCTCACCCAGCCCACAGACTGTTTTCTCTCCTGCCCTCCGGCAGGCGTTTCAGGATCCTCCGGACCAGGACCAGCAGACTAAAGAACAGTTTTTTCCCCAGAGCTGGCTCTTTACTGAACTCACACCCCCGCTGATCCATTTCCCTCATATACTGATAACTCTCCTCTCCCCCCTCACATCTGCCTTCACTTTGTTATTTGCACTACCGACTGTTTATTACAGTAACAACTGTTTACTTATGTATCTTGCACTACCTTACCTTAATTGGATTATGCTCATTTGCACTGCCGATTGTTATTTACAGTATCTACTGTTTACATTTGCATTTTGCACCGTACTTCTAACTGTAATATGCAATCACTTTCCACTGCACTTTTACACTTTGTCGGATAGCTTCTGACCATAATTATTGCACTACCTTAATCCACTACTATATTCCTCATTTTAGCCTAACATATCATTATAAACCTCTATCTGTAAAATTCTGTTTATAGTAATAACCATCTGTATATTATATTATATTTATAGTACATATTCACCTTTAAATTCTGTTTATAGTAATAGCCATCTGCATATTTATTCACTGTACATATTCACCTGTAAATACTGTTTATAGTAATATATATATATATATTCAGTACATATCCATGTCCTGCACTTATGCAATCGTTGTATATCCTGCACTTGCTGCTATTGCACTTCTGGTTAGACCTAAACTGCATTTCGTTGCCTTGTACTTGTACTTGTGTAATGACAATAAAGTTGAATCTAATCTAATCCAATCTAATAAGGGCACTGTAAGTCACTTTGGATAAAAGCGTCTGCCAAATGCATAAATGTAAATGTAAAGAAATGTATAAATAATGAAATGTGGAAAAATTCAATTATACATAAATAAGGAAATAAACGAATACACACTTTTTACATTTCTTTGTATATTTTATGTATTTATTTATTTATTATTTTGTCAGCTTTGGCATTCCATAGTGGAAAGGGTGTTGGTTTAAGTGAAGAATATGCTTTATTTACACACTTGCTGTTATATATGGTTCAGAAAGTCTATTTAACACAAACTAGCTGTGCATTCAGTCACACACAAACACAACTGATGCGCACGCACGAGACAAGATGGTTATTTAAACGGTTTGCATGAATGTATGATGTGAAACCTAGAAATGGTTTGATTTCCCCCATGGGTTAAAAGGGTCATATTGCATTAATTGTGTTTGACTGAAAAGCTTGAAATATTTTACGTTCTACCAATGATAAAGGTTGCGGGGTAGCACCTCTAGCAACCTTAGTTAATTTGCAGTTCTGCAGACGGACAATTATGGACAATGATTCTGGTAAGAGAATCAGGACCAGGAGAAATAAATCTTCTCTTTAATAGCATTTTTCAGGCAGTCAGTGACATCCATTTACAATATTAGGATGGTATGAAGTTATGGGAAGTTATGTTGTGGTCTGTAAACAAATAATAATAGGAATACAATATGAATACAATATATCTGAACATGTTCACTACAAAATACCTCACAAAGCATCAATAAATGCTTAAACAGTCATCACACATGAATACTCAACTGTTTGCTGTGAAATACACATTATTAGATAAACACCAATATATTGCGTGACGCTGCATATAACAACAACAGCACATGTTAACTCAACGTGATCATACTACCGCGGCTAACCGGATTAGCGTCTATCCGCAATTGCGCCCGCGATCGTCATTTTCATATCTAAATAATCCGTCAAACATCTGACATTCACAATAACAACTACAAAGTGATAACTAAACAATATTCACGTGATTACTCACATTAGTTGCATGAACGCACAACATTGAACAACATCAGGAGCACACAGGTGGAGCTGTCATCACATCAGTCTGCTGGAAGTAGCAACTCTGATATCAGTCCGTCAGAGAACGCGCTACAGATTTTCTGTTCCGGGACGGACTTTCTGACACTGCCGCCCCCAATTATCAGTCAGGATAATTGTATTCCTAAGAAAGGCCGTCCGAAGCATCCGTATCATCATCATCCGTCATTTGGGGAAGTTGTATTAATTTCACAACAGGGCGTGTGTACATCTTGTCTCTTACTTGGACTTTGGCTGTCCGAATTCTCCCGTCAGCCCCTGCATATGTCTCTGCCACAGTACCCACAGGCCACAAAGCTCGTGGAAGTTGATTATCTATTAGGAGTACCACTTGTCCCACTGCCAACTCTTTGCCATCCGATCTCCATTTCTGTCTACCCTGTAGTTCTGGTAAGTAGCAGCGGGTGAAAGCAGTCCAGAACTGATCGGCCAATACCTGGCTATGTCGCCATCTGCGTTTCCCCAAGAGTTCGTTAGAGTCATAAAGGACTTGTGGCAATGAAGCATCACGGCGTCCCATGAGTAACAAATTGGGAGTCACAGGATCCAGGTCTGCAATGTCCGATGAGACATAGCCTAGCGGCTTGGAATTGAGTATGCCTTCAACTTCCAATGTTTGCAGCACAGATTCAGGCACGGATTGGTCCCGTAGAATGACTCGCAAGGCTGTCTTAATGGATTTCACTTCTCGCTCCCATGTTCCGCCGAAGTGAGGGGCACTAGGTGGGTTATAGCGAAACTGGATCTGCTGTTTAGCCAGCTGTGCCTGAAGTTCAGGAGCCATTCGACTAAAGGAGTCCTTTAACTCGTGGTCAATTCCAGTAAAGTTAGTGCCATTGTCACAGAGTATCTCGAAAGGCTTTCCTCTCCGGACTATGAAGCGCCGCAGAGAAAGAAGGAAGGCGTCAGTATCCAGGCTTTCAAGGAGATCAAGATGTAAACATCTAGTTGTTAAGCACTTGTATAGGATCCCCCATCTCTTTTCCTGACGACGTCCTATCTTTACATGAATTGGTCCGAAGCAGTCTGTGCCGGTGGAGTAAAATGGAGGCTTGAAGAGACGTAACCGACAGGCAGGAAGATCAGCCATCTGTGAAGTCTGTGGCTTAGCACGCCAAAACTGGCAATCCTGACAGGAATGTTGATGTTTGCGTACAGCTTCACGGCCTCTAAGCACCCAGTATCGACGGCGTAGCTCAGCCAGAACTCGCTCTGCACCAGGATGATGGAGCTGTTGATCCACGTCTTGAATGAGTAACTTGGTGATATGATGTTGGGGATCTAAGACAATTGGGTGAATGATCTCGAAATCCAGGGTTTCAGCACGGCGAAGTCGTCCACCTTCCCGGATAAGATTAGTGTCTTCCTCGTACTCTGGGGCGAGAGAACTCAGGCGACTGTCTGTTGGAATGGACTGTCCAGCTTTCAATGCTCTGAATTCGTCTGGGAATGAATCACGCTGTGCATGTGCCAAGAGGAGCTTCTCTGCCTGTATATACTTTGAGGCTTCACAAGAGGCGTCAGTGTTGGCCGCCCCATCAGCAGACTCGACAGTAGCTTGAACTAGATCCTTCCAAGTTCTAAACTGATGGAGGTCTGAAGGCACTGGACTGGGAATGACAGTAATTGCTCCATTAAAGGACGCTCTTTTCATCTCACTCAGGTCAGGTTCAATCTCTGTGCTGGGTGTCAACGGCCACATATCCTGTGGTTCGGTTAGGAAGGATGGCCCAGATCTCCATTGGTGCGGGCCTGCTAACACTGCTAAGGTGAGACCTCGGGTGATATGGTCAGCAGGATTTCGAGCAGAGTCGACATACCTCCACTTGGTAACATCTGTCAAAGTCTGAATCTCGGCATATTACTCGGCTGAATCTAGACCCCACAAAGACCTTGTATCTGCATGACTCCGATGTTAACCAATGCAACACAGTAGTGGAATCAGTCCAATAACTTGGTGTATGGGAATGGTGAGTTCCGTCTGTATCACATTGGCCATCTGAGCTCCAGAAAGTGCACCGCACAACTCCAGGCGGGGCATAGATAGATATTTACGAGGAGCCACTCTGGATCGAGCCAGGACAAAGGCAATATGGACCTGCTCACTCTCATCTGTGATCCGAAGGTAGGCCACGGACCCATATACCCTCTCTGAGGCGTCACAGAAGACATGTAACTCCCTAACGGTGGAAGGAGCGTCGGCACCGCCAGGTGTATAATGTCTAGGGAATTGTAGTTCGGTGATACTGGAAAGCTCTGCAACCCACACAGACCATTTCTCACGGAGATGTAAGGGCTCGATAGGGTCATCCCAGCTGAGGTTGTGTTTCCAGAGATCCTGGATAAGAGTCTTAGCCCTCGTGGTGAAGGGGATGATAAATCCTAATGGGTCGTATTGACTTGCCAAAGTCTTATACAGGTTTCTCATAGTGGGCTGAACAGGCTCTGCCAAGCGGTTCTTATACCCAAGGGTGTCGTCAAGGCAATTCCATTGTAGGCCAAGTGTTGGTTCTTGCATGTCTGTGCTACTCTGAGACAACCAGCACTCGCTACTAGCAGATCTGGCTTCTGATGGAAGGTGCCTGAGGACAGATGGTATATTGCATGCCCATTGTCTGATCTCGAAGCCTCCCTTTAGCAAAGACTCACGCAATCCATCTATTATGGCTTTGGCCTCACCCTGGTCTGGAGTACTGTGAAGGCAGTTGTCCACGTAGAACGAGTTCTCCACAATGTCAACTAAGCCAGCCATGGTGTCTTTGTGTTCTTGGGCATGATACTTAAGGGCATAAATGGCACAACACGGGCTGCAGGTCGTACCAAAGGGAAGTACCTGCCACTCGTAGATATCCGGGTCAGCTTCTCTATCCATGTTCCTCCATATGAATCGCAGTACTGACTTGTCACCAGGTAACAGACGTACCTGGTGGAACATGCCCTTGATGTCCCCACTCACTGCAATGGCATGTTGTGTGAACCTCAGTATGACGCCTAGCAAAGATGACCCCAGTGTTGGCCCAGGAAGGAGTTGTTCATTCAAACTTTGACCATGGTACTGGAAGAAACAGTTGAAGACTATTCGATCTTTCCCGTTATGATGCACCATGTGGTGCGGAATGAACCAGGACTCTGTTGACCTGTCTGCCTCCTCTGATGATATTTTGGCAAGGTAGCCTGCAGATTCAAGCTTTTGAATTTCAGAGCAATAAGTCTGAGCTCGCTCAGAGTTCTTGGCCAGCTTTCTCTCAATGTTTCTGAGACTGGGAAGCACAGCCTCTTTGCCTGCATGGAGCAAGGTGATAGGAGTGCGCCTTAGCAATGGGGTAGTTTACCGCTGAACCCCGTCCACGTTCACTCTGACAGTATCAGACTGTAGGAGGTTATAAGATTGTTGGTCCTGCTTTGATCTTGTGATCAGCTTTTCGTTGTATGGCAATGTGTCAATTTGCCATAAGCGCTCCACATGCTGATATAGTTCATCACGTGGTGGAGCTGTCATAATATGCAGGCACTGTTGCTGACCTCTAGGGGGCTGAATCGGGCACATTGGGCCTTGCAGTACCCAACCAAGCCTTGTGCATATGGCAACAGGACCATCCATCGTTCCTTTACGTACTGGCTGAGTAGGAGTCAGGAGGTGTGGCATATCAGACCCTATGAGTAGCAAGGGTTTAACTCGGTCTACGGGTTGTAGTGGTAGACCTTTCAGGTGGCAATATGCTTTCTGCAGTGCTGCCACTGGGTAATTGTGTTCAGCCAGACATAGACCAGAGGCAGTAAAGGCATTACGGATGACAAACCTCTTTGTTGGTTTGGTGATGGGAGAAACCTCCAAGGTCACTGTGGACCCTTCAAGTTTGGTATGACTTTGTTGGATTGTCTGTAGAGGGCGAACCTCTGGAGCTCCAGTTAGCTCTAGTTTCTGAATTACAGGAGGAAGGATGATGGTTCTTTCCGAGCCGTCATCAAGAACTGCATGGGCTTCCATTGTTTGGCCACCACTGTGCAAGAGAACTTTGACAACCTTAAGCATAACCTTCTGTGAGCGGTTGGGTCTGTCAAGATAGACTTGTGAGGATGGTAAACTCACCATAAGCACAGCACTTGAAGTGTCCTTCACAGAGTCGTGTAGGACTGTAAGGTGCAGCTCTTTGCAGACTTTACATGGCCGCTTGAGGTTACAGGAGCCCACTGAATGATTTCGACCATATTTCCAACAGCGTTTACCTTCTGTGATCCAGGTGACGATCTGGGTGGTGGTCAACCTCTTGAGTTTATCACAGGAGTTGAGATAATGATCTCGGTTGTCGCAATGAGGACAATAAGGCATTGGCTTGGAAATGGCTTTAACCTGGGCCGTTTCAGAGGGCTTGACATATTTCTCGGATGTCAGAAGTACTGGTGTTGAACGCTCTCGATGATATGGAGTGCCTTTACTCTTTCCCGATGACTTTACTGTGTCAGACTGAAACACGGCAGCAGCTCGGCTAGAGATGCGCTTTGCTTGTGACTTTGTTTGTAACCAAGCCGCTAAGTTGGGGAGAGTGCAGGTTCTATCTGTACCAGTTTGAAGGATACCACGACTTAGACAATATTCTACAAAGCTGTCTCTGTCAGCGGGTGGCATCTTGCCCAGAAGGCGATCCACATGAGAACCACACATAAGTTCATATCCATTTTGTCCCTCCAGCGTCCTCAGCATGCCCACTAGGGATTGGACAGATAAGGCAAACGAGTCGAAAGCATTGCTATCACCCATTCTGAGTGGTGGAGTGTTCATGATGGCACCTAGCTCTGATTGTACAAGCTGCCTGGGCTGGCCATATTTCTCCTGCAATGCATGCAAAGCAGCGGTGTATGGTTGTGGGTGGTGCATATATGCCTTAGCCAACTGCTGAGCACTAGCAAATTTCAGGTGACTCAGTAACACTTGGTATTTGTACTGCTCGCTGATGTGGGTATGATGACTTAATAGATTGTCTAAGGCCAATTTCAACAAGGCAAAGTCGCTTTCTGTGCCACTCTCAAACACTGGTAGTGTGGGCCGAGGGATACCGTAGGCTGCTGCCATCAGAAGCTCTGTTCCGGGTTGAGGCAAGTAACCAGTTTGGGGAACAGGTGGATGCTGATAGGGTTGAGGGCAGATGGGTGTGTTAGATGAGACTGCCCCTCTCTGATGGGTATGGGCTGGAAAGGGCAGAGTAGGTGGGGCTACCTGGCTTGGTAACATAGTATTTGCATTTGAGGTCGATGCGATGGTTGCAACAGGGGGTACAGTCTGCGGTATCAGAACACTATCTGTGTGTGGGGTCGCACATTGGGTTGCTGACGGTTGCATGGGGTTAAACTGAGGTAGTGGCATTGAGACTGGGCTGGGCTGCTGTGGGACAGGTGACATGTTCTCCCCAGAATATGTGACTTGTGGTCTCCCTTGGACTTGACTGACTACACATGAAGACAATTGCGCTGTGAGAGCTGGAACTTGTGCAGGCATAATTGCTTGTAATGCTAACTGAGGAGGTAGCTTGGGTGTTGACTGAACTGTGCGCGGGTTCCTTAATGTGCTCTGCGCCTTTGGAACTGTCTGTGTGGCTTGCATCATGGAAGATGAGGGGCATGGCGACTGTTGAAATATGGGTGTGTGCGCCGAGCTGGCATGAGGGAACTGCGATGGTGGCCCAGTCGTGTCTGGTGATGCTTGGGGCTCTGTAGTTCTCAAACTTTGATCTTGGCTGAGCAGGGAACTCACCAGCTTGGCCACTTCTAAATCCGTTTCTGCCTTTTTCAACTTACGTCGTCGTTCTAACTATAAGGCCTCCCTTGCCCTGAGAGCCTCTTGTTGAGCATGTTGAGCCTCTTTTGCTTGGGTTTGCAGTATCTGGTACTCTATTTCTGCCAACGTGTCATCCTCTATCTGTTGAAGGAGGTCGTCGTGCTGTGGCTGTTTTAATCTCTCCTCCACTATGGCTGCCTGACTGCTTGTGAGTGCAGCTGTAGCATGAACACCAGAGATAATGGACTGACAACTGGATCTGGACCTAGAGCTGGCTTTACTATTGGACGTTTTCCTCGACTGGCTCTTATGTTGGCTGTGACAGCGAGAAGAAGCGATTGGAGGAGGGTCCACAGGAGGTATATAGCCAACTTCATAGTCACCCAGATGGGAAGGCAGATTACTCTGTCTCTTGGGTCTATCCACAGTCTCTGATGCGTCGCTAGCTGCAGTGTCCATAATGTTTACTGTTGCCAGATCCGGCTCGAAGGACCAAATTGTTGCGGGTAGCACCTCTAGCAACCTTAGTTAATTTGCAGTTCTGCAGACGGACAATTATGGACAATGATTCCGATAAGAGAATCAGGAACAGGAGAAGGAAATCTTCTTCAAACTTCTCTTTAATAGCATTTTTCAGGCAGTCAGTGACATCCATTTACAATATTAGGATGGTATGAAGTTATGGGAAGTTATGTTGTGGTCTGTAAACAAATAATAATAGGAATACAATATGAATACAATATATCTATACATGTTCACTACAAAATACCTCACAAAGCATCAATAAATGCTTAAACAGTCATCACACATGAATACTCAACTGTTTGCTGTGAAATACACATTATATAATAAGATAAACACCAATATATTGCTTGACGCTGCATGTAACAACAACAGCACATGTTAACTCAACGTAATCATACTACCGCGGCTAACCGGATTAGCGTCTATACGCAATTGCGCCCGCGATCGTCATTTGCATATCTAAATAATCTGTCAAACATCTGACATTCACAATAACAACTACAAAGTGTTAACTAAACAATATTCACGTGATTACTCACATTAGTTGCATGAACGCACAACATTGAACAACATCAGGAGCACACAGGTGGAGCTGTCATCACATCAGTCTGCTGGAAGTAGCAACTCTGATATCAGTCCGTCAGAGAACGCGCTACAGATTTTCTGTTCCGGGACGGACTTTCTGACAATAAACCTGTGCTAGATGTGAAGGAGGGACATAAAACTGACTGTCAAATATTTATTTTAGGTATGGGAATGGTATATTTTGAGTTTTGATATTTGCGATATGGTCATTGGGCTAACCCTGCAGATCCAGTATCATGTCTGGTCAGTCCTCCTCCACACGTCCAGCTCCGCCCATGATCTGATCTGATGTTTATCTTACAGTGATCAGACTCTCTGATTATTTCTCCTGTGTTTTCAGGCTCTTCTCTGATCGTCTCTCTGGTTCTGCTTCTTCTGGTTCTGATCATCGCTGGACTCTCGTTACTGTTTCTCTGTAAGAAGCGTCAGTCTCCAGGTAAAACTCATTCATAACTCCTTCAGATGCAGAAACTCTCCATTTATACTGAGTTTAAAACAGAGAGATCTCTTGATCTGTTCCCCCACTTTCTGACGCCACCTATAGGCTGCAACGAGTCATGAGCAAAATACAGACACTTGATGATGTGTGAAAACATTACACAAGACATCAGTGTTGAATTGAGATGTACAGTAATGTCATTCATTTAGGATGCTTGTTTTTGACAGGCGCTGATTCGTCATCTCACACTGGACCAGGCAAACATGAAGTGGTGAGTCCAGTTACTGTATCAAATATTGATTTTCATTCATAATGATATTATTGTCTAATGACGAGCTTCAGAGCTGTAAATAATTCCTCTGTCTCTCCTCAGGTTTCTCACACTGGTTGTGATTACGAGGATATTAAAGTCCAATTACCCACAAACCCCTCTGATTCCTCTGACGTCCTATACGCCACTTCCCAATTACCCACAAACCCCTCTGACTGCGTTTACGCTACGGTTCAGGAAGCCGCTGGAGACTCTCAGTGCTGCATCACTTCTGCTGAGGATCTGAATTATGCAGTGGTGAATTTCCACAAGCAATCGGACTGTCCTGCCAGTGTCAGGAAAAATCAGGATTACAGTGAATATGCGGCTGTCAATCATCTCTCTGCTTGAGAATATCAATGAGTTTGTGTTCGTCTCCTTCAGTGATGCTCTTTTGCCTTATATTTTATAATACAATGTTAGCGTGGCAACATTTCTTTATGAAGATGTGGATTTTGTGAAACGTGATTTCTCAATGTCTGGTAATTCTGTAGGAAGATACACTATATTGCCAAAAGTGTTGTGACGCCTGCCTTTACATGCACCTGAGCTTTAATGCCATCCCATTCTTAATCCGTAGGGTTTAATATGGAGTCACCCACCCTTTGCAGCTCTAATAGCTTCAGCTCTTCTGGGAAGGCTTTCCACAAGGTTTAGGAGTGTGTTTATGGGAATTTTTGACCATTCCTCTAGAAGCGGATTTGTGAGGTCAGGCACTGATGTTGGACGAGAAGGCCTGGCTCTCAGTCTCCGCTCTAATTCATCCCAAAGCTGTTCTTTCGGGTTGAGGTCAGGACTCTGTGCAGGCAAGTTCCTCCACACCAAACTCGCTCATCCATGTCTTTATGGAGCGACGCTTTGTGCACTGGTCAGTCATGTTGGTACAGAAAGGGGCTGTCCCCAAACTGTTCCCACAAAGTTGGGAGCATGAAATTGTCCAAAATGTCTTGGTGAAGTATTAAGAGTTCATTTCACTGGAACTAAGGGGCCAAGCCCAACCCCTGAAAAACAACCCCACCCCATAATCCCCCCTGCACCAAAGTTTGGAGGTCTGGAGCTACTGAAGTTGGCGAATTCTGCGCACTGTGACCCTCAGCATGCGCTGACCCCGCTCTGTGATTTTAATTGGTCTATCACTTTGTGGCTGAGTTGCTGTTGTTCCCAATCACTTCCACTTTGTTATAATCCCACTAACAGTTGAGCGTGGAATATTTAGTAGTGAGGAAATGTCCCGAATGGACTTATTGCACAGGTGGCCACCGATCACGGCCCCACGCTTGAGTTCACTGAGCTCCTGAGAGCTACCCATTCTCTCACTAATGTGTGTAGAAGCGTCTGCAGGCCTAGTGCTTGATTTATACACCTGTGGCCATGAAGGGATTGAACACCTGAACTCAGGGATGTGGAGGTGCGGCACAATACTTTTGGCAATTTAGTGTATGTGTGTGGATAATTGAGATGATTTTACATCACAGGATGCCTGATTTTTCCTTCCAAAGACTTGTGTATGTTTTACAATTGTGTTTGGAGAGATTTGGATAACTGTGGTACATCGCTGAGTGGGACGGCATGAATCCTGACTCCGTGTGGTCAAGGACCAGTAAAAAGTTGGATACACACAAATAATATAAAATTAAAAGTTGTTTATTTGAAATATATTGTGCATCTTTTTAATGAGTATATGATTGATACGACCGAAAAAGACGTTAATAATTTTTCAGTGCTCAAAACCATGATAACATGAAGCGCTTCCAGGCGGAGCGGCTCAAAGCGCTGATGCTCATCCGTGCAGAATGAGCTGCTAAAGTAACATGGAGTCATTTAACAAAGAGAACAGATGTTGAGCGCACAAATCACAGTGTGTAATATCTATCCAACAGTTTATTGATAATTTGTTGTAAATTCCAGTTATTGTTCGTGTGATGCCAGTTCATAGTCCTTGTGTTGTGTGATCTAACAGACAACGACATCGTTTAGAAACAGCAATAAACCCCAGCAAGATAAAGTCAAGTCCTGCTGCTTCTCAAGAACATCCAAGCGTCTCTCAGCGGCATTAATGCGTCCCTCGATGACGTTCAAATGTTGCTCGATGGCGTCCTGTTTCAGAGCGATTATGAACCAATGGTCTGTAAGCGTCTGGGATTCCCGTCTCCTGATGTGAATGAAGATCCTCAGGGTCAGAATCTCCCACAGACTCCACACGCTCACTGGATGAAACGCCCCGCTGTGTTTCTGGAGGAACCGGGGGAAATGTACAGGCGTCCCTTGATCCTCTCCGGCTCTGAACATCATTTATATCAGGCACCACACCATCATCCACTACCACCTCTGAGAAGAAGAAGAGGAAGAGGAAGAAGAGAGTTAGGAAGGATGTGTTGATTCAGAAAGTGATAAAATAATGTTTTAACGTATTTATTTATGCATTAATTACTGTAATGCATTACTTCTATGTGTTAATACTTCCTAATAATGTTCGGGGCTCAGACTCACTCCTCCAGTTTAAATCTAGATTAAAGACGCATCTCTTTAGCCAGGCATTCACATAATGCAAATAATAACCTTGTCCTCCAGTTATATCAGTGCACATGAATGTCTTTGCGTAATGCTTTGAACAGCAGCTACGCTAATTATTTTCTGTTCTATTTTATCTTGGGACGCCCATCCCGAGGTAACTAGAGAGTCCTTCAGCTCCAGTCTGGATCGAGCCTCTCGTAAAGACTTCAGATGACCAACACCTGTGAAAAGACGACTCAACTCCTGCGAGGACTTCAGATGACCATCACCTGTGAAGAGACGACTCAACTCCTGCGAGGACTTCAGATGGCCATCACCTGTGAAGAGACGACTCAACTCCTGGAGGACTTCAGATGACCAACTCCCGTGAAGAGACGACTCAACTCCCGGAGGACTTCAGATGACCAACACCTGTGAAGAGACAACTCAACTCCCGGAGGACCTCAGATGACCATCACCTGTGAAGAGACAACTCAACTCCCGGAGGACCTCAGATGACCATCACCAACTCAACTCCTGGAGGACTTCAGATGACCAACACCTGTGAAGAGACGACTCAACTCCTGGAGGACTTCAGATGACCATCACATGTGAAGAAACGAATCAACTCCTGGAGGACTTCAGATGACCATCACCTGTGAAGAGACGACTCAACTCCTGCGAGGACTTCAGATGACCAACACCTGTGAAGAGACGACTCAACTCCTGGAGGACTTCAGATGACCAACAACTGTGAAGAGATGACTCAACTCCTGGAGGACTTCAGATGACCATCACCTGTGAAGAGACAACTCAACTCCTGGAGGACTTCAGATGACCATCACCTGTGAAGAAACGACTCAACTCCTGCGAGGACTACAGATGACCAACACCTGTGAAGAGACGACTCAACTCCTGCGAGGACTTTAGATGACCAACACCTGTGAAGAGACGACTCAACTCCTGCAAAGACTTCAGATGACCAACACCTGTGAAGAGACGACTCAAATCCTGGAGGTCTTCAGATGACCAACACCTGTGAAGAGACGACTCAACTCCTTCGAGGACTTCAGATGACCAACACCTGTGAAGAGACGACTCAACTCCTGGAGGACTTCAGATGACCATCACCTGTGAAGAGACGACTCAACTCCTGGAGGACTTCAGATGACCATCACCTGTGAAGAGACGACTCAACTCCTTGAGGACTTCAGATGACCATCACCTGTGAAGAGACGACTCAACTCCTGGAGGACTTCAGATGACCATCACCGGTGAAGAGACGACTCAACTCCTGGAGGACTTCAGATGACCAACAACTGTGAAGAGACGATTCAACTCCTGGAGGACTTCAGATGACCATCACCTTTGAAGAGACAACTCAACTCCTGGAGGACTTCAGATGACCATCACCTGTGAAGAGACAACTCAACTCCTGGAGGACTTCAGATGACCATCACCTGTGAAGAGACAACTCAACTCCTGGAGAACTTCAGATGACCATCACCTGTGAAGAGACGACTCAACTCCTGGAGGACTTCAGATGATGCAGCCCTGCATCAAAATGCACCCATGCTCATCTCTATATACCCTATTCGTTAACAACATTATTAACAACATCGTATAACAACATATTCTTATTTCACTTATTTCTGTCTTAATTATTATATTGATAAATATAATATATTGTTAGCTAATCTGTGTGCTTTGTGTATGTGCATTTCTGAAATACATACCATGGACAAATCACTTTAAATTTTAATGTAGATGCATGCATTTTCTGTGAAGCTGCTTTGAAACGATATGTATTGTGAAAAGTGCTATACAAATGAATGTGAATTGAATTGAATTTATGACGGCTTTGATAAACCACAAATATTGTACTATTTAGGGCTTCTATAGAGAGAATTTTTTTGTAATTTGATGCAAATGTAATATAATACTAAGTATAGTGTTATAAATGTACATACATGTTTAAAAAAAATGAAAATATTAAAAAAACTTTGCATGATTTATGATGCTGATGACCGTTAAAACGTGCCATTACAGTCTGTGGTGAAAAACGACCGTTAGTGGAGAAATGCTGCAAATAATAACACTAGATAATAAAACGTCTCAGTTACGGATGTAACCCTCGTTCCCTGAGGAGGGAACGGAGACGTAACGTTAGTGACTAACGAATGGGGGTTTCGCTTAGAAGCCTATCAACTTCGAGTTTTGAGAAAACGCCCAATGGCGTGCCAATGCCATGGGGCATGCAGAATTTGCATACGTAGCTCCGCCTCACTGCGTGAGTATATAAGGAAGTACGAGGCAATATCGCATTATGTTACCTGCTTGAGGAGCCAAGACTGAACTCCTGCGTTCCAGGTAGCACAGCTCGATATGGCAAGGGGACGTTACGTCTCCGTTCCCTCCTCAGGGAACGAGGGTTACATCCGTAACCGAGACGTTCCCTTTCGTTCAGTCACTACGACGTAACGTTAGTGACTAACGAATGGGGGTCCCAATATAATCCCGCCACTCAGCTGTCTTCCAGCGCCCTGCGTAAGTGTGAGTACCCTGTCGTAAGACTAGTACGGACGAAGGACTCCCACTTAACACAGGATTACCAAGGTACACTGGGAAGCATATCCCAGTGAGGGAATGCCAAAGATGCCTACCCGTGGGGAGGACTTAAGAGACACATATGACCCGAAGAGGGTTGCATATGGAAGATCTCTAGGGTACCAGCCGAAGGTGGATTTTTAACCCTAGGGGTGGCGGGGACACGCCAAGGGAAGAAACCCGCTCACTGCGGAGACTTACGGTGAAATACACATGTGGGGGTCGCCAGAGGGAACCATGCACATGGGGCACCTGGCCGAACATGAGGGTCTGGGCTCGAAAGGGCAGACTGAACTGATGTCGGCGTCGACAGTGCTGGAGGAGCTCAGGGCTCTCGGGGAACTCACCTGAGGAAATATCGCACGTATCCAGTCCGTGGAGTGGAGTGGCGAGCAAGCGAAGACACCTGAACCTGGTCCATCACCGGCCCCTCGGGGGGGCGAGTACATAGTCGGACACTGGCTCCACTCGGAGATTATAGAATCTGGCGAATGTGTTGGGTGTCGCCCAGCCTGCAGCTCTGCAGATGTCTGCTAGCGAGGCGCCATGCGCTAGAGCCCAAGAGGAGGCCACACTCCGGGTGGAGTGCGCCTTCACACCAAGGGGACATGGTCGGCCTTGCTGCTGGTAAGCCAAAGCAATGGTGTCCACAATCCAGTGAGACAGCCTTTGCTTCGAGAGAGCACTTCTCTTCCGCTCTCCACCATAACAGACAAAGAGCTGGTCTGAGGTCCTGAAACACTGCGTCATGTCTACGTAGGCGCGAAGAGCGCGTACTGGACAGAGCAATGCCAAGGCTGGGTCTGCCTCCTCCAAAGGCAGCGCTTGCAGGTTCACCACCTGGTCCTTGAACGGAGTGGTGGGAACCTTGGGCACATATCCAGGCCGGGGTCTCAGGATCACGTGAGAGTTAGCCGGCCCGAATTCCAGGCACGCTTCGTCAACCGAAAATGCCTGCAGGTCCCCGACCCTCTTAACGGAGGCCAATGCGGTCACCAGAGCTGTCTTCATGGACAGAAACTTAATATCAACCGACCGCAAAGGCTCAAAGGGAGGTCTCTGCAGAGCAGTTAACACTACTGCGAGGTCCCAAGAGGGTACGAGAGGAGAGCGAGGAGGATTCAGTCTCCTGGCTCCCCTCAGGAACCTGATGACCAGGTCGTGCTGACTTACCTTTTTGTCCTCCAAGAGATCATGGTGGGCAGATATTGCAGCCACATAGACTTTGAGGGTGGAGGGAGACAGCCTTCGCTCCAGCCCCTCTTGGAGAAACTCAAGCACGGACCCGATCGGGCATTTCCAGGGGTCTTCTTGGCGGGAAGAGCACCAGGTGACGAAGAGGTTCCACTTCAACGCATAGGCATGCCGAGTGGACTCTGCCCTAGCGGAAGTGATGGTGGCGACCACCGTAGGTGGTAGGCCACTCAAACCTGCCGCGTCCCGTCTAGGAGCCACACGTGGAGGTTCCAAAGGTCGGGACGTGGGTGCCAATGGGTGCCCCGTCTCTGAGTAAGGAGGTCCGGTCTCAGAGGAATAGGCCAGGGAGGGGCTGTCGCAAGGAGTATGAGTTCGGGGAACCAAGTCCGGCCGTGCCAGTACGGGGCGACCAAAAGGACCTGCTCCTTGTCCTCCCTGATCTTGCACAGGAGCTGTGCGAGTAGGCTCACTGGGGGGAACGCATATTTGCGAAGGACCCGCGGCCAGCTGTGCGCCAGTGCATCCGTGCCGAGCGTGCCCTCGGTCAGGGAATAATACAGGCTGCAGTGGGAAGAGTCGTGGGAGGCAAACAGATCTACCTGTGCGTCGCCGAACTGTTCCCAAATCAGCTGAACCGTCCGGGGATGGAGTCTCCATTCTCCCGGGAGAGGCTGAAACCGCGAGAGCTCGTCGGCTGCGTGGTTCAGGACTCCCGGAATATGGACAGCACGAAGGGACCTCAGGCGCTTCTGACTCCATAGAATGAGATGGCGGGCGAGTTGAGACATGCGGCGGGAGCGTAGACCGCCCTGGTGGTTGATGTACGCTACTACGGCCGTGTTGTCTGTCCGGACAAGCACATGTTGACCCTTCAGCAGCGCTCGGAAGCGGTGCAGGGCGAACCGTACTGCCAGCAACTCGAGGCAATTGACATGCAGGAGGCGCTGGGGTCCTGTCCAGGAGCCCGCGGCTGCTTGTCCATTGCACATGGCACCCCAGCCCGTGGCAGAGGCATCCGTCGATACGACAACATGCCTGGAAACTCGTTCTAAGGGCACACCTGCCCGTAGAAAGCTGAGGTTCGACCACGGGGTGAGCGTCTGTAGGCAGGCCCGAGTCACTTGAACCCGGAGCGTGCCAGACTGCCATGCCCATCTCGGGACTCGATCGCGAAGCCAGTGCTGAAGCGGTCTCATATGAAGCAATCCGAGCGGCGTTACCGCGGCTGCAGATGCCATATGCCCCAGGAGCCTCTGAAATAGTTTCAGTGGAACCGCATTCTTGCTCTCGATTTGTCGGAGGCAAGTCAGCAGAGACTGCGCGCGCTCGCTCGAAAGCTGCGCGTACATGGCGACCGAGTCGATCTCCATACCGAGAAAAGAGATCCTCTGCACGCGGCAAAGTTTGCTCTTCTCCCAGTTGACCCGAAGGCCCAGACGGGTTAAGTGGTGGAGAACCAGATCTCTGTGTCCGCAAACCTGCTCTCGAGAGTGGCCTAGTATGAGCCAGTCGTCGAGGTAGTTCAGGATGCGGACCCCGTGCTGCCAAAGGGGCGCAAGGGCTGCCTCGGCGATCTTCGTGAAGACGCGAGGGGACAGAGATAACCCGAATGGGAGAACTGCGTACTGGTATGCCCGCCCCTCGAAAGCAAACCGTAGGAAAGGTCTGTGTTGAGGAAGGATGGAGACATGGAAGTAGGCGTCCTTCAGGTCGATCGCTGCAAACCAATCGTACGGACGAACGCATTCGAAAAGGCGTTTCGCAGTCAATATCTTGAACGGAAGCCGGTGAAGGGATCGGTTCAAGATGCGAAGGTCCAGGATTGGCCGTAACCCACCGGTTTTCTTGGGTACAATGAAGTAGGGGCTGTAGAACCCCGACCTCATTTCGGCTGGAGGGACAGGCTCGATCGCACCCTTCGCCAGTAGAGTGGCAATCTCCGCACGCATGACGGGGGCATGGGCCCCGGTCATGGTATAGCGGACTCCCCTGTAACGGGGAGGAGCCTGCGCGAACTGAATCGCGTAGCCGAGCCTGATGGTCCGGGCAACCCAGCGGGACAGCCCCGGAAGCTGAAGCCAGGCTTCCAGAGACTGCACCAACGGGGTCATACGGACGACAGACGTACCCTGGGTGGGGCAGCGAGGCAGCGTTACCGGCGCGGACAGGGGAGGCTGTTGGGCGTCCCCGGGTCGGAGCACGGTTAACGGCTGCGCCCTGACAGAGGAGACCAGGGAAGGACTCGCGTTCCACTGGGGTCTGCTCTGCCAGGGGGCTGGCGACAGAGAGGGACGAGAGTGGCGAGACCCGAGGGTGGCGCGCACTGCCGTCACCGATCTCTGGGGGCTCAGGGATGGGGTTGTCAGTTCTTTCTTTAACCACATTAGGGTGCTGCTGACCCGGGGGCCAGCAGCTGAACAAAAGATTCTCCCCCGGCCCTCCACCGGGGGAAGGAGCGGCCCTGCCGCCGTCTCCTGGAAAGAACTGCCCATCCCTGAGCTGTCCGCATCAGGAGCGCCGCTTAGCCTGGCGTTTCTTCGCGGGCTGCGGGGCTGGAGCGGACTGGGACGCCTTCCTGCTGCTGCCTCTGCGCGGCCCGGGTGGAGGCTGCTGCTTGGGTGGCGCAGAGGCGGAGGAAGCCGCGGGAGGGCGTCCTCGGCGGCGAGCAGGCTGAGGCACCTGCGCGGGTGGTGGGGTGGAGGCAGCAGCTGACCGCCGGGGCAGGATGTATTTTATTGCCTCAGTCTGCTTCTGAGCGGCCGAGAACTGTTGGGCGAAGCTCTCGACCGCTCCGCCGAATAGCCCATCCTGCGATATGGGGGCGTTGAGGAAACGTGTTCGCTCAGCGTCGCGCATATCGGACAGGTTGAGCCATAGGTGTCTCTCCTGGACCACATTTGTGGACATCACCTGACCCAGGGAGCGTGCGGTCACCTTCGTCGCCCGGAGAGCGAGGTCGGTGGCGGCACGCAACTCATTGCTGAGTCCTGGATCAGCCCCTCTCTCGTGCATATCACACAGCAACTTGGCTTGGTAAGCCTGAAGAGTTGCCATGGTATGCAAAGAAGCGGCGGCCTGCCCCGCAGCTCTATAGGACTTCGCCACCAGAGATGACGAAAACCTACAGGCTTTGGAGGGGTGCTTTGGGTCACCACGCCAGGACGAAGCGCCCTGTGGACACAGTTGCATCGCAACAGAACGTTCGACTGGGGGGACCCCAGTGTACCCATGAGCCGCGGCTCCATCAAGAGAGGTGAAGGCGGAAGAGGCCGCCAAACGTTCACGGGAAGACAACGGGGCCTTCCAGGAACGCGCGACCTCTTCATGCACCTCGGGGAAGAAAGGTATTGGAGGAGCGGCCGGACGGGTGTCCGGACGCGCCGCCCCCAAAAACCAATCATCCAACCGCGAACGCTCGGGCTGAGGCGGAGGGTTCCACTCCAGTCCAAGCGCTGCGGTGGCCCGAGAGAGCATGGCTGTCAACTCTGGGTCCGACTCGGGCAATGCTGGCGCACCCGAAGGTGGCAGCACAGCCGAATCATCATCCTCAGATGACTCCAGCCCACCTTGTGATGCGGCGATAGACATCACTTCCTCTTCCGCCGCGCCAAACGCCACAGTCGGGACAGCAGGAGCCGGCCCCGATGTAGACGCCTGAGCGCGGACCGGGTCAAGTGCCTGAGAGGGGGGTGTGGGCCGAGGAACTAGCGTCGGAGTTTTGTTCCACACCGTCACCCTCAGATCACCCTGGTCACCAGCCAAAGTGCCGCCTCCAGAGGAGACCGCAGATTGGGGGGTGGCGGAGGGGACTCTCGTTCCGGCATCAGCACGGAATTCACGGAGTCTCGATCGAAGCACTGAGATGGCCAGGTTCCCGCAGAGGGAACATGAGTCATCCACGAGCGCTGCCTGAGCGTGCTGAAAGCCCAAACACGTCACACAGCGCTCGTGCCCGTCAAAAGAAAAAAGCGATCTACCGCACCCAGAAGTGCACGGACGAAACATCCTGAAAAGGACGTGTCACGTGCAAGCTCTTTTATGAGAGGAAACTTTGCAGTCGATGCCGAAGCGCCCAGGGAAACACACACCAGCTGGATGCAGACCACTGCACAGATCAGCAGGCAGGAAGTATGCGATCACTGGAACGCACCGTCACACCAACACCGACTGGAAAGCTGCTCGTCTCGAAGAAGCTGACAGAGTCTCAGAAGGCTGTAGGAGTGAAGAGGTAGGTACTCTTGGCTCCGAAAGCAGAAACATAATGCGATATTGCCTCGTACTTCCTTATATACTCACGCAGTGAGGCGGAGCTACGTATGCAAATTCCGCATGCCCCATGGCATTGGCACGCCATTGGGCGTTTTCTCAAAACTCGAAGTTGATAGGCTTCTAAGCAAAACCCCCATTCGTTAGTCACTAACGTTACGTCGTAGTGACTGAACGAAAGGGAACACATTTTCCTGTTCAGATAGACAGCCATCTTCTCTTGAAGCACGCTTGCGTTTCAAATAACAAAACTTATAAAAGTAGTTTGAGAAGGAAGATTGGCTTACACCACACAGACACAAACAAATGGTTTGATACTGACCAAGTGACTGACCTGTTTATAAACATGTTCACATTGGGGGTCAAACTATGAAAAGTGGGCATGACCACAACATCATTAACATACACACACAAACCCTAAACATCCGACGAATGGGCAATACATCCCAGGAAGGCCATGTCCAAACGTGTTCCTTTAACATGTCCAGACTAGTCTCCCCATCAGCCTGAAGGACATGATGTCACCACATGACCCCAAATGTCACCGCATGACCCCACTTACCTGTCACATGTCAACCTTCAGACTGACAGAAAGTCTGGACTCTGAACAGTTCTAGGGCTCAACGGGGCTAAAGGCGCATTGACTTTATTCTCTTTTAAACCACTAGATGGCACAAACATCAGATCAGCACTTTTGTAACAACCGCTTTTGAAGATGAATGTGGAAATTTGGCTGTTTAGACTTATTGGTTCATATATTGTATACCTGAATGTAGTGGGATGTATTGTGGCCCTGTAATTAAACTAATGTGCTTGGGCTAGCTTATAGCTGCGGGGATAGCTTACAGTGTGAGCTTTTCGTGCCCCTCTCGCATTCCCGTGCTTTGGGGGAGGTTGTGTCCCGTGTCCTATGTATGTGTGGTGTGGATGGGCGACGGGTTCATGAATTAAAGGTATGTGAAACCTCCACTTCGTACAACACTCATGTTTTTATATATTGCAAGTATGCTTATGTGTGTATTTTTAGGAGGAATCGATGTTCTGCGACACCTGGGGAGCAACGCGATTTGACGCTGCTGCTTTAGATATTAAGATTATCTTGATCACAAACTCTTCTCCAAGCACATGTGTACACAGCCTACGTGTCGTGTGACGCTCGCTCGTCCTCTAGTATGTGCCACCGTGATCGCTGGATATCTTCCACCTGATATTTTCTAATTGTTTTGTATTGGGTTTGTTTTTACATATTTGTTTTTTTTTTGTATTTCTTTGATTTTTCTATTATATTAATTTTTTCATTGTTTGTGCTGATTGTTTTGATTGGTTTACTTTGAGAGTTTTGCAGTGTGGTATTCATTAATTTCGTTTGATTTTAGCTTTGTTTCTAAGATGCTGGTAGAAGGCCAGTGAAGGTAATAGCGTTGGCACTGAACCTTCATATTTTCATTGTAGTATTGTTTTTTTGGTTTATTAATTTAAATTTTATTGTGTATGTTTGGTGTGAGTGTTATTGTATATTGAGACCTGTAGTAATGTTTTGCTCTCGTTACAGGAGCCGAGGCTTTAGGGCAGGCCACTAGTGGGCCCTTACGCGGTGGAGGGCTTGTCACAAAGTGCTGCGTGGTTATTTCTTGATGTTATTGCGGTGTGTGTGCTGACATTTGTACACAGGGGCTGAGAGTGATATAGAAGCCTTGTGCTTGCTAAGTTCGTGCATCTGCCGTTAAGCCTCGGCTTCCTTTATTTCGTGGTCTCCTTTTTATTGTGAATGTTGATGACCCAGTTTTGATACTCTTTTTTAAAAACAATCATTGTGAGTAATTAAATAAACCTTTTTGATTATTGGCATCCACGTCTCTAGCCCTTCTTGACAATTTCGTTCCTGTGTGTCTTGTGTAAAATCTTAGATCCATAGTATTAATGTTTCCCTGGAAACCAGGGTGGCGTAGTCTTGTTTAAGCTAGAGGTAGTATCCCTGTAATCGCTCCTCGTGTAGGAGAGGGAGCCCCGCTACATGAAGATCTAATGGACAATCTTTTTATTATTACGAGATAAACAGGAGTTCTGTCTCTAGATCAAGAAAAAGCATTTGATCGAGTTGTTCATGAATATCTTTATAATGTGTTAAAGTATTTGTGTGTGGTGACAGATTTATATCGTGCATTCAGTTGTTATATTGTAATATTTCTGTTATGGTCAGAGCAGGTGGAGGATTAAATGAACCGATACCTGTGTCGAGAGGCATTAGACAAGGGTGTCCACTTTCCAGCAATTATAGTTTGGTTATTGAACCTTTGATGTGCAGACTGAGGAGGAATCTTCAAATTATCTTTTTAAAGTATTTCAGCGTCTGATGATATTACAGTCTTAAATCAAACTATTGGAATATGAAGAAGCCTCTTCTGCTGGAGTAATTGCTCTAAAAGTGAAGGGTTTATTATTGGGAAGGTACTGGGTTTCCTCAATAGTGAACAGGACGAATTGAAAACATTAGGAATTATTTTGGGGAATTACCAGTTTCAAAAGAGAAACTGTGAGGCTCTGCTGGAGAATGTGTCTCTAAACGGCTGAAATGGAAATGGCTTTTGCCACAGTTGTCCAATAGGAGGAGAGCTCTGGTGGTCAATAATCTCACTGCATCGATGTTGAGGCACAGGACTATAGCTATGGAGCCACCCGAGGAACTTATTTCTAATATACAAAGGACATTTGATAATGTTTTCAGAGTGGACAGCTCTGGATCCGTGCGGCTGCACTTTATTTCCCAGTTCAAGAGGGCGGTCAAGGCTTGGGCAGTTTTGAAGCGGGACTTGGACTTGATAGAAAGCTGTTTTTAATGAAATTAGAGGAAGTAAGCCTGTCAGAGCCGCTACACTTTCATAAGTCTGTGCTGCAGACATGGAGAAGTGTTTTTAGAGTAAAGCGAGACATGGAGGATCATGGACATTGGGCTCCGTTGGTTTTCAGCCCAATGATCCAGACTAGACTCCTGTCCTCTGTGAGTGTGAGGAGATGTTTAATGAGGAATGGCATTCACACACTTGGTTTATGATGCAAGTTTCATAGAGTAATAAAGTGCTTGTAATCCCTCTGTCTCTCTCTCTCTCTCTCTCTCTCTCTCTCTCTCTCTTGCTCTCTCTCTCTCTCGCTCTCTCAGAGGAAGTGTGCATCGTCTCCGTCACAGGAAAGAAACACTCAAAACTCCTCTGAACACACATCGAGAGCTTCAGAAGAACTGAATCTACAGACAACAGAGAAGATCATTTAATAAGAGAAAAGAATGAAGATCATTTGGACTTTCACTCTGCTGATGATTCCTGGTAAGAATCTGAACTCAGAAGAACCAGAACAGAGATTAAATAATGAACACAAGTCTTTATCCATAACTAATGACCTTTGACATGAATCTCCCTTCAGTGTGTATTAGTGTTGTGTTAAGATGCTGGTTTGTTGTAGGTGTCATGAGCTCCATAGAAGTGACCGGATATTCAGGAGGTGGAGTCAAAATCTCATGCAAATATGATAAAATAATAAAAAAAAGACATGAGAAGTATTTTTGTAAAGGAAAGTGGTCAAAGTGCACAGACCAAATCAAGACTGAGAAAAATATATGGGTTAAGAAGGATAGATTCTCTCTGTATGACGACACAAGTTCAGCCGTCTTCACTGTGACCATCAGAGATCTGAGAGAACGGGATTCTGGGATGTACTATTGTGGAACTGAAAAGCTTGGACTGGATTCCTCCACTGAAGTGAATCTGAAGGTTATAACTGGTGAGTAACTGAGACTCCACAACATCACGATCCTCAACACTGACTGGAATTACTGCCGTTCACTCGTCTAACTCATAACTCACGCCATCAATAACATTTTTATCTCCTGATGGAAGATTTACACTCATCATCTGGACTTGAGTTCATAAATGTTGTAGCAAAGTGACAGATAAATGTGTTTATATTGAGAACAAAATGACAAATTATCTGTGTTTGTGTTGAACAGATCAACCAATCAGGACCGTGAGAGGATATTCAGGAGGAAACATCATCATAAACTTCAAATATGAGAAGAAACACATGAACCATGAGAAATACATCTGTAAATCTAGAGAATGTTTTCCTGTAATAAACACTAACAGAGCCTCAGAATGGAAACATGACAGACGATTCTCCGTTCATGAGGGCAGATCTGCAGGGCTCTTATGTGTGTTTATCAGAGAGCTGAAGGAGAACGACTCTGGAGAATATAAGATTACAGTCAAAGTTTCTGAAGACTACAGTTTCTTCTCTGAGTTTAACCTGAACATTGAGAAGGGTGAGCCACTTTCAGTCATTATGAGGTGAATCCATGAATATATCTGGTCATTCTAACATTACTGCGCTTTATTTGGATCTGAAACAGATGATTGTGTGAAGAGCATCAGTCTATCAGCGGCTGCAGGAGGATCTGTGAACATCAGCTGCAAATACCCACAATCCCACAGCAGTGATGTGAAGTTTCTCTGCCGGAGATCTGGAGCTGATCTCTGTGCTGAAGAGTCGTCTGTGACAAAGAAAAAGAAATGGATCCGTAAGGGAAAGATCCAGCTGTATGATGACAGAGAAGAGCGGCTCCTGACGGGAAGCATCAGTCATGTGACTGAACAACATTCAGAATACTGGTGTGGAGTTCAGTCTGATGGAGGACACAAGAGCTTCATCACACGAGTCCTGATCAACCTCACAGGTGCGGATGCTTTTCTCACCGATATTAATCATAAGGTAGTATAACATCTCTTCAGCAGATCACTGTGTGTTATTTATCAGGATGCTTGAAGCTGATTCTATAAGCAGGTTTAACCACAGGGTTATTTTTAATTTAGATGTTCTGTCTGTTTAACAGCAAAACCACAAACTGCCGTTCGTATGATTGCAGTCTATACAGGTGAAAGTGCAGCTTTGTGTAGAAAATTTTTGTTGTTCTGCACAATAAGAAACTGCACACATGGTAAAACAATGGACAGCGTTTGTGTGTGTGACTGATTTATTCTTCATTTCATTCTAAAAATATGACGGCTCAATTATACAGTTAAAGTTATTTGTTCACTTCACATTTATATTACTTACTGTTCACTTACAGTGTCTCTGACAGTATCTGCTTATACAGGTGTGGTCATCTAGATGCAGTTTTACCTGTAGTACAGGTGTAGCGACTATGAGTCAGATAAAATAATAACTCAACGGGGAATTTAATTAAAATGAAAGAGACTCGAATTACACTATAATTTATAAATAATTCAGAATTAATGTTTACACCTTTACTTATTCGTCCACCGATATGTAAGAGCTTAAAGGGGACTCTGTTAAAGGGAAACATGTATATTTAGCTCAAATGAATGAATTAATGAATTCATAGGGAATTTTGAGAGTCTATTTTACAGCCGAGCAAATGACACTTCCAGCGTTCATTTGAACGGGCCATAAATATCAACTCTGCAGCGGATATTAATATCCGAACAATAGTGAAACACTATTTAACAGCCAGGTAACTTAGATCGGCAGTTCAAGACATTAAATTGATAAGCACATAACACAAGAACAGTTATCTTTGAATACAAACGGAACTTTATTGATTACTCTAACATATCAAACTAATATCTAACAAAAACACACGCACTCGCACATTCACACACGTTGCAGAAAGAAAGAAGGTGAGGAAAAGAATAAGTTTTAAGAGAGAGAAAATATGAAATCCCGAGCAATAGATGCATTTATGACACATGACCTGAAGAAACCATTGATCAGTAATTTAACCTCCTATCGTTTCTTAGGCAGGGTTATTAAATTTGATCTAATGCACCAGTTCAGCTTGGAATCTAGAGGTATTACTTGCTTGTGTGTCGTCTGACAAGTGGGATTCCCTTTTCCGGCCTTTCCCCGCTGGAGAGGGGTTTTCCCGGGTCTTTGATTCGCTGAAGGTCTGGGCGTGTCTTTGATCGACGTCTTGGGAAACCAATCATGTGGCGTGTTGGCGGCTGGATGGAAGTCTTGTGGTCGTTGTTTGAAGTTGAAGCACTCTTTTGGAGACTCGTTGAGTAACTTTGCGGTGAAACTTAACAGAACCCGAGACTTAACGGAAAGAATATAAACTTTAAGTAAAAGAAAGGAAAGTGAGAGAAGAGCAGATGGCCTGAATTAAATCGTTGTTTAACCCATTTTCTCTTATCTCGGTCTGCCACGATCGTCAGATTGTCTCCTGGGAGCTCTCCGTTCAGAACTCAACTCTGGTCAAACTGCTAGGACTCAACTCATCTCTGAACGAACAGGCCTTGAACCGGCTCGAACTGCTGTCTCTGAACAGGCCGCGAACTAGCTGTGAACAGACGTGAACAGACTCGAACTGGATTCTTCGTTCGTGTTCTGAGATTAAACTCAAATTTTTGCCCATCCCCTCGATGGGTTCTGGCCAATTAGGGTTCAGGGGTGACTGTGTCTCCACCCCTCCCATAAAATCGGGTTATCTATAGTAATTTAGTTTCCTTCTCTTAAGCAGAGAGTAAATTTAGACCTAAATGATCAATTCTATAAAGATTTCATTCAGCTCATCTGTTGGATTATACCCATACGAACACAAAGGTATCAAACATGGTGCCTTTTCATCCACTCATTCAATAGTTACATAATTGCATGAATTGGGAGTGATATACATGCATAATAGTCACGTGTATCAGTTGTAACACACTAACAAGCTATGTCGAAGGCTATTTGAATGCAAGTCCAATAATCAGTGATTTGATGCATTCCATATGTAACAGTTTCTGTGAGTTTGCTTGGAGTTTTAGCTGTGTCACGTGGAGTTAATTTACCGGTCATTGAAAAGACAGAGATCTGGTTTGTTTCTTTGTTTTGTAATCACAACGAGTCCTTTGTCCTCTTTATCTAAGTTTTGGTCAAAAGTCCATAGGAAATCGAGTAATTATTATCTAAAAACTAGTAGCTCCGGGCAGAATCGAGCCTCCGTCTCTCTGGTGATAAATGGTCGATTTTGGGCTTTGTAAAAGGGATGTTCATTTGATCGAATCATTTGGAAGACTCATTCATCTAAATGTCTGCGCCCACAATCACTACACAGGTGTGGTCATCTAGATACAGTTTTACCTGTAGTACAGGTGTGGTCATCTGGATGCAGTTTTACCTGTAGTACAGGTGTGGTCATCTGGATGCAGTTTAACCTGTAGTACAGGTGTGGTCATCTAGATACAGTTTTACCTGTAGTACAGATGTGGTCATCTAGATGCAGTTTGACCTGTAGTACAGGTGTGGTCATCTGGATGCAGTTTTACCTGTAGTACAGGTGTGGTCATCTAGATGCAGTTTTACCTGTAGTACAGGTGTGGTACAGGTGTGGTCATCTAGATGCAGTTTTACCTGTAGTACAGGTGTGGTCATCTGGATGCAGTTTAACCTGTAGTACAGGTGTGGTCATCTAGATACAGTTTTACCTGTAGTACAGATGTGGTCATTTAGATGCAGTTTGACCTGTAGTACAGGTGTGGTCATCTGGATGCAGTTTTACCTGTAGTACAGGTGTGGTCATCTAGATGCAGTTTTACCTGTAGTACAGGTGTGGTACAGGTGTGGTCATCTAGATGCAGTTTTACCTGTAGTACAGGTGAGGTCATCTGGATGCAGTTTTACCTGTAGTACAGGTGTGGTCATCTAGATGCAGTTTTACCTGTAGTACAGGTGTGATCATCTGGATGCAGTTTTACCTGTAGTACAGATGTGGTCATCTGGATGCAGTTTTACCTGTAGTATATATGTGGTCATCTAGATGCAGTTTTACCTGTAGTACAGGTGTGGCCATCTAGATGCAGTTTTACCTGTATTACAGGTGTGGTCATCTATATGCAGTTTTACCTGTAGTACAGGTGTGGTCATCTGGATGCAGTTTTACCTGTAGTACAGGTGTGGTCATCTAGATGCAGTTTTACCTGTAGTACAGGTGTGGTCATCTGGATGCAGTTTTACCTGTTGCACAGATGTGGTCATCTGGATGCAGTTTTACCTATAGTATAGATGTGGTCATCTGGATGCAGTTTTACCTGTTGCACAGATGTGGTCATCTGGATGCAGTTTTACCTGTAGTACAGATGTGGTCATCTAGATTCAGTTTTACCTGTAGTACAGGTGTGGTCATCTAGATGCAGTTTTACCTGTAGTATAGATGTGGTCATCTAGATGCAGCTTTACCTGTTGCACAGATGTGGTCATCTGGATGCAGTTTTACCTGTAGTACAGGTGTGGTCATCTGGATGCAGTTTTACCTGTAGTATAGATGTGGTCATCTAGATGCAGTTTTACCTGTAGTACAGATGTGGTCATCTGGATACAGTTTTACCTGTAGTACAGGTGTGGTCATCTAGATGCAGTTTTACCTGTAGTACAGGTGTGTTCATCTAGATGCAGTTTTACCTGTAGTACAGGTGTGGTCATCTGGATGCAGATTTTAGCACTGATGTGAGTCCTTTTACCTCACTTGTACTATAGTTAACTGTAGTTTAAGGGTGTTTGTCCAGTAACTCTGCTATATACTTGTAACCAGTACAAACGAATTAGGATGAAGACAATCACAAAACTCTCTGAAGCAATCAGACTCTCCCTCTCTCAGGTCTGCGGGGTGCTTACAATGCATCCGGAAAGAATTCATTACACTTCACTTTTTCCACATTTTGACAATTTGACCCTGACTAAGGCCCTTCTCCACGATCGCTCAGTTTGGCCGGGCGGCAGCTCTAGGAAGAGTCCTGGTGGTTCCAAACTTCTTCATGTACGGTTGATTGAGGCCACTGTGCTCATTGGGACCTTCAATGCTGCAGAAATGTTTCTGTGCCCTTCCCCAGATCTGTGCCTCGATAGAATCCTGTCTCGGAGTCTACAGACGATTCCTTGGACTTCATGGCTTGGTTTGTGCTCTGACATGCACTGTTAACTGTGGGACCTTATATAGACAGGTGTGTGCCTTTCCACATCATGACCAATCAACTGAACTGACCACAGGTGGACTCCAGTCAAGCTGTAGAAACATCTCAAGGATGATCAGTGGAAACAGGAGCACCTGAGCTCAATGTTGAGTGTCATGGCAAAGGCTGTGAATACTTATGTACATGTGATTTTTTTCGTTTCTTATTTTTAATAATTTTAAAATTCCTCAAATTTTAATTTGCAGAGTTTTCAAACAAACTTCTTTAACATTGTCATTATGGGGTATGGTTTGTAGAATTTTGAGGAAAATAATGAATTTAATCTATTTTGGAATAAGGCTGTAACATAACAAAATGTGGAAAAAGTGAAGCGCTGTGAATACTTTCTGGATGCACTGTATATCTCGTCTCTCCACCAATTGCTGGAATTAGAGACAAGTGTTAGTTATCATGTCCTTGACCTCCTTATCCCTGCTCGTCCCGCACCCGTTATCCCACTGCAGACTTCGTTTTATCACGCATGGCCCACCAAATGGCCAAACACTCTTTTTCAATGGTGTTCTATCTGGTCTCTCTATTTGAGAGATTTCGACTCAGATACAGCAGCCGCTCCTCTCCCCTGTCCCCTGTCCAACGCTTCTGTCTGCAACCGAAAAGGGAGAACAAAGTTAGGAGAGCGAAAGTGTCCTTTACTTTGGTAAGGGCCTGTTGGCACATCTCCGTCCACTGGAGCTTATATGGTGCTTCCTTTTTAGTGAGATCAGTCAGAGGGCTGGTGAGCTCCAAATAATTAGGACTATTATAATGTCCCATTGACCTCAGGAACTGTCTCACCTCCTTCTTGGTCTTGGGCAGACTACAATAGCAGCAGTCTTATCAATTTGTAGACGCACCTGCCCATGTCCCAAGTGAAAGTCCAGATACGTACCTCCACACACTCAATTGCACACTTCCGCGGGTTCGCAGTGAGTCCAGCCACCCTCAGTAATCTCAGGACAGCTTGTAGATGTTCCAGATGCCATTGCCAATCTTTACTGTATATAATGATGTCATCGAGGTAAACAGTGGCATATGTGGAATGGGGCCGGAGGATTTTGTCCATGAGACAGTGAAAGGTGGCGTGAGCCCCAAACAACCCGAACGGAAGCATAATAAATTAGTGTAAACCGAACTGCGTTGTGAAGGCTGTTTTTTTTCGATAATGGCGATAAGGGGGTCTGCCAGTACCCTTTTGTTAAATAGTGTCAAGTAAAAGTGAGCCAAACCTAACCGATCAAGCAGCTCGTCAACTCAGGGCATTGGATAAGCATTGAACTTCGTCACTGCATTCACTTTCCTGTAATCGAAACAGAAATGGACAGAGCCGTCCATTTGGGTACTAAAATTATCTGGCTTGCCCAGTCGCTATGCAATTCTTCTATCACGCCCAACTCTAGCACGACCTTTAATTCATCCTGTACTCATTTTTTCTTGTGCTCTGGTAAACAATAGGGACGGCTGCGTGCCACTTCCCCGGTGATCGTTTCGATCATTTGGTGCTTTATGAGGTCCGTGTGACCGGGCAGGGGCGAGAACACATCTGCTAAATCGGTGAGCTGCAGTGGCGAGAGGTGATCTCCCCCCAGGACCAGAGCGAGCTGATTGGTTTTGATAGCCACTTCTGGTCCGAGATCTTCCTCAGCTGGAACGGCCGCTGCTGACTCACCCGATGTCACTTCATTCCATTGTTTTAAAAGATTGAGATGATAAATTTGACTTGAATCACCCCTGTCCGTTCGTCTTACCTCATAATCAAGATCCCCAACTCACCGTGTGACCAGAAAAGTTCCTTGCTAATTTGCGAGTAACTAGAGAAACTAGATGTTGGAATTAATACAAGCACTTTGTCTCCCAGTGTAAATTGACGCTCTCGCGTACCCCTGTTGTACAGATGACTTAGTTTGCCCTTGGCCTAGAGCAAATTCTCCATAGAGAGCCGCCCCAATGTGTGGAGTTTTGCTCAGAGGTCCATGACATACTGAATTTAACTACAGCTGTTTGAAGGCCCCTCCTCCCAAGCCTATGCATTTCCCCCTGAATTTGAATATTGACAGGCACTAACGGGTAGTCCATCAGATCCCTGTGCACACACCGCACCGTGAGCTTGCGGTATCCAGCGCCTCTTGCTTCAAAAGGCTTTGATGAATGGACGTTTGGTTACAGCCTGAATCATGTACCCCCTTAATACTCACAGGTATTTAGTACTGCTCGGCTTGATATGGGGCAGCCCATGGGGAGTCAGGGACCCGGATCAATGTTCCCATCTCCATCATCATTGATGGAAATGACCCGGGTCCCCGCATCTCCAGCAGGCCGGCCCAGGCCTTCCCACTGCTCCAGCGGCAAAAGGATGGCCAAGAGATTGATGGAGAGGGGAGAAAGGTGGAGATGGAGCGACGACTCCAGCTCTCTCTGCCACACCTCCTTGTATCCCAGACCTATTCCCCAGGGGAAAAAAGTCCCTGCTGTGGGGTTCGAGGGGGCATGTTGCTTCCCGACCTGGGAGCAGGAATAGGACGAGAGAGACCAGGAAGAGAGGGAAAGGGGTTTGGAGAGAGAGGGGTTAGGAAGGAGATGATCTTTAGCCAGCTGGATGGCCTGCATCCCTCGTGGAAGCCGAGCAATGAACTGCTCCAGTACCACCAGATCGACCACTTCCTCGACGTCGTGGGTCTCGGCCATCACGAATGGTCGGCCGCTGTCTCCCAGCTCCACTGACCGGAAGTGCTGCCGATGTTGTTCAGGGGAGCGGACTCGTTGAAGGATGGCCAGCTTGAGATTGTCGTAAGCCAGGAGGTTCTCCACAGGTTGCTGTTGTGCTGTCACCTGTGCCTCCCCGGAAAGCAGCGGGATCAGGCACATTGGCCATTGGGTGTGCGCCCACCCACACGCCTCCACTGTTTTCTTTAAAAGGTCCACGTACGCCTCTGGGTCGTCCTGTGGACACATTTTCACCAGCGGGACATGGGTGATGGTGGGGGCTCGGTCCGGGGCGACTTCCTGGCCAACCAAGCTCCAAATGACCCGCCGGTTTTCACCTTGCACTTGGACCAGCAGGCAAAAACAATCCTCCTGTTCAATCCTGAGGTCCATCAGCACTTGATGGTACATTTGGTCAGTCTCTGAAGCAATCAGTCTCTCTCTCCCTGTCCCAGGTCTGCGGGGTGCTTATATCCCATCTCTCTGCCAATCACTGGAATTAGAGGCAGGTGTTAGTTATTATGTACTTGTCCTCCTTATCCCCGCTCATCTCCGCAAATGTTCTTCTGCTGCAGACGTCGCTTTACCGCGTTCCCCTCACCACAGTACTGTATTATTCAGTGTTCCAGTGTAACACTTGCAATTCTTTTTTCTAAGTTTCTGTGTATCAGCAAATTTAATTCTGGGTAGTGAATGTTTGAAAGACATCAGGAACATTTATCTGCACCATTAGAGAATGGTCAAATTCTGGGTGTGAAAAAAAGTATAATTTAGAAAAAAATCTATTACATTTTTATTAAAAAATCTAAAACAAAATTCTCAGAGACATTATCTTCACCACCACCACCATCTTCATCTCCATCATCATCACCCCCACCCCCACCACCACCATCATCATCATCATCATCATCAGCTTCTTCTACTTCACCGTTCACAGGCGTCTCCAGAAATTCTACATCACCGGCGTCTCTGAACACATCAGCAGGTGATCTTGAGCTGAAATAAATGTGATCAGTGGGTGGAGCTTGTGAGGAGGCCTGACGCCCCTAGCAGCTGAAATATATTACTAAACATAAAAATAAATGATATTTTCAACTGTAAAATAAATAATAATTACATTTAATACATTTTAAATAAATAATATGTAAAAAAATAAATAGCAATAATAACCCAATCATTCTAATTTGCATACTGGGTTGAGTATTGAGTATACACTGGGCTGCTTTCTGAGGATATTTTTGATTGGCCATTGGGCTAGTTTTGTTACACAGACCTGGTAACCCTGAAGATCCAATGTCATGTCTGGTCAGTCCTCCTCCACACGTCCAGCTACGCCCATGATCTGATCTGATGTTTATCTGACAGTGATCAGACTCTCTGATTATTTCTCCAGTGTTTTCAGGCTCTTCTCTGATCGTCTCACTGGTTCTGCTTCTTCTGGTTCTGATCATCGCTGGACTCTCGTTACTGTTTCTCTGTAAGAAGCGTCAGTCTCCAGGTAAAACTCATTCTGAACTCCTTCAGATGCACAAACTCTCCATTTATACTGAGTTTAAAACAGAGAGATCTCTTGATCTGTTCTTCCACTTTCTGACGCCACCTATAGGCTGCAACGAGACATGAGCAAAATACAGACACTTGATGATGTGTGAAAACATTACACAAGACATCAGTGTTGAATTGAGATGTACAGTAATGTCATTAATTTAGGATGCTTGTTTTTGACAGGCGCTGATTCGTCATCTCACACTGGACCAGGCAAACATGAAGTGGTGAGTCCAGTTACTGTATCAAATATTGATTTTTATTCATAATGATATTAATGTCTAATGACGATCTTCAGATCTGTAAATAATTCATCTGTCTCTCCTCAGGTTTCTCACACTGGTTGTGATTACGAGGATATTAAAGGCCCTCACAAACCATTACCCACAAACCCCTCTGAGTCCTCTGACGTCCTATACGCCACTGCCCAATTACCCACAAACCCCTCTGATTCCTCTGACGTCCTATACGCCACTGCCCAATTACCCACAAACCCCTCTGATTCCTCTGACGTCCTATACGCCACTGCCCAATTACCCACAAACCCCTCTGACTGCGATTACGCTACAGTTCAGAAAGCCGCTGGAGACTCTCAGTGCTGCATCACTTCTGCTGAGGATCTGAATTACGCAGTGGTGAATTTCCACAAGCAATCGGACTGTCCTGCCAGTGTCAGTGTCAGGAATAATCAGGATTACAGTGAATACGCTGCTGTCAATCATCTCTCTGCTTGAGAATATCAATGAGTTTGTGTTCGTCTTCTTCAGTGATGCTCCTTTGGGCAATTGCAATAAACCAATCAGAGTCTCATCTCCCATGACGCCGATTATTTTTACTATTGCAAAGAGTGGCGATTGAAGAGCTCTTCTCTTGTGCGGACACTTCTGGCCACTTCGCAGAAAGTTAGTTTGTAGTCGAGTGTTAGAGCATTGGTCAACAATCCCAATGTTGGTTCATATCCCAAACAAACACAGGCTACTTTTAAAAAAAGCATTTATTAATGCAGAGAGATTTGTACATGTGTCTCTTACAGTTGTAAAACACATTGATTAGTTACAGTATAGTTTTTGTTGCTTACATTTATAAAATGACCCTGATTATTGGTCTATTTGCTCCACCTGTTCTCCCTCATTACCCAGAAATAATCCAGAATCAGCCAATCACATCTGAAGAGCATGAAGGAGAGTCGTTACAGAGGCGTTTCAATCTTTCACATAGCGGTCAAGTTAAAATATCCAAACACTAGTCAGTCAGGAGGATCATGTGTAAGGACAGAGACAAATGCTTAATGAGGGAGAGTTTATTGAGTGTGTACATCATTCATCAACAGCTCTGGTTAAATCCACTCTGGTCATGTGTGTGTCTGCACTCGTCTCTCCTCTCAGCCCAGACAGATACACCTGAGGTTTGGGTACATTACTCTCTCCGTCTTGCTTCGTCTGGCTGCTGGCGTCTCTCGGGAGGAACGTCTGTGTGCTGTTGTGCCGTCTCATGTGGCTCAAATCGGTCTGCATTGAGCGCGTGACTTTGTTTCGCAGATTTGCCTAGGACAGAGAGACAGATTCTGGTTAAATTCCTTGTCTGGGGTCATGTGGTTGGGTTAGGTTGGGTTCTCACCAGTTTGATGGCTTTCCTCCTGAGCGCCCACTCGTTCCACTCGTAAGACTTCACGATGTTGGTCTCCAGAGGGTGTATCTCCGTTTGTACGCTGGCGTCACTTTTAGAGATGACTTTCACCAGCAGTTTCTGTCCTGACTGCATCTGAGACACGAGCAGAACACATGCTAGTTTATACTTTTTTACCCTGGATTTTACAGAAATGTTCTTAACACTTCCCAGGCATTGACAAGTTTTTCCAGCAGTCTGTGTTTAAATGACGGGGCACTATTGCAGATCTTCTGAAACAGCACATGCACATTGAATTGGTTTTGCACTAATCAGCTGTTCCACAAGGTGGCAGCACTGACCCAGGCCATTGTTTCACAGTAGAAAACCAAACTAAAGAGACAGAACAACAACAAAATACCGGAGACTGCATCAACAACAGACGCCCGCTTTGACAAGTGCTTGTGTGAGGGCTGGGGGTTAAGAGACACTCGCAACTTTAGTTTAAAACAATACAAAGACATTTTTATCGGTCATAACTAAGAAAAATAGCATAGACACTGGATAAAAATTAGACTTTGCATGTGTTGTCCGCCTGTGTTCATAAAACGCTGGCAGGGGAAAGAGTTAAACTTTGACTAAGTAGAGTAAAGGCCTGTTCACACCAAGGACAATAACTATAAAGATAATGATAAAGTTATAGTTCTAAATATAAACGAATAGCAGAGTTCACACCACAGATATAACAATAACAATATATCGTTGGGATCACTTTCAGAATGCCAATCAGAATCTAAGGGATCGTGCATTTAAAATGGCAGACGACATTGCGGAAAAATCCACCACTGTTTGACAAGTCAACTTAAAGTTAAAGATATATAAACAGTCGGTCATAGAAGTGTTAATAGAGATGAGATCATTATGCCAGGCTAGCAAACAATGTAAAAAGAAAAACCTTTCTTACTTTCTTGGCAGTTGCAGTGAAAAAACTTGGGGCCATATTTACTTATCCTTGCTCCAGTGCAAACCCTTGTTTGGCATTAAAAAATGACTGTCAGGATTTAATAACGACACAAGGTGATAAATTAGCGCTGAAAGGCGTGGACAGGGTTATTTCAGCGGATGATCTTACTGCGTATGCATTTGTAGGAGTTTCTCTTTCAGACGCAGTATTTATGAGAGGAGTAAATTAGTAAGTAAGTAAGTAAAATGTATTTTTATAGCACATTTAACACAGCTTGCACTGTCCAAAGTGCTGTACATTGTGTGTGAAGGCGCATTTCTGATGTCAGGTGGCAGTTCCACAGCTGAGGGCCAGCAACAGAAAAGGCTCTGTCACCTTTTTGCTTAAGTCTAGACTGTGAGGGACATGGAGAAAACCTTGAGTGGAGGATCTAAGGGACCTGGAGACTACATGGGGATGGATGATATCAGCTATGTAGCTGGGGGCCAGGGCGTGAAGAGCTTTAAAAACCATCAGCAGTATTTTAAACTGTATCCTAAATGTGACTGGAAGCCAGTGCATTGAAGCCAGGACAGGTGTAATGTGTTCATGCTTGTTTGCGTATGTGAGCATCCTAGAAGCTGCATTTTGGACCATCTGAAGCCGTGCCACCATAGTTAGAGGGAGACCAAAGTAAAGTGAATTACAATAGTCTAGGCGGGAAGTTATGAAAGCATGAATTACTTTTTCCAGATCATTATATGACAGAACAGACTTAATTTTGGAAATTATTCTTAACTGGTAAAAACTGGATTTCACAACAGATGATATTTGTTTATCCATGTTAAGATTAGAGTCTAAAATAACAATCAGGTTACGTGCATGTGGTTTAACATAAGGGGCCAAGGTTGGCAGGGATACAATTATTTGATTTTGAAGGGCCAAAACTTCAGTTTTGTTTTCATTTAACTGAAGGAAATTATTAGCCATCCAAATTTTAATTTCTTTCAGACAGTCTAAAAGAGGCTGCATAGAGTTGCCGGATTTTAGAGGGATGTACAGTTGGGAATCATCTGCATAGAAATGGAACCAGATATTACAATTTCTGATGATGTTACCTAAGGGGAGCATATAGAGGGAGAAAAGTACTGGGCCCAGGATGGATCCTTGGGGGACACCGTAAGGTACAGGGGCAGTGAAAGAAGAATACTGTCCTATGGATACCGAAAAAGATCTTTGGTGGAGGAACGAGTGAAACCAGTTAAGAGCTGTAACCTTAATGCCCACCCAGTGTTCGAGACGCTCTAGTGGTGTATCATGGTCTACAGTGTCAAATGCAGCACTAAGATCTAACAGGACCAGAATGACATTATCACCTGAGTCAAGGGTGAGCAACAGGTCATTTGTCACCCTTAACAGGGCTGTCTCAGTGCTGTGATGGGCTTTGAAATGGATTCCAGATTGAAATGGCTCTAGGATCTCTGTTGAGTCGAGGTATGGAAGCAGCTGCGTTAACACCACCTTCTCCAGAATTTTGGATATGAATGGTAGTTTGGAGATAGGCTGGAAATTATTAGCACATTTTACATTTAAATCATGTTTCTTTAGCATAGGCTGGACAACCGCATGCTTGAAACATGTAGGAACAGTGCCGGTGGCAAGGCAGGAGTTAAGAATAAATTGAATGGAGGGACCAATAGCATCAAACACATCTTTGATAATCTGTGAAGGAATAGGATCATGTGGGGCTGTTGATGGTTTCATGTGCTTTACAGTGTCCCATAGTTCAGTGAAGGACACTGCTTGGAATTGGTCAAAAGTAGGAAAGGAAGAAAGTGGTGTGATGTCAGATACAACGTGAGTGAACTGTGTTCTGATGTGGTCAATTTTCTCAGTAAAAAATTTCAAAAACTCTTCACAGCTATTAGTGGATGCCTCGACCTCTGGAGAAACTTGGGGGTTAACAATTGAGTTTATGGTATTAAAATTCTAGGGCGATGGGAGTGTTTGCTTATAATGTCAGATAAATACTTAGCTCTGGCTTTCTTAGCTGCATCTTGAAAATTGGCCAGGGAATTTCTGAATATTTCTAAAGAGACTATGAGATGATCCTTTTTCCACTTACGCTCAGCTCTTCGACAAACCTGTCTGAGATGGCCGGAAAGAGAAAAGTATTTACGTGAATCATGAGGTGATTTACTAGTGTTTGTGTCATTATTTACTGTCCAAAAAAGCCAACTTAAACCAGGCAGTATATCTGTATCCTTCACTGCCTTTGATATCCCACAATCCTGTACATTCCATTCTGTGACAGTTGAGCTGGGGAAAAAAGATGCGTCCGAAAGTTGCGTTTGCTGGTCAGTTTGTGTGTAAATGTACAACCCCAAATCAGAAAAAGTTGGGACAGTATGGAAAACGCAAATAAATAAAAAAATAAGTGATTTCTAAATTTTCTTTGACTTGTATGTCATTGCAGACAATATGAACACAAAATATTTCATGTTTTGTCTGGTCAACTTCATGTCATTTGTAAATATGCATCCTTTCCTGTCATTCAGACCTGCAACACATTTCAAAAAAAGTTGGGACAGGATCAATTTAGGGCTAGTAATGAGGTAAAATGGTTAAATAATGATCTGATTTGAAACAGGTGATGTCAACAGGTGATTGTAATTATGATTTGGTACAAAAGAAGCATCCAAGAAAGGTCTAATCCTTTAGGAGCAAAGATGGGCCGAGGATCGCCAGTTTGCCAACAAATACGTGAGAAAATTATTGAAATGTTTAAAAACAATGTTCCTCAAAGAAAGATAGGAAGAGATTTGGATATTTCACATTCAACAGTGCATAACATAATTAAAAGATTCAAGGAATCTGGAGGAATTTCAGTGCGTAAAGGACAAGGGTGCAAGCCTAAGCCGAACAACCGTGATCTCCGATCCCTCAGGCGGCACTGCATCAAGAATCGTCATTCATCTATAAGCGATATCACCACATGGGCTCAGGACTACTTTGGCAAACCTTTGTCAAGTACCACAATACGTAGTTACATCCACAAATGCCAGTTAAAACTGTACTGTGCCAAAAGGAAGCCCTATGTTAACAGTGTCCAGAAGCGCCGTCGACTTCTCTGGGCTCGGAGGCATCTGGGATGGACCATCACACAGTGGAAACGTGTACTGTGGTCAGATGAATCAGTATTTCAGGTATTTTTTGGGAGGAATGGACGCCGTGTGCTCCGGACCAAAGAAGAAAAGAATCATCCAGACTGTTACCAGCAACAAGTCCAAAAGCCAGGGTCTGTCATGGTATGCGGTTGTGTCAGTGCCCTTGGCAAAGGTAACTAGCACTTCTGTGAAGGCACCATTAATGCTGAAAAGTACATAGAGATTTTGGAGCATAATATGCTGCCTTCAAGAAGACATCTTTTCCAGGGACGTCCATGCATATTTCAACAAGACAATGCAAAACCACATTCTGCAGTCCTGGCTGCGGAGGAAGAGGGTTCGGGTACTTGACTGGCCTGCCTCAGTCCCGACCTGTCTCCAACAGAGAATGTGGACAACGAAGACCCCGAACTGTTGCCCACCTTAAGACTTGTTTGCAGGAAGAATGGGACAAAATTACACCTGAAACACTTCATCACTTGGTGTCTTCAGTCCCTAAACGTCTTTTAAGTGTTGTGAAAAGGAATGGCAACATTACAAAGTGGTAAATGCTTTCCTGTCCCAACTTTTTTTTAAATGTGTTGCAGGTCTGAATGACAGGAAAGGATGCATATTTAGAAATGACATGAAGTTGACCAGACAAAACATGAAATATTTTGTGTTCATATTGTCTGCAATGAAATACAAGTCAAAGTAAATTTAGAAATCACTTCTTTTTTCTTCTTTTTTGCGTTTTCCATACTGTCCCAACTTTTTCTGATTTGGGTTTGTACGTTTTTTACAAACATTTTCTACTTCTGATGTCATTTCTAGCGATAAATGACTACTGTAGTGATAAAATATGTGTTTAGTTCTCACCAGAGCTCTCTCTATTGTGCTGTAGATCATTAAACGGTTATGCTGCCTCAGGAGTCTGTCTGAAATCAGTTACTTGAGGTGCCTTCATGCTCAAACACTGCCTCACAAGCCATGGTCTGATAAAGCAGCGAGGCAACGAGTCAGTGCCTAGGTTTTCGGACGCAGCCTTTGGCTTGGTGTGTCCCGGGCTTAAGACTTCATAAACCTGTTCTTGTTTGATTGGTCTTGCGTCTCCCAACGACCTTTATTGTTGTGTATTACTGAACTAACTGCATTTTGATGTTGGCATGTATGATATTTGTGTTGATGTGGTGCTGTACCTCGGCGTAGGGAGTCACGCTGGCAAACTCCTGATGCAGCTGGAGCAGCTGGATGAGCTCGGGCGTCCTCATCGCCATCTCGACCACAGCGGCGGTGTACTCGTCTGCTTTACAGGCGAACTCGCGTGCAGCGCTCCTCGAGCTAAAAGCGGAGTATTTCTCCTTGTGCTTTAGGACGCCAATGTTTGGATTACCTGAGAACAAGAACATTGTGTGCAGGTCAGATACCCATGGAGACAGTCATAAGCCAGGTTTCCATACGAGAATTTTTTTTGCAGAAAAAGGTTTAGCGCATCACATTTTTTTGATGGAAATGCCAATTATCAATAATTTTTTGCAAATGTCGACACAATGTTTTTCCGTTTAACTTTAGTGTATAAATTCTATGTCGAATCTTCAAATGTCGCGAAAAACTAGTTTGGAAACACTTTTTGTTGAGAAAAACGCAAATAAATCTGTCACATGACAGAATTAGCATTCGCGTTCGTGGCATTGCTCCTGTTAAAGCACTGTTTCTTTGTAGTCGCATTAAATCTATTATATTGTGAATAAATACTAATAAATACTAATAAATACTATTCATATTGTGTATTAAGTTATTTTATTACTGTTGGTAAGAATAAGACATGTCGCCACTCAAACATCATTCATCCTTATTGTTGTCATTTGATCAGTTTTTTGCGATCTAATAAAACTTAAGAATAATCAGAAAAACACATGACACTTGTTAATAAAAATATTTTATGTATTAATATTTTATATTTTATGTATACAATTTAATAATATATAATAAAGTTTGGTTTCAAAATGGATGAGGGAATTATAGCACCTTGAAAATGGCGTGTGTCAAACGAAGGAAGGCTGTTGAGTTTCAACACTGACATAAAGAAAGGTAAAATACACAACATGTTACATCTGTGTCTGAATAAATAAGATAAATGCCATAAAATCACAGTTTCATGGGCAGGATTGGGCTACTTGACAAATGGAAAATCACCAACATGATAATAAAATCATGTTGGTTAATAAAATAATTTAAAAAAATGTTTTTTTAGTATGTATAATATAATTTTATCCCAAACTAATTAGAAAAAATAAAGTGGGTTGATTCCAAAAAGCTCTAAATGAATTTTAGAATTGTTAAGACGGCTCTATAGACCATTTAAAAAAGTTACATACATGAATATAAAGTTTAGGTTAAAGAGACATCTGTCTCTGAGAGAAACAACTGAGCAGTGATTTTATATTTTTGGTCGATTTGATGTTTTTGGTCGATTTGATGTTGTTAAAAACCGGAACGAATAACTTATTTGGTTTGAATGATTTGAATTCATGCATTCTCTGCAACGTTAAACCGCATAATTTAGTCCTAATTTAGTAATATGTCTATTATTTCCTGAAAATAGTAAGTAGTAAATTGGTGAATTTCAATTGTCTCATTACTCTCTGCATTTAACAAATACTTAGGATGTGAAAGATACGATATAATATGTGATACGCAAAATTAGGTATGGAAACAACTTGAGGGAAGATTTTTTTTAGCATATGCGACAATGCATTTTTTAGGGATGACATCATTACAAACACCATTTTATCGGTAAAAGGCCAATTGGATGGAAACATCCAACATCAAATCTTATTCATATTCCCTTTGTTGATAGCTGTGCAAAGAGTGGATGGAAACTTGGCTATTGGCTCATTTTCCCAGGTTATCAAATATAAAATATTCCTGCCAATAGCTGCTCGCATCAAATTCAAGGCACTGGTGCTCGCCTTCAAAGCAACCACTGGCTCTGCACCAATATACCTAAACTCACTTGTTCAGACTTACACACCCTCCAGGAACTTACGTTCTGCTAGTGAACGACGCCTTGTGGTGCCATACCAGAGAGGCATGAAATCGCTCTCACGGACCTTTTCCTGGGCCGTTCCCACCTGGTGGAATGACCTGCCTATCTCAATTCGTGCGGCCGAGTCTGTAGCCATTTTCAAAAAACACCTAAAGACACATCTCTTCCAGCAGCACCTGACCAATCAAGAATAGCACTTATCATTCTATTCATTGTCTGTCTGTCTAATTTATTTAAAAAAAAAAAAAATTGTCCTGTGTGTTCTGAGCTAGATTAACTGAGACTTGCTACAGCACTTGCATACTGTTGCCCTTGACTGTTCTAGTTCTTAGCTTCTTTTGCTCTCATTTGTAAGTCGCTTTGGATAAAAGCGTCTGCTAAATGACTAAATGTAAATGTAAATGTAAATGTAAGTCACCACTTTGAGACAATTACTGGAAATATCAGGACTTAATTTTAAGATTAAAGAAGCAACAGCTCAACATCTGGGAATTCGATCAACCCGTATAGTTGCGCAACTATTGGAGAAATGGCAGATGGTTCTTAATACAACGGAAAGAACTTTGTTGACTGAGGTCTCTGTGAACCAAATCCTGAAAACTCTTTTCCTTGTTTATTTCTTTCATTGAATCTAGAAGAGGTTTCTGGAGGGACTTTTTTTCTTGTACTGGGAAAACTTTGTATAAGAATTGTGTTGTTATTTTTAACAAAAAAATTTTAAATAAGAAAACTGATACTCCATGGCGTGATTTTTTAAAATTGAATGTGGATAAAAAAACCTGAGTGGAGAGCTCAGAGCTCAGCTTGGTGGCCCGGAGAGCTAAATCTGTGGTGCGGCAGAGCTCGGCCATCGCATCAGGGGGTAGGCCCTCCCCCTGATCGAGATCCTTCAGCAAGTCAGCCTGGTAGGCCTGCAACACTGCAGTGGTGTGCAGTGCCGCCGCAGCCTGACCCGCTGACGTGTAAGCCCTGCCGTTCAGACGCGAGGTAGTCTTAAGCGTCTTAGAAGGCAGTGTGGGAGCTTTCAGTGTCGATGGCTTCCCGGATGCGAGATATTTCGCAAACGTCGGCCCATCTCTCGACATCAGCGAAGTTCCCCCGCTGATACCGGAAGATCCAGGAAGATCCATGCCCCCGAGATCTGATCGTGAAGATCCGGGAGGAATGGAAGGCTCCCAGGAGCTGGAGGGTTATAACCGGAGAGAAATCGATCGTCGAGGCGATTCGCACGTGCGGGTTCTCTCCTAACGCGCTGCCACTGTAATTGCAGCCTGTCGGTAGCGCGTTCCATGACCTCAAGCCGCTCCCTATACACGGGGCAGGCAAGCTGAGAGGGCTCGGCCTCAGCCGATTCATCACCACCCTGCTTGGCCATCCTTTGCTCGTACGGAAGAGCCTCAGCTGAGGAGGAAGAGAGATCCGACTCCTCCCCCAACAGCTGCCCCTCGCAACCTGGCTGGTCGTCCACGAGGACTACACCCTCCTCCAGACAACGAGCCAGATCTGGGAACCCCAGGACAGTAGTCGCCGCTCTGCCTCAGCGAGGGCGGGACCGTCCCCAGATGCTGGACCTTCTCCCCTCGAGAAGAGGGCCAGACGAGAGCAGAGCGTCTGGATAGAAAAATGCTCACAATTCGTGCAGGAAGCTCTCTCTCTCTCTCTCTCTCTCTCTCTCTCTCTCTCTCTCTCGAGAACCTCCCGCGCATGCTCTTGCCCCAGGCAGTGCACACAGAGAGTGTGCGTGTCTTTAGGTGTCAGATACCTGGGACACGGGTCAGCGCACTTTCTGAAGCTGTACTTCTTCTCTGTACACTTCATCCTTTAGACGTGTTCTTGCTTGAAACAGACAAAACAGTCCCTGAAGACGAAAAGGCGGTGTCATGTTCTGCACGGCGCCCTTATATACTTCCGGACTTCCTAGTCCGCACGACTATGACGTCAGAGGCTGTCGCCGGTCAATAGGATTGACGTGATTCGATAGCGATTCAGACACCTGTCACGTTGGAGGCGTTCCCCGTAGCGTTTTTCTGACGCAGCACGAGTTCCCTTTCGAAAGGGAACCCAGGTTGTCCTTCGAAAAAGAGTAGGGGTTTAATCCGGCATCCTGGCCAAATTTGCTCATTGGCCTCTGTCCACCACGGCCTCCTAATCACCCCCATACACCGATCAGGCATAACATTGACCACCTTCCTAATATTTTGCTGGTCCCCCTTTTGCTGCCAAAACAGCCCTGACCCGTCGAGGCATTGACTCCACAAGACCTCTGAAGGTGTGCTGTGGTATCTGACACCAAGATGTTAGAGGCAGGTCCTTTTAAGGCCTGTAAGTTCACCACTGTTCCTTCCTTGGAGCACTTTTGATAGAGACTGACCACTGCAGACCGGGATGTTGGGGTAACAGCTTAGGACCCAGGACCAGTAGTGAAAAATGAAGACCAGGAGTCAGGAGTCAGATTAATTAAAGAAAATTTACTGAAGAATAGTTTGCAGTTTCATCAGCAGAAGCCAGCTTCAAGAGGAGTTCGTAGGCCGCGCTCCCTCTAACAGTCTCCCCGCCTCCGTCTAACGTACATACAATTTTCTGAACAGTTATACTGTTTTCAAGGTCTAGACACGTCATTACTGCCATGTGGAATGATTCTGATTGGTTCTAACAACATGCAAAGTAAGCAACTTTCCACACGTAGACAGATAGAAGCATATATCTCTAAAAATGCGTAGACTTGATGTCGCCCAGGCCCAGATTAATCCTCAATGACCTCGGAGGTCACAGAAAAGACGCCTCAAAGTCTAGAATCGTCTGCCGAAAGGACCATCTCCAATACTGGATCTGCACAGAATTATGAGACGCACACACAAAGTTCCCCAGAAAAACAGTTTCCATCAAGGTCGGGACATCTTAACTAACTATCAACAAAGCATTTCTTCAAAACATGCTGATACTAACTCTACTTCAGAAGTGACTTTATTCTGTTCTATAAAGAAAGAAGATATATCAAAGAGGTACATTTTTCCCTGAGTCCCCAAAGAATCCCACAGATGTTACAGGGATGACCCCGGGGGGGGTCACCTCAGGAAGACATATAGTTAACACATGCTGATCTCGTTTGACTCCCTGGAGTGTTATTACTACACCAAGGGCATCTGCCTGCCAGCACGTCTTGACACAGACATCAGAGCAGCACCTCAACAATAGGAATTCAAAAGCACACAGCAAAAACACCTCAATCATCAAAATCACTCATTGAATACAGAGAGGATTAAATATAAAGAGGTTATATGTGAATTGATTTAGTAAATGTAGGAAATGGTCATAAATTGATTATCATTAATTCAAAACTCCTGATATTAGATCATAAAATCATTCATGAAGGATATGGGTCTGGTGAAGAGGCAAGTGATGTGTGGCTTGACCCTTGACCCTTCATTCCCCCCTTTTAGACCATATGTGGGGGTCCCATACCGCCACGTCTGGTCTACAAGTGAGGTCACTACGGAAGGTCAAGTGGTGACGCATGTTTCCCGTTAGGGTCACAATTGTCTCTTCACCTCATCACGGACATGCTGGCCACTAAAAAGACCAGTCCCCGTTTTGAGGCTCTTTACCCCTTCCACTCACAAACAGGGCCCCAATGTTCTTCTTTTCTCAAAACTCCTGATCAACATACTGATAACGTGCTTTCTCTCATTGAGAGGGGAACAGACAATATAGTACAATAGTATTCATACAATTCTTTAGGGTTTCAGTAAAAGGAAATATTAAAAAAATAAAATAATATAAAATAAAATAAAATAAAATGAAAGACAAATCCATATTTAATCTCTGGAAGCCGGGCTAAATGAGCAATCTCTGTTGCTGCATTCCCATCAAGTTAGAGGTGGGTGATGCCTCTAAAATCTGAACACATGACTGAAATGTGCAAGGTTAAAGTGACCGGAATGATCTCAGCTGACCCTTGAATGCCAATCTTTAAGGTGTTTCCTGGCTCTCAATTATGCGGTATTTGGTGAGCGGTATAGAGGGGCCAATATTAGGGCAGGGGCTGCCGTGTCCAGTCTTGACCTTGGCCCCTACGAAACACAGCTTCCCCTCCCACAGTGATGCTGCTGGCCTCACAGACATCTGCCTCACCTCTCATACACACCTCACCTAAAAACACCCCCCTTCTGGGAGGTGCCCCAATGGCGGTGACCCCCATTGGCTTAGGTTGTCCTCCGCTGGCCAAAAGAAGAGCGTACCCGTCATCGGCGAATCACCTCATGCTCATTGGTCATCGCAGATCTTTGACCCTCAACAGGATCCGATATTCTCTGGAACCTTTTGGAAAGTGCATTCAAGAGTCAGCAGAGCCCCGGGTCTGATTTCAAATGAGTAAAAACATGGAGACAGGTTAATAATAGTTCCTGATCACACAGTTTTCCTGATACGAGTGTTCTCGTCAGACATCACACACGCCTAGGACAGACCCTCAGTCACCACTCAGAGAGCAAATACAAACTTTAGAAAATATAAAGGAAGAAACAAAATCATACCTAGGGAGGATAATTCAATTCATGATAATAATATAGAAAGATAAATATTGACTAAGTCTTTGATTATAAATTTAATTAAGATATATATATACAATTATATTGGAGAGGCAGTGGATTTTAGAACCCACCCTTTAAGTTTCTCCTGAGGCCAAAGTGGGGGTATTAATGATCTACCAATTTAGGCTGGTTCCTAATTTCCAATTAAAAATAGGATTGTAATTACTTTTTCAAAACAGACCTTTTCAGGTATAAAACTCAATAGTGGCCTGAAATAAAAAATAAAAAGTAAATAAATAAAAATAAACCACATAATAGTCCATCCAATTGCATTCAGTCTCATATAGCATGCCCCACCTCAAAAGAATAGAAAATAAAATAAAACATTCACATCATCCATCTCATTATTTCCACTTAAAACATAAACTTGTTCCTAATTTTTACTCAAGAACCCTTTTGCTAAATTTACTTTTCCCGACAGACCCATTTTCACTCATCATAGCCCACATAATCTTTAACCATAAATGAACATAACCAAAAACAAAATAAACAAATAAATAGTTAATGTTAAAACCTTTTCATCAAAATGACTTCAGCTTGTTTACTCATCTTTATCATGTTGACATTATGCTTAAATATACCTAATACCAAATTATTAATCACCATGTGATTAGTAAAACATTTAAGATCATTCATCAGGGTTTTCCTTAAAGTACCCTTTTTTAATTTTCTTTTATTCTCAATGTCTTGTTCATTAAAACTCTTCAGGTGTAAGCTCCAAATGACCAAAATCTTCAACCTCTTAATTCTTGTCACTTGGTAGTGATACTTCATCAAATCCTCACTAGCCTTATCTTGCCACTTACACCCAAAAGTGTCATAACTTTACCAAGAACTTACAAATTTCATAATCTCCCATATTACTTTAAATTTGGACTATAAGTCATCATCAATTTCTTTAAAGCCGTTTTAAAATGATTTGTTCATCCATATCTATATTAACTTTACTGGTGTTCCGTCTTTCTCACAACATTAATCTTTGGGCTATTTCTCATTATTTCTCTATCAAAAATATGGTCTGCAGATGCCACACAATATGATCATTATTGTTTCTTATCTCTCCTGCTCTGCAGAAACCCAAAATATTATGTTCCTCTTATCTCAATCACAGTCACACAGAAAGACTTAAAGTCACTTGCTTCTTTAACATTAATTGTGGTTCTCTATATAAATCAAAATATCATAAAAAATTAAAATAAAGTAAAAATAAAACTTTTCATTTTTAGAAGTTATCTCTTTGGTCGCCCTCCGGCCTTTCAGAATTTTGAGGGAGTCTCTGGATAATTTAGATAGTGACTTCAGCCAATGTGTCACTTTGTCTCTGCCGTCAAGTCTATAACATTTACGCTTACCATTTTTAATCAATTGACATTATTTAAATTTAAGCCCTCAGTTGAATTTAGACAATGGTTTTAACCCATGATGGACGGCAATCTTTAACTTTATAATTCCACTTTAACTAATCCAGAGAGTAATTCAAATCAACATCATAAATGACAAAAGTCGTCATAACAGACAGAGCTGGATAACAATCCATTTAAAGCTCGTCCCGTGTTCTGGATCATCTTTTCACCAGATTCCTTCAAAATTATCAGTTTCTCTAAAGGTTGTCGTTTACCTTAACCCATCTGTAATGGTCAAACACTCCTTCCAGAGGTTAATGACACCCAATTAGGACAGAACAGTTCTAGGAACACATACAACACATACAAAACATAAAGAGCAGTCACACCCACACACACATTAAACATAAAATTGCTCATTCTCAAATTTTGCTTTTAGTGTTTCCTCAAATTATTATTTAAACTCAGCTTTTGTCTGCTTATTATTAATTTGTCTCTACAAAAGTCAGCTGGATTGTTTTGGTTCTGATATCATTTTCTTTGTTTTGTTTCAGCTTTAGCAGGGCGATAACAAATTGCACCATCCCTGCTTCCACAAGCAGTCTCTCTCTCTCTCTCTCTCTCTCTCTCTCTCTCTCTCTCTCTCTCTCTCTCTCTCTCTAACCTTTTTAACAGTCTTCTAAGACTTTAACTTCAATGTGAAATTCATTCTCATACCCTTTTAAACACTGTTTTCCCTAAAACATGTCTTATTATTTTCAAGTGATGCCATGTGCTTTTACTCATCAATATCTTCTATCATCTGTGGCACAGGCTCAGATGTCAGCCTTGAGCTGATTTCGAAAGAGAGAGACTTCTATGCATTCAGTACTGGTACTGCATTTTCATAAACTTTTAACTTGTCAATCTAGCACAGCATAAGACTTGGCTAGAGATCACATTTGTTTTCCAATAAACATCAGACTTCACACTAGCTCAGCGTAAGACCTGGCTAGAAATTAAAATTGTTTTCAAATAAGCAACAGACATTTTCCTTTTAACTCTATCCTTTGCCAGAATTGACGGTTCCAAATAACCATAATTTTATATTTGTCTTTTGCCCAAACAATAAATTTAAACTTCAAACATCCAAATTGAGTCTTAGTTACTCTTCCAATTTTAGCCACAGCACCAGAAATGACATGGTGGGGCAGATTCAGATAAGCGAATTGTTTTATTACAGCTCTGCATGAGCTTATCTCTTGAATCCAAAACATCAGCTTCTAGGGTTTTTAGCTTTTAACCATATTCTCCTACTGTGTTTTTACCAACATCCAGTCAATTAAACTTTATCAGAATTTTTCACGAATCATTTTAACATTTTTATCATTTAAACCCTCTATGTCTCTAATTATATAGTTACCTCATAATTTATTTTAAAATGATCATGGATCTTTCCTTTAAAAGGAATTCCTTAAGACGTCAATATATGAACTTATTACTTATTTCCTTATTTTCAATCTGTGCACCTCTGTTTAAAATCCCTCCGTGTCCGTGACTATATCTGCTTTTTCCTTTTTCTTTTCAAAAACAACTTCAAGTCCTTTTACTCAGACTACACAGACGAAATCCTACATCATTTTCAGTGATTTCTGCCAATTTATCTCACAAACAGTTAGGAATTAAAATTTTTCCAGTCTTTTAGCTTTTAGCCAGTCAAGTTTCTGATTAACTTTTCCAATTTAGAATTAAAACTTTTGCTGCCCATTTACTTAATAATTATTTCAATTTTCTATGACGTCAGGGCTTCAGAGCAGCGCTGCTTACAGCGTTTGCTGTCTTTCGTCTCAAAATCTTTTTCTGGACTGATCATATCACTCAAATTTTTAGCCATCATTTTAGTCAAAGTTCATACTCACCTGAAATTATACCAGCAGAGATGGAGGCGGCGATCTTTAACCAACACAGCTGTGGCTTCTGCGTGATGAAACTGCAAAGTACACTTATACGAAAAAGTCACTTACTGGTCCATTCCAATTTGGGTCATACCTTACATTTTACTCGGGATCGTTCCTGATGCATCCCTGGCAAACAACCCTGAATCTATTTTTATTTTGTTTAACTAATAACTTAATCCCTAACTGTCTATTGTCCTAAATTCGGGGGCCCCCTGTCTGAGTTGGAAGAGACGGAGAAGGTTTGCGGTGTGCACTGGCCCCCTTTGTCCAGTGCCGCATGCCCCTGAGGAGTGGTGACCTCACCTTAGCTTCAACAATCGGCTCTCCTTCCGCATGCCACTATTTCACTCTGGTAACAGTTCTACTGGCAACCCAGAGCGCCCGCTCATACCCTTTTGTGTTTCTTAACAAAGCTTCTTGACTCACTCGAGATAGCTGAACACAACCCGTAGTATAAGTAATCCTTATTTCCTCTCGAAATTAAAGGCTCTCCCGTACCCCCAACCCAGTCTCTTCCAGTCAGACAAGTCTAATAATAAAAATATACTACCTTATCTACTTGTTTGCCAGAGGTGTACCAAGGAATGATTGCCCGCATCCTCCACCATAAACTGTTGGGGTAACAGCTTAGGACCCAGGACCAGTAGTGAAAAATGAAGACCAGGAGTCAGGAGTCAGATTAATTAAAGAAAATTTACTGAAGAATAGTTTGCAGTTTCATCAGCAGAAGCCAGCTTCAAGAGGAGTTCGTAGGCCGCGCTCCCTCTAACAGTCTCCCCGCCTCCGTCTAACGTACATACAATTTTCTGAACAGTTATACTGTTTTCAAGGTCTAGACACGTCATTACTGCCATGTGGAATGATTCTGATTGGTTCTAACAACATGCAAAGTAAGCAACTTTCCACACGTAGACAGATAGAAGCATATATCTCTAAAAATGCGTAGACTTGATGTCGCCCAGGCCCAGATTAATCCTCAATGACCTCGGAGGTCACAGAAAAGACGCCTCAAAGTCTAGAATCGTCTGCCGAAAGGACCATCTCCAATACTGGATCTGCACAGAATTATGAGACGCACACACAAAGTTCCCCAGAAAAACAGTTTCCATCAAGGTCGGGACATCTTAACTAACTATCAACAAAGCATTTCTTCAAAACATGCTGATACTAACTCTACTTCAGAAGTGACTTTATTCTGTTCTATAAAGAAAGAAGATATATCAAAGAGGTACATTTTTCCCTGAGTCCCCAAAGAATCCCACAGATGTTACAGGGATGACCCCGGGGGGGGGTCACCTCAGGAAGACATATAGTTAACACATGCTGATCTCGTTTGACTCCCTGGAGTGTTATTACTACACCAAGGGCATCTGCCTGCCAGCACGTCTTGACACAGACATCAGAGCAGCACCTCAACAATAGGAATTCAAAAGCACACAGCAAAAACACCTCAATCATCAAAATCACTCATTGAATACAGAGAGGATTAAATATAAAGAGGTTATATGTGAATTGATTTAGTAAATGTAGGAAATGGTCATAAATTGATTATCATTAATTCAAAACTCCTGATATTAGATCATAAAATCATTCATGAAGGATATGGGTCTGGTGAAGAGGCAAGTGATGTGTGGCTTGACCCTTGACCCTTCAGGGAACACCCCACAAGAGCTGCAGTTTTGGAGATGCTCTGACCCAATCGTCTAGCCATCACAATTTGGCCTTTGTCAAACTCGCTCAAATCCTTACGCTTGCCCATTTTTCCTGTTTCTAACACATCAACTTTGAGGACAAAATGTTCACTTGCTGCCTAATATATCCCATCCACTAACAGGAGCCGTGATGAAGAGATCATCAGTGTTATTCATTTCACTTCAGACTCATAATTATATTTCTATGGCTATTTCTTTTGAGGCCACTAAATCTTATAAATCACTTTGGCACTTTGATAACAGATTACTTCAGGATCACTGCTTTATTCACTCTTTTCACCTTTTTGGAATTCTTGGAGAGAGGAAAGAGTAAATTTCCCATCTTTAAGTGAATGGTGAGATGTGGGCAAGGTGCAGATACATTTATTTCTGTCAGCAGTTTACTGCACTTAGCAGGGGTTCCCTAGTAGAGAAAATAAAAGCCATAGAGCAAGAAATCCTTGGACAAAGCATTCATAGTACTACAGGTTTAATTTCCGACTCTTTTGAAAGGAATACATTTCTTCTACGCAACTTAGCTGAAGAACAAGGCAAACCTGCCCTTTTAAGGGCAAAGTTTATCCGTCTAAATGAAATTGATTCTTCAACTACTTTTTTGTTTGGAATCTTCATCAATTGAAACTTCCAAATGGAAGAGTATCAACAACGGAAATGGAAATTAATACTTTTGCTATTTCTTTTTATGAAGAAAATGAAATTAATTATGCAGAACTGTAAGGCTTTATATAATGTAAATGAATGAGTTATAAAAATATGAACCTCCTCACAGTCGTCATGAAGAGCAAAAATAGTCATATAGCCAAAACCACAGTTTGTCCCAGACTGTAAACATGTTTTTTTCTGCTGTAAAGTTGGGCATTTTAACATGAGCTCAATGAGATTCTGCTCCTTCTGGAGCCGCTCTCTAGCAGCCAGTCGAATAAATTGCAGTTTAAGTCACTTCCGTATTGGCTTCAAGAGAAACTGGGGGAGGTGCCGCTTGTCTAACCGAACAATATTTGACAACCTTTTTTTTTTGGTTAGAGACATTATTACAGTGGCAACAAGACATAACCTGGACATCGGCCTTCTCTCTTTGGACCAAGAAAAGGCCTTTGATAGAGTAGACCACTCTTATTTATAATTTGCTCATGTATAGTGATATTTATAGCATGTTAAGTGTAAATGGTACATTAACAAGGCTCTATTCATTGACGAGGAATAAGACAAGGGTGTCCTCTGTCAGGTTTACTCTATTCAAAATTCAATTCAAATTCAAATTTATTTGTATAGCGCTTTTCACGATACATATCGTTTCAAAGCAGCTTCACAGAAAATGCATCTACATTACAATTTAAATTAATTTGTACAAGTTATGCATTTCAGAATTGCACATATACAAGCACACAGATTAGCTAACTATCTATTATTAATCAATATAATAGCTATGGCATAGAAATAAGAATACATGTTGAATAATGAATAATGAATTAACATGTTGTTAATGTTAATGTCTATGCTACCTCTATAGAGTCTTTTTTAAGTCTACTGAGAAAGTCTACTGTGTTATTGGTGTTCCTGGCTGCCCTGAAGTTCCCCAAGTAAAATGTATAGCATATACAGACGATGTAACTCTGATAATAAGGAATTCAAATTATATTGATAATATAATTTCATGTTTGAACATTTTTCAGAAAGCTCTGCATGTATACATTGGGGAAAATATACTTCTTTGTTGTTTGACTGGCATAGTACAGGACCTCCTAATTTGCCAAAGCAGTGTAAATGGGTCCTGGGTGGTTTAAAAGTTCTTGGCATTTATTTTGGAACTGACCAGTACATGGAGAAGAACTGGGAAGGAGTGGTTGACCGGGTTATTGCTAAAATTCAAAAGTGGAAGTGGATTCTCCCACAGCTCTCATATAGAGCAGTTTTCAAGGATGTTTCCACTTTTTGTACTTTTGGAAAAAACGAATTATGAAGCTGTGATTTTCTTTAACAAATATCCTTCTTATTTTTGGTTGCAGTAACATTCGTGGCGAGAGAAGTTTGTGCCTGCCGATTTTTAATGAGCCAAGCTAAGTTAGCAATCCTGAAAACACATCAATGTAAAAATGCTGGTCAGGATGTTGATTTGTTGTCTCTTTTTAAATCATCTGATAATGTACCTTTTTTTAAATGAGGCGGTGTGTGAGAGATGCTTTAGTGACAATGAGCAAGTTTGGAAATGTGGGTTTTAATTAGATTTTTTCTATATTATTATTATTATTATTTTTTTGTCTGTGTGTTTTGTATACTAGCTTTAAAAGTCAAAAGTCTCTCTCTATCTCTCTATCTCTCTCTTTCTCTCTCTCTCTCTCTCTCTCTCTCGCGGGAGTGGGTTGTTGCGTGAGATTGCACTTGTGAGAACGACTGTCCCTCCTTTTCGGGTTTTTTAGTTTTTCTGTTTATCATTTACTTTTCTTTTTCCCTTTTGTTAGCTGTTAGTTTTTTAAAGTAAGGAAAAAGTACTTGTAAGTGAAAAGCCACCGTTTGGCATGATTTGCTGGTATGGCGTCTCCTCCAATTCAGGGAACGCCACCAATATCGCTGCGGAATGGGTGCAGGTGTGTGCCTGAACCCGATGTAACTGTTGAGGATGTGCTTTTAGTAGTGGGCAAACATGTTGGGTTCGATAATATCATCTCTGCGTCACGCATTAATAAAGTAGTGGTGTTTTTTAAAAGTGAAGCGCTGGTTAATGAGTTAACTGTGAATGGCATTTGGGTGAAGGAAACTTTTGTTTTCCTGAAGAGGGAACGAGACACTGCGTCGAAACGCCATGAGAACACTCTGCTTGATTGCGTCATGAAGCACGTGTGAAATCAGTCCAATGGCAAGACGGAACGTCATCCGCGGGTGACGTCATAGACCCGGGAACTATAAAGCACCCGAGAAGGCAAACAGAAAACAGCTTCTTAAAGCCTGAAGTAAGCCGATCACTGGCACATAGGGAGTATGGCAAGGCGACGCAGCGTCTCGTTCCCTCTTCAGGGAACTAAGGTTACATACGTAACCGAGACGTTCCCTTTCAAGGGAACTTGCGCTGTGTCGAAACGCCGTGAGAACACAATACCCACGCCGCCATAGGAACAAGTGACCATATGTGTGAAACCTCAGCGCACACTACTACGAACCACCTGAGCCCCAGGAGAGGAGCCAACGTCAGGGTCATAAAACCTGACAAAGGTATGCGGCGAGGACCAACCCGCCGCATCACAGACATCTTGGAGGGAAACCCCCAACAATAAAGCTTTAGAAGCAGCCATACCCCTAGTAGAATGCGCCCGAACAGCCAAAGGAGACGGCTGTCCGACGGCCTCATAAGCAAGTGAGATGGCCTCGACCACCCACTTACTCATTCTCTGCTTAGATGCTGGGTAACCCTTCCTAGGTGACCCAAAGCACACAAACATTTGTTCAGCTTTTCTCCACAGGGAAGTTCTGTGAAGATAAGCATCCAAAGCCCTAACCGGGCACAGCAGAATATGTTTTTCTTGGTCTGACATCCGAAAAGGCGGAGGACAAAAAACCTAAAGTACAATAGGACTCACATTATTTGTAGGAACCATGGGAACAGAACCACCAAGAGGGAATGAATATCTCCAATTCTTTTAAGAGACGAGATAGCAATCAGAAAGATGGTCTTAAGCGTGAGAAACTTCTCAGACACTTCCTCAATGGGCTCAAATGGAGCCACAGAAAGGCCCTGAAGCACAGTGGCCAAATCCCAGGACGGAACCCTCGTAAGAACTACAGGCCTCAGCCTCAAAGTGCCTTGAAAGAAACTAGTAATAAATGGGTGTCTCCCCAAAGAAACCCCACCAGAAGGAGTGTGGAAAGCCGCTAGGGCCGCCACGTACACCTTCAGTGTGGAGGGGGATAAGCCCGCAGAGAATCTCTCCCGCAGGAACTCCAGCATTGTACCAACCGGGCAGTTAACTGGTTCCAACTGGCGATCTCCGCACCATGAAGTGAATAGCCTCCACTTCAGTGCATATGGTCTCCTTGTGGACGGAGCTCTGGAGTGAAGGATGGTCTCAACAACCTCAGCCGAGAGACCAGCACTTATGAGCTGGCCCCCTCAGGGGCCAAGCCCACAGCTTCCATATTTCTGGGCGGGGGTGAAGGATCAACCCCTCGCCTGAGATAGAAGGTCCCTCCTGGTCGGAATCTCCAGAGGAGAGCCTTCCAGAAGCGACACTAGGTCCGAGAACCAAACTCGGCCCGGCCAGTACGGAGCCACTAATAGAAGACGGACCCTTTCCTGGCAAACTCTCTCCAAAACTCCCGGAAGCAGAGCAATCGGGGGAAGACGTAAAGGGGTAGCCTCAGCCACTCCTGTACCATGGCATCCAGCCCCAGAGGAGCTGAATGGGTCAGAGAAAACCACTGAGGGCATTGAGAATTCTCTGCCGAAGCAAACAGATCTACTTCTGCTTTTCCAAATTTCTCCCACAGGAGCTCCACCACCTCGGCGTGGAGTCTCCATTCCCCGTGCCTCGGCCCCTACCTCGACAGTATGTCTGCTTCCTGATTCAGGACCCCCAGGACATACACTGCCCTGACAGACAGCAGTTTCCCTTGGGCCCACAGGAGGATCTGGTGTGCCAACTTGTACAAGGGGCGCGACCGCAGACCCCCCTGATGATTTATGTATGAGACCACCGACGTGTTGTCTGAACGGACGAGCACATGGTGACCCCTGAGGTCTGGCAGGAAGTGCTTCAGAGCCTGAAACACCGCCATCATTTCCAAGCGATTTATATGCCATGAAAGGTGATGGTCCTGCCATAGACCTTGTGATGAGAGGCCACTCATGACCGCTCCCCAGCCCGTGAGGGAAGCATCCGTCGTTAGCGTAATGCGATGACTCTGAGCTCCCAACACCGGCCCTTGAGACAGAAACAGAGGATCTTTCCACATGACCAGAGCACGAAGGCATCACCACGAGACTTTGATCATGCGAAACGGATTCCCTCTCTAGGAAAACCCTTGGTTCTGAGCCACCACTGTAAAGGTCTCATGTACAGCAGGCCAAAAGGTATCACGTTGGACGCTGCCGCCTGTGGGACAGTTGAGCATACTGAAAAGTAGGCCTATATTTTCAAGTTATGTTTGAGTCGGCTATGCTATGTTGTTTAATGAGGTTGGCAACTAACATCAGTGTTTCCCCTACAATGTATTCACAGCGGCGCAGCGCCGCCGCTGGATTTTCAGCGCCACTGCAAAATCTTCACATGATCAGTAATATCACATTCACTTACACACTGTAAAGGAGAGAGAAAGATTGACGATGGCCAGAGAACTAAACAAAAATGTAGTCTGCTTACACTTTCACAATATCACAGGGCTGTGATATTAATCTTATTTTCGCTTCCAAGGATTAAAAAAAGAAGATATGAGGTAAAACTATTATAAGCTATGCTCGCGCATCGTCTAGCACAACTTCCTTCCCTTCACAGCGCGCGCTGTCATTTCTGCCCAAACATGCATTTAACGTCAGATTCAGCACAATCCGTGATTGTTGTCAAATGCACTCTCCACTTTGGCTAAATTGCAGAACGTGTTTGATTAAATTAAAAAAGCACAATAATCCGCGCAATAGACGCTGTTTCCAAGTTCATGGCGGGTGTGTGTGTGTGTGTGTGTGTGTGTCATGGTGTGTGTACGCACGCTGCGAAACGGACCGACTTGCACATATGCTTCGTGTGCGCGACTAAACCATCAAATACACAACAAAATAGCCTATATCTCAAAATGACAGGCTTGGAGAGTATTCACTTAAACACAGTTAACTTAAATGGGCGTAAAAGGGAGAATGATTTTAGATCTGCGTCTTAAAGGGGCAGCATCTAATAAACTTGGTGACGATTGAGCCATAATGTGAATCAAAACAACAATATATATATTTGATTAATAAAAACTTAAGGTAAAAAAAACCATCATGTAATAATATTTCACAATATTAGGCTACTGTTTTTTTCTGGTATTTTTGATTAAATAAATGCAGGCTTGATCAGCATGAGACTTTTTGCAAAAACATAAAATAGTATCCAAACACTTTGGGGTTTTTTTGTGGTTTTTTTTTACATATTGCCCCTTTCTTACATTCGAGCCCTTGCCCCTTTTCATTTAAACTAATGAAAAGCTTAATTTGGATTTTAATGTTCAAAATGTCTATTTCTATCCACAAAACTTGGCAGAAGTCATGGTTTAAGTTTTTTTTTTTTTTTTAATTCCGGAGGTGCATGCCCCCGGATCCCCCGACGAGCGGCTTGGTAACAACCTCCGGCACGTAACAGCACCGCTGCTGGAAAAAATTCTAGGGGAAACACTGAACATGCTTGGTTTCTATTGAAATGGGACCAGGCCAGCCACTGTTTTTCTTTATTGTTTCCGGTTGTTGTTTTTTTGTTTGATTATTTGTTTGGTTATTTGTGATTTTGCCCTTGGGCCTATCACTCATGTGCCACATTCATAGTATTATTATGTATTTTTTTTCTTGACTAATTGTGGCCATTAAAGCTGGTGGTTCTCCTCCTTAACTATGTTTTCTGCGTAGGCTATCCCTGTACAAGGCTGGATCCACACGGATGCTTTGCCCCTTCTCGTCGGGGGACCACACTGGAAGAGACACTGTATTGGTGTGTACTTGTAGCTATGACACGGTGTGATATTTTGTAGTGGCATCTAAAGATATTAAGTGTGTAGTGCTTGCTGTGTTGCATGCTTCGACTGGTGTGGTAAATGGTATGTCAATAATAGGTAAACTTACAAGAGGTACCCTATCACTCTTTTTAGCTGGTCTCACCATCTGGCATTCTGGGCACGATTTACAAAAATCCACAACATCTGTATAGAGCTTAGGCCAATAAAACTTATTAGCTATTCTAGACAGCGTTTTCTGTTGACCTAAATGTCCTGCCCACGGCAATGAATGACCCAACTGTAATACTTTCAACCTCATTGACTCCGGTACCACCAATCTCTCTTCACCTTCAGCACTTATTAAGTACAACTTATCATCTTTGATAATCAGCTGATCTTTCTGAGTAGATGTTGTACTGTTAGCCTTCGCTTTCTCAAACAACAGTTTCAAAGTTCCATCCTGCCTTTGCAACTGCACAATATCATAAGGAATTTGTTCAAGATCATCTGTGTTAGGCTTTGTCACCTTTTCTACCACTTCAGTACCCATAACTTTAGCTTGACGTTTCTCCCTCTTAGATTTTCTGTTTTTAGACGTCACATGAAAGGGTAAATCTTGTAAAAGCTGTTTACTAACCTCCTCTTGATTAGCCCGAGCTCTAGTTACAACCCTAGCATCTGCTACGTTATCACGCTGCAACAAATCCACCAACACAGGCACATCTCTGCCTAATATCACTGGATAAGGGGATCGGTCAATTACCCCAACAGATAACCTATAAGCTTGACCTTCAATTTCAATCACCATCTCAGTCTTAGGATATTCCTTTACATCGCCATGAATACAACAGACTCTCAGTTTATCCTGATTCAGCACATTTGACTCTCCCAAACATTCTGATCTTACTAATGTTTGACTAGAACCAGAATCAACCAATGCTTTAAACAAAATATTTCCAATCTTCACCTCTACTACTGTGTCTGTGTTTAGTTCGATCTCATTCAACTTCACCGACGATCTTAACTCATAACCCAAGCGAGTATTAGACATATTTTGCACCGGACACTCAGATTTTTTATGCCCTGCCTGGCCGCATGCATGACATATAATCACAGATCTACTGTTATACTGGCTAACTCCACCAGCTCGCACACTGCTACTCATCGTAGAACTGTTTGAAAACGTACGACTATCATGATCAACATTTCTCAGACCACTACCCTTAACATCCCCAGACTTACCGGTTGGACTGTGGTTGATGCCTCGCCACCGTCTCGGCTGATGTAATGAACGCCTCGCCGCAATGAATGTCTCTGCCAGTTCTGCCGCTTGTCTACACGAAGTAGGACCATTCTGTTTCACCCACGTTCTCACTTCCGGATTCAGCACTTTGAGAAACTGCTCCAGCACTATCTGATCCCCTATCTCTTGCTTGGTTCGTCGTGAAGGGACCATCCACTTTTCATACAGATCTTTCAACCGGACATACAATTCACGTGGCCTTTCCTCATCTTCCCGACTGTACGCTCTAAAACGTTGACGGAAGGTTTCTGGGTTAATTTCAAACTTGTCCAGTATCACTTGCTTAACACAATCATAATTCAGTGAATTATCAGGTTCCATGGCCACATACGCCGCTCTTGCCTTGCCTGTCAACAATGGTAAGAGATGTAGCACCCAGTCCTGACTCGGCCATTTACACGCCTGAGCAATACGCTCAAAAGTCATCAAATAATGCTCAATGTCCTCATCACTTGACCACGGCAGCATTCTTGGGCTGTTAAAGCTTACCAAACGATGACCTTGTGTTGCCATTGCAGCTTCATCTGTAGCAGCTGATGTAGTCACCTCACTTTGTTGGTGCCTGGGACGCACACTTGAATCAGAAATCACCTCTGTCGTCGTCTGTCTACCGCTCACCGCTGATGCTCCATTCGCCAGTCGATCCTGTCTTTCCTGATGCACCTCGGACTGTAGCTGCACGAATTGATGTTGCAGTATCCGATATTTGTGCTCGTGACGTTGTGTTTCCTTTTCCAGCCGTTCTTCTCTTTGCTGTTGACTATGCAGAAAAGTTTGCAGCATTGAGGCCATCTGCTCTGCCGCACCTCCTGAAGCCATTTCCTCATGCACTGCAGGTAAACTCTCTGCATCTCGTTGCTCTGCTACCTTATCTTCCTTGCTCTTAGCTCCGTCTCGTTTCTTTGGTGGCATTTTCCTCTTGACAACAAGTCAGCACCTGCCACTTCCGATTAAATGAGGTACAGCTGGAACCACCCGATTACCTCTGCCTGCGTACTCATTTCCCTTTCAAGGCCTGAAAGCACCGCTGCCACCATGTGTCGGGTAGCTGTTAGGACCACAGCCACCAGCTCCTAGTTGTTTGCCGAAAGGCCTGGGAAAGTGTTAATGAGTAGAGTACACAGTAGGTAAGTATTAACGTCCAAGTGGTTTTATTAGGACAGCTGTCTCACCACACGTGCTCTCCAAAGGAAGTTCAAAAATAAACAAAACAAATAATTAAAAATACAAAGCTTAACAATATAAATCATAAAGAAAACATGCTAGAAGCAGCAAAACATGGCATCAAATCTAGCCTTGAGGCACAAGCCTCTCACAGTAAAGACTCACATCTTTCAGCGCTTGACTGTGCAAGCTTTGGCTCTTGGCCCATCTCCTTTCAGGCTCAACTAACCTCTCCCCTTTTATGCATGGAATCTTCCTGCCAAACACTAATGGACCATACCAATAGTAGGGGTCAGGAAACTTCCATGACAATCAAAATGCATTCAATGTCTATACATATGCATTTAAACAGAAAACAATCTCAAATAATACCATCAATCAAATAAACAATATGAAAACAATCATAATACATTAAACAATAAATCATTGTATACAACACTGTGCAATGATGTTCCTGTGATGATAACCCCTCCCAGGTTCATCATCACACTGTAATAAGACAAAAGTCCAGCAAAGCAAGGCTAACGAGGGGGAAGAAGTAAATAAATAACTATGGTTTGTATCTTTTCTTCTATTTTTTTTCTTTACTGTTTTTCTTTCTTATCTCTTCTCATGGGGGTCTTAAGGGTAGGATCTCTTAATGTTAATGGTTTGAGAGATAAGGCAAAGAAGTTTGCATTGTTAGAACTTATTAAGTTAAAAATATTTATGTTATCATGCTGCAAGAAACTCATAGTGATTATAGGAATGAGGTAGACTGGGGTTTATGATGGGAGGGGGAAAGCTGCTTAAGTCATGGGTCTAATACTAGTGCAGGAGTTGCAATTCTTTTTTCTACTGCTATAAAGGCAAATATTTTATCAAAAATTGAAGTAGAGCCAGGAAGATTACTTGTAGTGAGAGTAGAAATTAGTAACATTGTTTTTGTGAACATCTATGCTCCTAATAAAGGGAATGTTATAATTTTTGGACCCACTTTATATTAGGTGGCCTTAACTACTATGTACTAACATTTTAATTAATCATTTGATACAAGGCACTTATTGTGTACATACATGTTTTTACATTGTACTTACATTTAAAAAAAATACCTGCATGTAATTACGTCTGTAATTAATTTCTGTAGTTACATTTGTAATTACACAGTAGACACTTCCCTTACACCTAACCCTACCCTTAAACTTACCCATACCACCACACCTGTCCCTAACCCTATCCGAATCCCACCTCAATATCAGCAAAAGTGTTTTGCAATACAATTTGAACACAGTAAGTACATTGTACTTATTTTTTGATGTAAGTACATAGTACTTAAGGCCACCTAATATAAAGTGGGGCCAATTTTTTTAATAAATTGGAACAGTTTCTAACTCAACAACAAGATAGTGATTACATTGTCTTAGGAGGAGATTGGAATTGTACACTCAATTTTACAATGGATAGAAATGGGGAAGAGTCTCATCCAAAATCTGCTTCTGTTTTAGCAAATATTATTGAATCATATATTTTTTCTGATGTGTGGAGAGTGAAAAATCCAGGTACACAACAATATACTTGGGTGAAATTCAGAAATAATATAGTCTATGCTGCACGTTTAGATTGTTTTTATGTATCAGATAATATGAAAAAGCTAATTTTGTATAGTACCATCATTCCTACAGCTTTATCTGATCACAAGTTCATTACAGTTGACGTCACTGTGGAAAAGAGAGCTTATAAGAGCTGCTATTGGCGTTTCAATGTGAAACTCTTGAATGATTAAAGTTTTTGTGAATTTTTTCAAAACTTTTGGGAAACATGGAAAAAATAAAAATAAAAATTTGAAGACATTATCCACTGGTGGGAGATTGGGAAGATGCATATAAAAAGGGTTTTGTCAAGAATATGTTTCTCATTCCACAATGTGTATGCAAATGACTATAGAGTGGATTGAAAAATAAATGAATGCTATTGAGGAAAATAATTTTGATGCCAATTCTATCAGTTTACAAGAAAAGTGGACTGATTTGAAACGAGAATTGTATTCAGTTTTAAATGTAAAATTTAAAACAGCTCTTGTGAGAATCAGATTTTTGTCTACAAGGGACATGGATGGTCCAACATCGTATTTTTTTAATTTAGAGTGTAAAGTTGTACAAGAAAAGATAATGTATCGGTTAAAGGAAAATGATGGACACTATACAGAGGATCCAATCAAAATGCGTAAAATTGCTGTTGATTTTTTTTCTAATCTCTATGCCATGGACAATAAAGATGAACAGATTAGAGATAAATAGTTCAAGGATCTTCCTCGCATTTCTTCAGAGCATAAAGACGCTCTAGAGACTGAAGTCTCTTTTGCAGAAGTAACTGCTGCAGTTATGAGTCTTTCCCTGGGTCGTTCACCTGGTATCGATGGACTTCCCACAGAATTTTACAGGACTTTCTGGAAAATCATTGGTTCTGATTATTTTTAAAGTATCAAAAGACTGTATTCATAAAGGGGTTCTTCCTAAGAGCTATCAAAGGGCAGTACTTGCATTACTACCCAAAAAGGGTGATTTAACAGTGTTAAAAAATTGGAGACCTGTGGCTTTATTGTGTTTGGATTATAAGATTTTGTCCAAGTGTATAGCTAACAGGTTAATTAATTTACTCTGTGGAATAATACATAAATACCAGTCATACTGTGTTAAAGATAGATTTATCACAGATCATTTACACTTAATGAGAGATCTTATAGATTATGCTCATTGTACAAATAGTAATGCTGGTATTTTGTCACTTGATTAAGAAAAAGCATTTGATCGGGTTGATCACAAATTTCTGTTTAAAACTTTACAATCTTTTGGGTTTGGTAAAAATATTCTTTCAATGATTCAGCTACTTTATACTGATGCGACATGCATGATAGGAATGGCAGGTAGTTTGAGTACTCCTGTCACGGGGTGACAAAACAAACCGAACGGGACTAAGATCCTGGTGAATGCAGTTGTTCAGGATTTTCCAGTGAACATCGGGTCTATGCCCTGTTAATCTGTTGCCATGGCAGCGGGGCTGATTGCCTGAGTGACAGCAGGTGTGGGGCAATTATAGAGAACGCTGTGAGAGGGACACCTATTGAGATGAGGCTTTAAAAACAGAGAGAAAACAGACTGTTGGGGTGGATCTCCTCCCGTATGATGCTGTGTTTGTCAGCGGGTTGCTCTTTTTATTGAGGCTGGGCTGTGGAGTGGGGAAGATTGGAGCTGTGGAAGAGGAAGGAAGGAGTGAAGTATTTGGCAGCGAAGACTTGAGGAATATCGTCCGTAGTGAGAAAGACGGAAGTGATGAGTATTTGATCCGTTGTTTATATGCACTAACACTGAAGTGGTGTGGAGAGTTTGGAAAACGTTTGGCACGAGTGAACTATTACACCGAGTGAATTAATGATCTGTCTCCAACTTCTGTCCTCTCCTTGCCGAATGTGGTGATCGCTGCATCGTTTCTTCTGCTTTCCCGGAGCAAAGTCAAGCCCTGATCGAGGACGAGATCCGATCTGGTGGGAGAAAAGACCGGTGGGTGAGTGCTGGCCCGAATGCACGGTGTGCGAGTGGAATTGCAGTGCCTGAAGTGAAGATTTACACGGTCTGTGCTGTGAAGTGAAATTTGTGTGTGGAGGAGTAATAGAAGTCTGCCGTGCACTCCTCTCCTACAGTCTTCCACCCGCTGTCTCTAACGAAGGGTCTTGATAAAGTAACCGCCCAACTTCCTGCTTTGAAAAGACCCGGCCCTGTTAATGCTAATTGCTTCATATATCATGTACTGTTGAAACTGTGCTGTGTCTGTTCTAGTGCTCAGCCGAAGTGAGCGTCCCGCCCAAAGTGTCCTCCCCGCCTGGTGGTCTCCACACGCCCCTATTGGAAGCCTTTACCCTGTTCAGAAGAAGAAAAGGTATATCAGTTGCAAGCTTCATGTACTGTTGAACCGTTGAAACGGTGCTGTGTCTATCCCAGTGTTCAGCCGACGTGAGCGCCCCGCTCTAAGTGTCCTCCCCGCCTGGTGGTCTCCACACGCCCTTATTGGAAGCCTTGATCCTGTTCAGAGGAGAGAAGGTATATCAGTTGCAAAGCTTCACATACTGTTGAACCGTTGAGACCTTGCTATACTGTTCCAGTGCTCAGCTGAAGTGGAGTGTTCCGCCCAAAGTGTCCTTCCCGCCTGGTGGTCTCCACACGCCCCTATTGGAAGCCTTGACCCTGTTCGAAAGGAGAGAAGGTATATCAGTTGAAAAGCTTCACATACTGTTGAACCGTTGAGACCTTGCTGTACTGTTCCAGTGCTCAGCTGAAGTGGAGCGTTCTGCCCAAAGTGTCCTCCCCGCCTGGTGGTCGAGTGTTCCGCCCAAAGTGTCCTTCCCGCCTGGTGGTCTCCACACGCCCCTATTGGAAGCCTTTACCCTGTTCAAAAGGAGAGAAGGTATATCAGTTGAAAAGCTTCACCTACTGTTGAACCGTTGAGACCTTGCTATACTGTTCCAGTGCTCAGCTGAAGTGGAGTGTTCCGCCCAAAGTGTCCTTCCCGCCTGGTGGTCTCCACACGCCCCTATTGGAAGCCTTGACCCTGTTCGAAAGGAGAGAAGGTATATCAGTTGAAAAGCTTCACATACTGTTGAACCGTTGAGACCTTGCTGTACTGTTCCAGTGCTCAGCTGAAGTGGAGCGTTCTGCCCAAAGTGTCCTCCCCGCCTGGTGGTCTCCACACGCCCCTATTGGAAGCCTTGACCCTGTTCGAAAGGAGAGAAGGTATATCAGTTGAAAAGCTTCACATACTGTTGAACCGTCGAAACTGTGCTGTGTCTGTCCCAGTGTTCAGCTGACGTGAGCGCCCCGCTCAAAGTGTCCCCCCGCCTGGTGGTCCCCACATGCCCTATTTGGAAGCCTTTACCCTGCTCAGAAGAAGAAGAGAGTGGCTCGCTTGCCCCCACCTCTGAGTACCTCCCTCCGGAGTAACCCCAGTGACTCGCTTCGCCCTCGCATCGGCATACTTACCTGGTTCCAGTCTGAATGGGGTTCGTATGACCACGGCCTCCCCTCTTGAGTCCCGTAGAGGAGTACTTACCCAGTGACCTACCTGGACGGCGCGGGGATTCCCCCCTGATTCCCCTCCGACGAGCCTCCGGTCCGCCACGAGCGTCCCTCCCCTCCCGTCCCGGGAGATCTGTAGACTCTTGAACTGTCCTGGTGGCAAGAAGAAGATTTTAATTAGGACTTATCCAATTCATTGACCTTTTAATATAATAAATAAACTGTATTTTATTCCCTTGTCTGTCTGGTCCTTGACACATTCCTCGAGGTGGTTCCCGGGTTTTTCAGGGGTGGGTGCAGTCTGGTTTGGCCCGCCCCGACCTGTGACACTCCTATAAAAGTAGAGAAAAGTATTAGACAATGGTGCCCACTTTCAGGCCAACTTTACAGTTTAGCAATCGAACCCTTTCTATGTAAACTAAGGAGTGGTCTTACAGGTTTACAGATTAATACTGCTGCTTTACAACATTCTATTAAAATAACTGCATATGCAGATGATGTAACAGTCATAATAAGGAACAGTAAAGATGTTGATTTTTTAAAGGAGAGTTAAGAGAGTTTTGAAAAGGCTGCATCTGCTAAAATAAATTGGGAAAAGAGTAATACTTTGTGGTGCAGTTCCAATGATGTGGGACCACTGCTTCCAGCTAGACTGCAGTGGTTTAAACATCTTGGAGTATTCTTGGGTACAGAAGAGTACAGAAAACAAAACTGGTTAGGTTTAGTGGAAAAACTGTGAGCTCGGTTGTCTCGCTGGCACTGACTGCAACCCCAGCTGTCGTATAGGGGAAGGGTCCTAATTTGTAATAATCTGGTAGCCTCGTCCTTGTGGCATAAGATGACCATACTTGAACCTCCTGAAGATCTTGTACATAAATGTTTTTGGTTTGGCCAGCATTGGCTGAGAGCTCCAGTGTTGTTCTTGCCCAGACAAGAGGGAGGTCAAGGTTTGGTGGATAAAAGCCTTCAGACTTCAGACAGCCCAACGACTAATGTACGGTGACAATGTGTCATGGTTCGAAGTGGCCTGTGCCCTTCTGAGGAATGTAGGCGGCATGGCACTAGATCGTCACCTTTTTCTCATGGACATTGAGAATCTTAATCTGACCAGATTTACGACTTTCTACAGATCAATGTTGAATGCATGGAAAGTGATAGATAACTAAGATAACTAAGTGGTGTTAAAGACTTGTGGCTGAGAGAGGAGCCTCTTTTGTGCAATCCTACAATAGACGTGGATCTTTTGCAATCATGGTCCCTGAAGGAAGCTATGTGGAATGCAGGCATAACCAAATGTGGCAGGATGGGCTATTATCCTCTCCCATTGTCTGTAATTTGAGGTTTGGCCAATAGGCTGTGACTATGGATGTATAAGAGTACGGAGTGCCAGTTGTAGGTGTGTGTCACTTTCTAGGGCCGTGACGTCATCGATGCACCGCTTGTGTTGACATGTGAATGCGGGTCGTAGAGACCGCTGAAGCTTCTGGGCCACTGACTTTATTGCTTATTGGTGTGTTGCTGGCTGAGGGATCAAATGTGGACATTTGAGACGGTAAGGAAAGCCTTTTGTATGACAACGTTAGTATAGCGGGTCTATGGGTTGCGTCAACTGAGCGGGTGCTAATCTGTATCTTTCAAATAGTCCAAAGTTCATCTGTATTCTCCATCGAGTCTTATCCAGATATCGTGCTCCATGCGTTGCTGGAATTCGGGATTCTAACCCCGGTGCAGTGTGTTCTATTGTGAGTATATCTGCTCGAGCCTGAAGTCCAGGGAGAATGAATGTGTCACAATGAGTCTCGGAGTCAAATGCAAGTTCACAATGTTTATTTAGCATTAATAAAGAGAGGTCTAGGCAAAGCACATATTTCACACTCCGCAGAATCGAGACCACACGCGGCGTCCAACGACGTAATCCACTCTGGTGGGTGACCGGAGAGAAATCCTCACATGAAAGATGACTGACGAAATACTCCATGCACTGGACAGAAGACGAGGCAGCGCCCGGCAGAAAAGGCAGTTTGTGGGAACCTGGATGAGACTGGATCTCGCCTAAAAACGAAGCGCACCAGTCACACCGGAAAGGCAGGGAAGAGTTCTCTAGAGGACAGTTCTCGTACATCCACAGGCGAGTGAATTCCGGGCATTGACAAGCCTCCAGATGCCTGCGACCGAACCTGAGAATCGCTAAAGAGAGAAACATAAACAAGAACCTCCGACTGGACCGACAGAGTGACTGAGACCAACCAAGACAATGAGCACGCGACGAGAGACAGGACAATGTGCTATAAAAAGGGAAATAACTGATGAGACACAACAGGTGAACAATTAGCGAAACGAGTGGGAGGGGCCAGTGAACTCGTGAGGAACCACCACCAACAGGTAAGAAAATACATACACACACACACACGATCACCCAGGAGTCCTGACAGTAACCCCCCCCCCCCCCCCATAACCGGCACCGGACGGGCATGAAGGAGACTCACCCTGTCGCCGAGTATAGTAGAGTCCAGTATATCCCGGGCCGGAACCCAGCACCTCTCCTCCGGACCGTAACCCTCCCAGTCCACTAAATACTGAAAACCTCTGCCCCTGCGACGAGAATCTAGTAATCTCCTAACAGTATAGGCAGGAGCACCATCCACTAGACGAGGGGCGGGGGGTTTAGGGGCAGAGACAGGGGGATTGTTCCGGGCAAAAATCACAGGTTTAACCCTGGATACATGAAAAACTGGGTGAACCCGACCAAGAATAGGAGGTAACTTAAGCTTGACCGCTACCGGATTAATGACCTTAGATATACTGTATGGCCCAATAAAACAAGGAGCCAGCTTACGAGAAGGCTCAAGGAGAGGCAGATCCTTGGTGGAAAGCCATACCTTTTGTCCACACACATAACGGGGTGGAGGTCGCTGGTGACAGTCAGCCGCAGCTTTGGTTCGTCTGGAGTTTTGTAATAAGAGTGATTTAGCTTTCCTCCAAGTGCGTCTGCACCTGCGCACGAAAGCTAAAGCAGACGGAACCGCTGCGTCGGGCTCCTGTGATGGGAAAAGGGGAGGTTGATATCCGACAGATAATTCGAACGGAGACAAATTAGTGGATGCGACGGGAAGAGAATTATGAGAGTACTCAACCCAAAAAAGCTGTTGGCACCAAGAATTCGGATATTTAGACGACAGACAGCGAAGTGTTCGACCGAGATCCTGATTAGCCCGTTCGCATTGCCCATTGGTCTGCGGATGATAACCAGAAGACAGGCTGGCTGTAGCGCCGATCTGTCTACAAAACTCCTGCCAAAAACGAGAGATGAACTGAGGACCCCTATCTGAAACTACATCAGTTGGAATACCGTGTAACCGAAAGACGTGATTAATCAAAACCTGAGCCATCTCCTTGGCAGAAGGAAGTTTAGGCAGGGGAATAAAATGAACCGCTTTAGAAAAACGATCCACCACAGTCAATACGACAGTGTTACCATTAGATGCCGGTAAGCCGGTGACAAAATCAAGGGCTATATGAGACCAGGGGCGGGAGGGCACGGGCAAAGATTTAAGCAGACCAGCGGGAGGTTGATTAGATGCTTTATTACAAGCACAGACTGAATAGGCTAATACGAACTGTCTGACGTCCGAAGCCATAGAAGACCACCAAAAACGTTGACGGATGGCAGCCAACGTTCTCCGAATTCCTGGATGGCCGACAAACTTGGATTCGTGACCCCACCGGATGACATCGGAACGTAAACGCTCAGGAACCCATAGACGACCCGCCGGACACCCCTCCGGAACTTCCCCCTCTCGGCCGGCCTCTCTCACCCGCTGTTCGATTCCCCACACGAGGGCAACGACCACCCTCCCCTCCGGGAGAATGGTTTTGGTCCGCTCCGACCCGGAACCCTCGAACAGACGGGACAGAGCGTCAGGTTTAGTGTTTTTAGACCCCGGCCGGTACAAGAGGGTGAAGTTAAAATGCTCAAAGAAAAGTGCCCAGCGAGCCTGTCTAGATGTTAATCTTTTGGCTGAACGGATATATTCCAAATTCTTATGATCCGTCCAGACCAGAAAGGGTTCCGAGGTTCCCTCCAACCAGTGACGCCACTCACCCAGAGCGAGTCTAACCGCCAGCAGCTCCCCGATTACCTATGTCGTAATTTCGCTCCGCTGGGTTTAACCGATGAGAGAAAAAAGCGCACGGATGCACTTTCCCGTCAACAGAGGATAGCTGAGATAAAACGGCGCCCATCAGATGCATCCACCTCCACTATAAATTGTTTAGCCGCATCGGGAATAGAAAGAAAAGGTGCAGAGATGAAACGGGACTTTAATTCATCAAAGGCCTCCTGAGCTTCAGTATTCCAACGGAAACACACTTTAGAGGAAGTAAGAGCGGTAAGAGGTTTAGCGATCTGACCAAAGTTTCTGATGAAACGCCGATAAAAGTTGGCGAAACCCAGAAATCGCTGAAGCTCTTTACGAGTGTCGGGCACTGGCCATTCGGCGACCACTTTAACTTTAACGGGATCGGGGCGAATCTCTCCCTCGACTATGACGAAACCCAGAAACGAAACCGACTCCTTGTGGAACTCGCACTTCTCCGCCTTAACAAAGAGCTGATTCTCTAACAACCGTTGTAAAACCTGGTGAACATGCTGGGTGTGTATCTGCATTGAGGGAGAAAAGATGAGAATGTCATCAAGATACACAAAGACAAATTTGTTAATCATGTCACCCAGCACTTCATTGACCATGGTTTGGAAGACAGCCGGTGCGTTACAAAGGCCGAACGGAAGGCTGCCATATCCCCACGAAGCGACCGATAATGAACAAATAAATTCAGCATATCCGTCTCGAGAGCCTCAAATGAAGTCGTGCACGGAGCCTTGGCCCCCCATACGGCCATTCCCCACTGTCTCGCCCTTCCGGTGAGAAGTGTCAAAACATATGCCACCCTTGACATTGAAGCAGCGAAAAGCCGTGGCTGAAGGGCGAAGACAAGGGAACACTGCTGCAGGAAGGCCTGGCAGGTGTTGGGGTCGCCGTCGAAAGATTGAGGTGTCACCGCGTGTGGCTCACGGTCTGCAGGTGCATTCTCAACAGGTGCAGAAGGGAAACGCCCTCCGACCGGGGAAACAAGCTGGTCCACCCGGGTACTGAGCTCCGTAAATTGTTCTGACATGGCACGGAAATCTCTGGCACATACACTCAACAGAGATGAACTCGCTGACTCCATCATTGGCGTGCTCATTCTGTCACAATGAGTCTCGGAGTCAAATGCAAGTTCACAATTTTTATTTAGAAGTAATAAAGAGAGGTCTAGGCAAAGCACATATATCACACTCCGCAGAATCGAGACCACACGCGGCGTCCAACGACGTAATCCACTCTGGTGGGTGACCGGAGAGAAATCCTCACATGAAAGATGACTGAAGAAATACTCCATGTACTGGACAGAAGACGAGGCAGCGCCCGGCAGAAAAGGCAGTTCGTGGGAACCTGGATGAGACTGGATCTCGCCTAAAAACGAAGCGCACCAGTCACACCGGAAAGGCAGGGCAGAGTTCTCTCGAGGACAGTTCTCGTACATCCACAGGCGAGTGAATTCCGGGCATTGACAAGCCTCCAGATGCCTGCGACCAAACCTGAGAATCGCTAAAGAGAGAAACATAAACAAGAAACTCCGACTGGACCGACAGAGTGACTGAGACCAACCAAGACAATGAGCACGCGACGAGAGACAGGACAATGTGCTATAAAAAGGGAAATAACTGATGAGACACGACAGGTGAACAATTAGCGAAACGAGTGGGAGGGGCCAGTGAACCCGTGAGGAACCACCACCAACAGGTAAGAAAATACATACACACACACACGATCACCCAGGAGTCCTGACAGAATGGCAGTGTAACATTTTCTGTTTTGTTTTTAGGCGCGTGATGAGGGCAATGGCTGCGTTCTAGTCAAGTGCTGTAATCTCCGATGCTCTCTGCCTCATAAAGTTGCTGTTCTGTTTCCTGTACGGGACTGTTTTGTGTTTAGCACGGGCCTGAAGTGCTTCCTATGTACTGTCTACGTCATTGTTTTTAAATTAAGAATTGCTGTGCTTTTGAGCTCTGCGTGTGTATTAGTGATATACTTTAAGTGTCCTTTTGTTTCCTTTTCTGGTTTATTTCTTTAAATCGGTTTCGACCGGTTTTGTATTTCTAAATTTGTATTTTGATTTATATTAATTTACTGTGATTTAATTGAATATATATTGATTTCATTTAATGTTTACTACGACTGGGCTACGGCCAAATTGATTTAGTTATTGTATAGTAGTTCTTTAATTTGAGTTTATTTATGTTTGGGTTTTTGTTATTTGTATTTTTGATTCGTGCAGACCCGGGTAGAACTGAGTAGTTGGTTCTTGCCTCGAACTGCTTTTGAGTTTATTTCTTATATTATCAAATTATTGTTTTGCTCATGCATATCGTTATTTTATTATTAATCTCTCTCTCTCTCTCATTGTTGGCAGGACCTGGGCACCAGGGGCAGACGAGTGACCTTCTTTGTGTGGTGGCATCCTTCACTGTGTGTCGTGCTCTTCACTGACATAAGTCGGTGTGTGAGTGTGCTAGTGTGTGTGCACTGTGATTTGAGTGATTTTCACGATTTAAGGGTGATTATTCTAACTGAGACTGCCCCTGTAGGTAAGCCCCAGTTCCTTTGCCAGAGATAATTGAACCTTTAATGAGACGAGTGTGGCTGTCTTTTAATGCCCTTTTTGTACCGAATAAAATACTTTTGTATGATTCCTTATGTCTCTGGCTCAAGGGTGATTCGAACCTGTGCATGCCTTTAGAGGGCGCACTTAATCCCTTGGGTGCAATTCCCAAGGTGGCGTAGTCGGAAAGTGATATCAACTTGAGTTTGCTGAGCACGCGTATAATTAGTGCTCCGCCCCACCTTATAACGCGCGCTCTGCCACACAAAGTTGGACATATATTAAACGAAGACGGTTGGTTGTCAGCAGAAAACTTAGTGGAAAAGCTGTTGAACAGAGTTAAAGACTTTTTTCTCCTAAAAGTGTTTTTGAAGAAGATCATGCCTCTGTTTTTCCAGAGTTGAAAATTTTGAGCTGTAGTTGGGACATGGCAAGAAGTAGAAGGAAGTCTACTTACCTTTAAGACTCAGCTGGATTTGTTCAGCAATATCAGCAAGAAAACTCTGTACACAACGTGTTTTAAAGTGTTACATCTCAAATCTCTTGAAAATTTTAAAGATTTAAAGTGGCATGAAGTGCTTGGGTCAGATGCTCCCCCGAAAGGCAGCTGGAGGACCTTGTACAAACCCCCCATTGAAAAAAGAACTGGTGATCTACAGTGGCGGGTTGGGCATGGTTTAATAGCTACAAACAGACACAGAGCACACCTTGATCCACAAGTAAACCAGGAGTGTCCTTTTTGTAGACAAGAAGAAACTGTTTTTCATTTATTTTTAAATTGTGAAAGATTGATTCCACCTTTTAATACACTGGAAAGATGGTGTCACAGACTGGGACAAGTGTTTACACCAGTTAGTTTTATATATGGTCCTAAATACCAATCAAATAAAAAAGATATTCTCATTTTATTAAATTTTTTATTTGTTCAAGCAAAATTGGCAATATGGTTATCACGCAAAAGAAAATTGAAGTCAAATGATGTTGTCTTGATTTTGGTTGGACTAATCAAATCTCGTGTAAAGATTGAGTTTGGTTATTATAAATTGATTGATAATATGGAGATGTTTAAATTCAAGTGGGGTATTAATAATTGTATTTGTGAGGTTACGATGATGGTTTTTTAAAATTGTTTCTTTTAATAATTTTTTTTTTTGTGTGTGTTTTGTGTTTTTGTCTAAGAATTGTGTTGTGTTTCTGTTAATGATTCGGTTTTTATTGTAAATTAAAGAAGAATTTAAAAGTCAAAAAGTCTGTCTCTCTCTCTCTCTCTCTCTCTCTCTCTCTCTCTATCTCACTCTCTCTCTCTCTCTCTCTCTCTCTCTTTCTCTCTCTCTCTCAGAGGAAGTACGCGCACAGGAAAGAAACACCCAAAACTCCTCTGAACACACATCGAGAGCTTCAGAAGAACTGAATCTACAGACAACAGAGAAGATCATTTAATAAGAGAGAAGAATGAAGATCATCTGGACTTTCACTCTGCTGATGATTCCTGGTAAGAATCTGAACTCAGAAGAACCAGAACAGAGATTAAATAATGAACACAAGTCTTTATCCATAACTAATGACCTTTGACATGAATCTCCCTTCAGTGTGTATTAGTGTTGTGTTAAGATGCTGGTTTGTTGTAGGTTTCGTGAGCTCTATAGAAGTGACCGGATATTCAGGAGGCGGAGTCAGGATCACATGCAAATATGATAAAATAATAAATAAAAGAAATGAAAAGTATTTTTGTAGAGGAAAGTGGTCAGAGTGCACAGATCAAATCAAGACTGAGAAAAATAAATGGGTTCAGAAGGATAGATTCTCTCTGTATGACGACACAAGTTCAGCCGTCTTCACTGTGGCCATCAGAAATCTGAGTGAACGGGATTCTGGGATGTACTATTGTGGAACTGAAATGCTTGGTATGGATGCCTACACTGAAGTGAATCTGAAGGTTATAACCGGTGAGTAACTGAGACTCCACAACATCACGATACTCAACACTGACTGGAATTACTGCCGTTCACTCGTCTAACTCATAACTCACGCCATCAATAACCTTTTTATCTCCTGATGGAATCATCTGGACTTGAGTTTATAAATGTTGCAGCAAAGTGAAGATAAATGTGTTTATATTGAGAACAAAATGACAAATGATCTGTGTTTGTGTTGAACAGATCAACCAATCAGGACCGTGAGAGGATATTCAGGAGGAAACGTCATCATAAACTTCAAATATGAGACACAAGAAGAGACACTTTTGATATACGTCTGTAAACCTCGAAAATGTTTTCTGGTAATGAACACTAACAGAGCCTCAGAATGGACACATGACAGACGATTCTCCGTTCATGAGGACAGATCTGCAGGGCTCTTACGTGTGTTTATCAGAGAGCTGAATGAGAACGACTCTGGAGAATATAAGATTACAGTCAAAGTTTCTAAAGACTACAGTTTCTTCTCTGAGTTTAGCCTGAACATTGAGAAGGGTGAGCCGCTTTCAGTCATTATGAGGTGAATCCATGAATATATATGGTCATTCTAACATTACTGCGCTTTATTTGGATCTGAAACAGATGATTGTGTGAAGAGCATCAGTCTATCAGCGGCTGCAGGAGGATCTGTGAACATCAGCTGCAAATACCCACAATCCCACAGCAGTGATGTGAAGTTTCTCTGCTGGAGATCTGGAGCTGATCTCTGTGCTGAAGAGACGTCTGTGAATGAGAGCAGAAGATGGAGGCGTGAGGGAAAGATCCAGCTGTATGATGACAGAGAAGAGCGGCTCCTGACGGGAAGCATCAGTCATGTGACTGAACAACATTCAGAATACTGGTGTGGAGTTCAGTCTGATGGAGGACACAAGAGCTTCATCACACAAGTCCTGATCAACCTCACAGGTGAGTAAAGATCATTTACAATGATTGGTTTTGTCAGATTTCTCTGATGCATGAAATAAGTGAGCTTGAGCAGAGTTCTTGTGGGGAGAAGAATTTAATGAAAGTAGTGTAGCATTTCTTCAGCTGTGATGTTAGCGTCTCAGACTTCAGAGAATCGTATGGGACAGAACTTTATACATGAAGGAAAAAGGGCTACAACATAAAACAGGAGATCGATCTAACCGCAATCCACTCTGAGCAATGCTGTTTCTCTGTCTTTCACACCCTTCAGCTTCTATGGGCCATACGTCTGTACACACACAGAAAGAGTTGATTGTACAGTCACAATGTAAGTCCATCTGAATAAAGATGACTGTGCACATAATCTTTCAGTTTATATAGTTCATGTAGTTTTAAGGATTGTTTTAAAGTAACTAGAAACGGAAGTTTTCTGTTTTTGCTGCTGTGTCTGGTGACTGTGTGTCAGAAAACATGAATGCGTGAAAGTTTAGAGAAGGTGCACAAACAGAAGTGAATGTTCATTTCCTTGCATCTCTGTAATAGTGTGACAACACTGTCATTACAGAGACAAATGACCTGAATACAACATATCCATCATCACAACCACCATCACCATCATCATCATCATCACCATCATCAGTGTCAGTGAAAACTCAAATGATCACTGAAATGACTTCACTTGATACAACAATAACAGGCAAGTATTACTGTACTAAAAGCTCTTCAGATTTATATGAATCTCACATCTTTCTCTTGTATTTTCAGACTCTTCAGTGATCTTCATTTCTGAGGTTTTGTTTTTGCTCCTGTTTGGTGTTCCGATGTTTCTAATGGCCATGCGAAAGAATAAACAGACTCACGGTGATTATATTTTCATATCTGGGATATCTTCCACTAGTTTGTAATGCCGAATGACCCTCAAGAGACTCAGATTCATCATGTACAGTTTAAAGTGTAGAAGTGAAAGCATTAGCGTACACTAGACAGACCTGAGAGAGACGCTGTATATGGAGATGATGCACCATGTGTTCATTAATCTGATGTGTTTTTGTTTCCTCTCATTCTTCTAAAAACTGATCTGAGTTCAGGATTATTCAGCGATGAGGTAAGTCATGATCAATCATAAACACTTTTTCTCGCTCTACTACACACACACACACACACACACACACACACTGGTTCCGTGTCTTTCTCAGGTGTAAATGGCACTGGCGCTGGATTGGGAATTAGCCTCTTTGAGTAGTAATGCATATGCTTCTGTACACATCCACCTGTTTTCACTTAGATATGATGTTTAATGATTTGAGGAATTGTGTCTGTTCTCAGGTCACTCAAGTTTCCTGCAGTTATGAGACTGTCAGTAAAACGGCTCTGCTTTCTGATCTGAACGACACGGACACAAGAACAACTGCAGTCTACAGCGCTGTTCATTTACCCATAAACCCCTCTGACTAGCCAAACTACTGTGGACCATCCAGTGAGAAATTATGACTGTGATTGTTTGGTGTATATTGAGTGTATATTTTATCACCATTTCTTTTACGTTTTCAACTCTCTTGTTAATCTTAAACAGCACTGTGGTGTGACAAATACATTTATGAAGGTCATAATACTTCATATAGTCTCTTGATTAATGTTGTCATAAAACTACATGAACAAAATATAGTTTTAAAGTATAGTTTTAGATGAATCATGTCACACAGCAGAAGATTTTAAGTGATATTTTCTTATACTGTATATGTAACATTTGTAGACGGTTTTTGATGGTTTTAGAACTCCTTGCTTTGTATTGTGTAAATTAAATATGATTAAGATCTTCAATGTCTTATAAATGTAATAAAATGAATGTAAACCATCTGCAGTGAGTCGTTCCTCAGGTAGGTGGAGTCACGCATTCGTTAGGGTGGAGCTTCTGTTACCCTGCAGCCCAATACTGGTCACTGAAGGGTTGAGCCTGGTCAGTACCTGGATGGGAAACTCCTGGGAAAACCAGGTTTCTGCTGGAGCAGGTGTTAGTGAGGCCAGCAGGCGCTCACCCTGTGCTCTGTGCTCCTAACGCCCCAGTGTAGTGATGGGGACACTATAATCAAGTCAAGTCAAGTAAAAATTTTATTTCTATAGCACATTTACAGATGGCTGAGCCACACCAAAGTGCTTCACAATAAAGTGCTAAGTGCAAATAAGCAAAGGAAGGCAGAGAAAAATAAAAAATAAAAATAATAATAAATAAGTAGATAAAAAAAAAATGAAAAGGGCAACAAGACAATGACTGCAGGAGTTAAAATAATGTAAAAAGAACATTTGAAGGGTAGCCAGGGGGCACTATATACTGGCACTTAAAAAGGAGACACTAATCAAAGGCCAGAGAAAAGAGGTGGGTCTTTAAAAGAGACTTAAAAATGTTTAGAGACTGGGCTGCACGGATGTGGAGGGGGAGGCAGTTCCAGAGTCTGGGGGCTGCTACAGCAAAGGCTCTGTCCCCCTTGGTCTTTAGCCTGAACCTGGGCACTTCCAGCAGCAGTAGGTCAGCTGACCGTAATGCTCTGGAGGGGATATGGTGGTGGAGAAGATCAATAGGTACGGAGGGGCCAGACCATGGAGGGATTTGTAGACAGTCAGTAGCAGTTTAAAATCAATGCGGTAGCGGATGGGGAGCCAGTGCAGCGAAGCGAGGACCGGGGTGATGTGTTCTCGCTTTTTTGTACAGGTAAGGAGTCGGGTGGCTGAGTTCTGAACCAACTGCAGGCGTCGGAGCTGGGAAAGGTCAATGCCAGTGTATAGAGCGTTGATACTGTCAAAGAGCACCATCCTTCAGATGAGACGTTAAACCGTTAAACTCTCTGGTCCTTAAAAATCCCAGGTTGTCCTTCGGAAAAGAGTAAAGGTTTAACCCGGCATCCTGGCCAAATTTGTCCTTTGATCTCTGTCCATCATGGCCTCCTAATCATCCCCATACACCGATCAGGCATAACATTGACCACCTTCATTTATTGTGTTGGTCCCCTTTTGCTGCCAAAACAGCCCTGACCCATCGAGGCATGGACTCCACTAGACCCCTGAAGGTGTGCTGTGGTATCTGACACCAAGATGTTAGCAGCAGATCTTTTAAGGCCTTTAAGTTGACCACTTTTCCTTCCTTGGAGCACTTTTGATAGAGACTGACCACTGCAGACCGGGAACACCCCACAAGACGACGAACGAATGGCGTCAGTAATGGCGGCAGATGTGTTGGGTGGTTTGTCAGGCTCCACTCCAATACTTTCTAACTCATCTTTTCAAATAGCTACTAGTTTAAGAACAAAACAAAGAAACCAGTTAAACAACAACTTTAGAGATAAAGGAAATGTTTGCTTATTTCTGCTTTGCTGTTGGCTTTTGTTGTTGCCACTTGGACAATACCTAAGCACAAATAAAAAGATGTCTCAGGCTGACAACCATCAGTCAGTAAATATGAATGGATTACAGAGATTAAATTTTTTCGGACATGGATACCTTGTCATCTACTTGATCACCAAACAATCTGATCACCTACGTCACGGCAAGTCGAGCAAACAAAACAACATTGCCATCTGCGTGAACACCAAACAAACTGAACTCACCCATCGTGGCACGCTGAGAAAGCGGGATTATCAGAGAGGATGTAATTGCCGTGATTTCGGTGTTCTCTTGACTTTGATTTTGCTGTCTGGGGACGTACAATTGAATCCAGGCCCATTTCCTGCTGGCCTTTCCCCGGAGGGTGCACCGGCGGGTGGATTACGCGTGCAGCGGCTGACCTCCGGAGGGACGGACGTCGTCGCCGAGGTAACAGGAATTCCATACGGCGACGGAGTCCAATCAGTAAGGAAACAACGAGAATTCAGATTTTTTCAGACTGTAAATCACGCACGAGTAATACGGGAGCCGAGGTCTAAGCCTAAGGGTATTCTAGGTGGACATTTGAACATTCGGAGTATATTGCCTAAATGGGATCAGATTCATCATCTGTTAACCGACTCTAATTTAGATTTTTTAGAGTTGAGCGAAACTTGGCTGAATAGTAATATCCAGACCAGTATGATTGATATCCCTGGTTACGCTTGTTATAGAAAGGATAGAACATCTAAAAAAGGTGGGGGGGGGAGTACTATTCTATGTTAGAGACACTCTGAAATGTAATGAAATTGAACTGGATACACCATTAGAATGTTTGGCTTTAAATGTTGTATTATCTTCTAGGATGAAATTTAACATTATAGTGCTGTATAACCCTCCATCACATGATGTTTAATTTTATGAAAATTTAGACAAAATTTTTAAATATGTAAACACTTGCACCAAATCTGTTTTTCTTGGTGATTTTAATATTAACTGGCTAGAGAAAAGCCTTAGTAAAAAATTAAACAGACTGTTGTCAAAACACAATCTTCATCAGATGATTAAAGGTCCAACAAGGATCACACGAGCAAGTAAAACTATGATAGATCTGATAGTCACTAATAAACCACAGAGAATCATCAGAACTTATAATTTACTAACAGGGCTCTCGGATCACAATATGACCTTGATTGTACGGAAACTCACTAAACAGCGTTTACCCACATTTATGAACTAAAGTAAGCCAGGGAACATGGGTATCCCCAAAAACAAGGTGACACAAGTTAAAAATGATTTAGAGAATCTAGATTGGAATAATGTTTTTCAATCAAATGATTTAGAAAATTGTTGTAACTCCTTGAAGAAAAACCTCACAAACCTGATTGGAAAATACAGTAAGACATTTAAAGGCACGCAACGAAAAGCCTTTCTACCATGGCTGAACAATGACATTCGTCAGCTAATGAAAAAAAGAGACTATGCATTGAAAAAATCTCTGCTCTCCAAAACAAATACCGACTTTCTAATCTTTAAAGGATTGAGAAATGCAGTAGTCAGAGAACGTCTCAGGTTACGAATGTAACCATTGTGCCCTGAGAACAGGGAACGAGACGCTGCGTCAGTTTGACGCTACGGGGAACGCCTCCAGCGTGACTGGTGCCTGAAATCACAATCAAAAAACGTCAATCCTATTGACCGGCGACAGCCTATGATGTCATCAAGGTGCGACCAGGAAGTATATAAGGGCACCTTGCCAACATGACAGTATCTCATCGTCTGAAGGGACTGTTTTCGGCAGGCAGGCCCTGCGGCATGGCAAAGCGACGCAGCGTCTCGTTCCCTGTTCTCAGGGAACAATGGTTACATTCGTAACCTGAGACGTTCCCTTTCGAAAGGGAACTCGCGCTGCGTCAGTTTGACGCTACGGGGAACGATATACCCACGCCGCCATGCCGACGGGAGTGCATGCCCAATGGCAGTGACAACTGTCAAGACAAGCAATTTCTGCTGAAATGCCTGAACCACTCCCCTTCTGGTCACGTTAGGCTGTCAGTGACAGCGCTCCCTACGGTCATAGCCCAAGCTATCGCCTGAGAAGGAAACCTTCACATACATGAGGTCCTTCCCAGGCCTTGCTCGCAGGCCTGGAACCAACCCATTCGACTTAGAAGGGGTTCCTTTAAGGGAGCGTGGCAAGGGAACTACGAGGGAACCCTATGCCAGTCACTATTCGGGAGATTATCACCGAATGCCACCAGGGAGACCTGACCAGGTGACCCAGTCTAGTATGGGACACGTAATACGGTCAACCCTGTCTGTACAGTACAGAGCCTCTGGTACTCGCCTCCGAAGAGACATCCCGCTAGGGTGCTGCAAGAAAGGGCAGCGTCACCGACTAGCCGGACCACAGAGACGGGTTATCCCGGAGAGCAGCGCTCAGCGAAGTGCTTTCAAACCCTTGCTAGCGAGGGGAGTCAAGCCGCTCGATCCTCGGATCTACCAAGCACTTACTTTAAAACGTGCTTAGGAGGCCAAAGGCCTTATAGGCTGAATATATCGGGAGGGGCCCCTCGGGACCTACCACCAATAGATCAGCCCCAGGAGGCTGTAAGCTCACAACAGACCCTCGCTTGAGAGGAGCTCATAAGCCTGCCCGGTAGGCAACCATGCCGTAGGCCTACTATGAAGGTCCCGTCCTGTCGGGACCACATAGCCGCAGTGTCACCTCGTCGTGCTAGGGTAAGAACACCGCCTTCAGGTCTCGCAAACGGCCAGTGGCCGGCGCCTGATAGCGGGTAGCCACTAGCTGTCAGCAAAAAAACAGTTGTGTGTTCCCGCCTAGGGAACTCGTCCCCCAGGGAGGCCGAGAGAGGACCTGATAGACCGCTCGCGCATCCAAAGCAGCGCTCGTCCTCAGGAAGGCCAAACGGGCCTGATACCTGATCGCAGTCATGCTAGCCCTCGAGGTAGCTGGGAAGACCAGGGACTCGCTTAATCAGGGAGGCCAAGCGGGCCTACCAACTGCAAGACATCGGGCACTCACAGCCAAGCTGAATGTGCTACTCATAGCACTTCAAGCTCACCACAGCGGCTGGGGACCGGGAGCTCGCTTTCAGGGAGGTACCATGCCTACCACCTGATAGCAAAAAGTGCCACTTATAGCACTTTACGCACACCACAGCGGCCGGGGAGCCGGCCTCTGCTCATTGACTGGACTTATCCAGGAACCACGAGACCAGAGTGTGCCCTCAGAGGAGGCCACGTTGGCCTACTACTCCAAAGCGAATCCCCTCAGGGAAGCCCGTGCAGCTTTGCCTGATAGCAGCCCATGCTACGATCCGTTACCGAAACTGGGGACCGGGGAACGATTCCAGGGAGGCGCAATGCCTCCACCTGGTAGCAGAGCATGCCGTCCGTTGTGCTTCGCTAACCGTCTCACTCTCGCGCCTGAGAAACAGGGGCTCGTTTTCAGGGAGGCAACAATGCCTACCACCTGATAGCAGAGCACGCCACGCCTAGCGTTTTGTTTCGCTAGTCGTCTCAGCGCCTGAGAATCGGGAGCTCTCTTTCAGGGAGGCAACCGTGCCTACCAACTGAAAGCAAAACGTGCTACTCGTAGCACTTCACCTAATCATTGCCACAGTGACTGGGAACCGGGAGCTTGCTCTCAGGGAGGCCATAATGCCTACCAACCTGATAGCGGAGCATGCTACTCGCAGGGAGGCCATAATGCCTACCAACCTGATAGCGGAGCATGCTACTCGTAGCACTTCGCGCTCATTGCCATAGTCGACCGGAAGCCGGGAGCTCGCCCTCAGGGAGGCAACAGTGCCTACCAACCGATAGCAGGACATGCTACTCGTAGCATTCCATGCTCATTGCTACGGCGACCGGGAACCGAGAGCTCGTCGTCAGGGAGGCCACAGAGCCTACCAACCAACGGCAGAATGTGCTTATCCATAGCGCTCCATGCTCATTACCACAGCGACCGGGAACCGTGAGCTCATTGTCAGGGAGGCCACCATGCCTACCACCTGATAGCAGAAGGTGCTACTCATAGCACTTCATGCTCACCGCCACAGTGGCTGGGAACCGGGAGTTTGCCTCCAGGGAGGTCACTCAGGGAGGCCGGAAGAGGCCTACTACCTACTAACACTCGTGCTAGCCATCCAGTGACTGGGGCCCAGGAACGCCATCCGCAGAGGAGGTCAAGTGGGCCTGCTTACCCCACAGCAGGCCCATAGGGAGGCCCAGTAGCGCCTACCACCTATTTAGCAGCTCATACCAGCCGTCGAGGGACTTAATGCCTATGGTGCCCCCTCAGGGGAGACCAAGCAGTGCCTGCTGACCACAGCAGGCTCTCAGGGAGGCCAGACAGGGCCTAACTCCTGAGCGAAGGAAACCCAGACTGGGAGCCTACCCCTCAGGGAGGCCTGGCAGGACCTGCCCCCCCGAATAGGGGGTCTGCAGATTCCAAGGATCCTGCCGAAACTTTAAGAAGGCTGGCTGCTGCTACCTGGGCTGACGGCAGCTGTCTGCTGCTGACGAAGGCCTGGAAATCCAGTTAACACCTGGGGACTCATCCCCAGGGCCAATGACGGGTCACTGCTGACGTCGACACCAGTGGAGAAGAGCCTCCGAGGCCCACTCGTGGGCCATAGTGTCGGGACTTTCCTGCAAGGAGGCCGGTTAACGCCTACTACCTGTCCTGAAGTCCAACTGCCCAGACCGTCCAAGCTGGCCACTCAGAGCCAGCTGGCTCCTATGCCCGCACCTGGGGCTGGCTCCATCCCAGAGGCAGCTAGGGACAACCTGCTTCGCCGTGTCCTAGGGCCCCCAGGACGGCGCAGTCTCTTGGGCAGTGCCTACAAACATGGACCTAATCACATTGCCAACAGCAGTGTACTCAGCAGAAGTGCTCAGCAAAGACCCTCTAAAGCGAGGGGAGTACAACTTACGTCACCTGCATCGGGGCGGCTGTCTCTCTTTCCATGCAGCGGCCAACCTTGATTGCGAGGGCGTCAGCCATTGGCAATGCTCGGGCCTCAGGGGAGCATCCGACCAGAACCGTACAGACAGAAGGATTATCCGATGTTCTGCTCTACCCGGGCCCTAAAGGAGGTGAAGCAGAGACATAAAGCAAGGGAACAATATCACAGAAATGTGAAATCCACCGGCCGTACCATCCTCCAGGAAGAGGCCGGGGGCCGCCAGCAGATGGCGGCCACCAAGCTCCGAAAGGCGGAAACAGCAGATAAAGTCTAGTCGCAAACCGGCGAAAGACGCTTAATTCCACCCCACGACCACTGGCAAAGTCGCTGTCTCCTGCAACATCCTCGTCTGCATTACACGTGACCCCAGAACGCAGAGAAGGGGGCGGGCCTTGGCCGGACGACTCTGTAATAGAGGAGGCTGAAACAAGGATGCATAAACAAGACCATGTTCTTAATTAAAAAGACAGGCCAGGGGCGAACATCTTTATTAAAAGGGGACGCGCCCATCCTTGACAAAGCCTAGGCCAAGTGGTGCGACATAGCTCCGCACTAGATCTACTCAGGGCCCGGGAAAGAAATATTATCACCTCTAATATTACACAATGAGGCCCCAAAAACCCCTTTCCCAAAGCCCCGCGGAGCTGGGCGCAGATCTCACTACAGCTCGTGCATTAGCGCGTACCCGGTCTTCAGCTACTTTTCACTTTACGCTAGGAAAAACAAAGCTCGCCCCTTACACTACAAGCCCTCAGGCGAGAGCGCGATTCAGTTACCCAAACAATGGGGAAAAATATAGCACGGAGAGGCAGCAAACTCTCTAGCAGAAAGTGAAGTATTCACACACAACCATCATAATGTTGCAAAGAAGATCGTTCTTAGCTTACTCACGGGGAGCTGCAGGCCCTGCGAAGATCCAGCGGCGATCCAAATTTCCCCAGAAAACCTCTCAGGCGAGCGAAGGTATAGGAGTTCTGAAAAACATAGTTTTGAAAATGTTTCGCCCTCACAGAGGGGAACTCACCAATCGCTCCTAGCGGTGCTTCAAGCCAGCCATAGGGCTAGTATCCGCCCGCCACCCTGAGGGGGGCGCTCTCAACAAAACAAGCCAGGCGGGCCGGCAGAATCTCACATTTTCTGCTCATCAGAGGTCCACCGGCCTGATGTAAAGTGCCCGGGGGAAAAACCAGAGGAAGGGAAAAAGGCAGCGTTCATCTCCGCGCTCCTCGGGGGGTGGAGTCCGCTGCCTGCGCTGGTTCCAGTTACCAGCCCCGTGCTTCCTTCCTCTTCCTGTTGCGGGTGTCCCGCCTCCCCTGCACCCCAGTCCTCCGCGGGGGGCGCTCGAGAGGCGACGCTGGCTCGCTATTCCCGTCTCCAGCCCTCAGACTGGGACGGACCGGGGACACCCGACTGCCTGTGCGCGGTCCCGGACCTCAGCGGGATGCATGTTCTGAATGCCGCCGAGCGCGCCTCCACCTCTCCGAACTTTCCCATCACCACCTCCACGGAGGTGCCGAAAAGTTCAGATGGCGAAACCGGGGCATCAAGGAGAAAGGACTTATTTTTCTCCCCGATGCCCAAACGGTTAAACCACAGATGTCTCTCCGTGGCCACCGTCGCCACCATCGGCGCTATACTGTACGATGGCCCGGAGAGAGAAAAACCGTGGTCCGGCGCGACTCGACTACCGCCTCAGGGGGTCCCTCCCCCTGATCGAGGTCCCTCAACAGGTCCGCCTAGTAAGCCTGCAACACCGCTGTGGTGTGCGAAGCCGCTGCAGCGTGACCCATTGACATGTACACCGTGTCAATCAGAGACCGGCAGGGTGGGAGCTCTCAGTGCCGCCGGCCGCCCAGAGGCGAGATAAAAATAACATCTCGTCCACGGGCGGCACCGACACATACTCAGCCTAGGCAGTCCCCCGACATCAGCGAAACTTCGCTAGATGATGTCGACAAATGCGGGGCCGAGTATGGTTTCTTCCATCCCCTCGAGATCTGCAGACGGAGATCTGGAAGGAATGGAAGACTCCCAGGAGTTGGGAGGTCATAGGCGGAGAGCAACCGATCGTCCGAACTGTTTGGACGCTCAGCCTCTCTCCTACGCGCCGCCAAGGCAGCTGCAGTCTACCCGCCGCGCATTCCATGACCTCCAGCAACTCCCCGTACATGGGACAGGATGGTTTGAGAAGCTTCAGCATCTTAAACTGACTCACCCATTCTCTGCTCGCGTGAAAGAGCAGCAGACGAGGAGGAGACACATAAATCCTATTTTTCCTCCTCCGAAGTCCACCTCTCGCGATCTTGATCGTCCTCGAGAACCACGTCTGTCTCCAAGCGACGAGCCAGATCCATCTAGGAACCACATGCTTATGTTTAGACGCCGCTCAGCCTCAGCTGAGAAGAGAAGAGGACCAGACGAGAGCAGAGCGTTCCAGAGGAAAACGCTCGCAAAACTTTCCACAAGAGGTTCGCAAACCTCTCGTGCATGCTCTTCTCCCAGACAGTAAAAGCAAAGTGTGTGTGTATCCAAAGCGAAAGCTACCTGGTACACATTCAAACACACCTGCAGAAGTGGCGTTGCTTCTCAGCACACTTCATTGCTATCCTCTTTTTAGACGTTTCACGTGAAGACAGGCAAAACAGTCCCTGAAGACGAAAAGATACTGTCATGTTGGCAAGGTGCCCTTATATACTTCCTGGTCGCACCTTGATGACATCATAGGCTGTCGCCGGTCAATAGGATTGACGTTTTTTGATTGTGATTTCAGGCACCAGTCACGCTGGAGGCGTTCCCCGTAGCGTCAAACTGACGCAGCGCGACTTCCCTTTCGAAAGGGAACTGCGTAAGGCAAAGACAGCCTATTTTATGCAATTGATTGAGGAATCGGAAGGAAATAGTGCATCCCTTTGGAAGCACCTTAATAGCCTTACAAGACGGAAGCCTAGTCAACAAAAAACAATAGCTGAGTTGGAAGTGAATGGAGTTATCAGCACTGACAATTCAGTTATTACAAATGCATTTAATAATTTCTTTATTCAGTCTGTGGAGGAGCTTGCTGAGACTTTTGAACCCTATCACAGACCACAAAGTCTGACCAATCAGATCTTTTTCAAATTAAAGAGGTTAGTCAGGATAAAGTTCTTAAAATTATTAATAAATTAAATAAATCTAAGGCAAAGGATATATTTGGGTTGGACACTGTTTTTATTAAAACTTACTGATCTGCCTTGATTAAACCAGTAACCCATCTTGTAAATCTTTCCATCAGAGTAGGCAAATTCCCACAAAGTTGGAAACAAGCCATCATTACACCGATTTTCAAAGCTGGCGTAAAGAATCAAGCAAGCAACTATAGGCCAATCTCAATACTGCCGGCTTTATCCAAAATTTTTGAGAAAATTATCATAGAACAGTTAATAGAACATCTTGAAGGTAATAAATAGGGGTGTGCATTGGCACTGCCCTCACAATTCGATTCGATTACGATTCACCAGGTAACGATTAGATTCAATTCGATTCTACGATGCATTGCGATGCATCAAAATTCTACTGCACACAACAAGGCAAATTTTTAATCAGTCATCATGAGGCAATACAAGCAGTCAGATATTGAACAACAGATTGTATTGGCTGCTATGTGTGTATTATCACTCTCCTGTATCTTTGACATAAATGTCATTAAATAAAATAAAATAGAATGGTACAGGGTATTGGATATGGCATTTTCAAACCTGAAAAAGAAAACATTTATGTATAACATCACTGCTTTCAGTGCTTTGAATGAGAAATGTTTTTCGTCTCTCTGCTTTAGAACCATTTGAAATTATATAGAGCAATAATAACCAACTAAGTTAACTTTTTCCAGCAGTGAACATAAGTGTTTTTTTTTTACACACAGTAAAAAGCTCTAAGACAGGGCACTTCATGAACTCCTGTGCAAATATTAATCCGTAATTACAGTCACACTATTGTAACAACAACCACCACCCAGGCACCAATAAAAATATTCAGTCCAACACACACAGTAACGTTGCACTAGCGACTCGTCAATTCTCGTGCTTGATTGTGTGGCAGGCGCGTTAGCAGGGCGTAAGCAGCGCATATTTTTTTCGGCGCCCATGTTAACAGATTAGAGCATTCACATCGCACGCAGAGGCGGCGCGGCAGCAACGCATCGCAGGAGCAGAAGCAGCAGTGCCGCGATCGTTTCGGCGCAGAGTCTATTTTTGCCGCGCTGTTCACGCTGATTTAAAGCCACAGTGGATTGTTCTTGATCAAAACTGACCAGATTAACATGGAATATAACAAATTTCACCATGAAATCATGTAGTGAAGTGTCCCGTGTGTTTCACAATCACCATATGACATCCAGAGCTGTTAAAAAAATTAAAAACACAACACTGCCAGAAGTTTTTGCCCAAACTTCAAAAGCCTGTTTAAATGATTAAAGCATATATTCACTTTAATGTTAACTTACATTAATCATGTGAACTACTTATATACAACAAGTTATATGCATGTGTGATTGGGACAGAGGGGAACGCGGTCGCATTTGCAGCATATGCTGCCCATCATAAATCAAAGCACGAGACAGACGGGGCTCGGAGGAGAAGACCGGAAAATGTTACATAATGTACAATATTTGTCTGTATTTGCAATATCTGCGCGAGACAAAAGCTGCCCGTGTGAATCCACAATGGGGGCGCGGGCTCCGGCTCTCCATACCCACCGCTCTGCGTGCGGTGTGAAGCCGGCGTCAGAATCCGAAATGTGCCCAGATGTCCGCTTTCCAAGCTTTGGGTGCGTTTTTAATTACCCGTCTATCGCGGTCATCTCCCTCCGCCTCAGCCATCTTGATTGTTGTTGTTATGACCTTGGAAGTAATTGAAACTTCACAACTTTATTGTCCAACTCAAGTCCAGAAAATAAACGGTGACATAATCGATTATGGCACTTTGCCGCATCGATGCTGAATCGTGCATGCCCCGCATTGCGAAGCATCGCTGAATCGATTATTGTTGACACCACTAGTAATAAACTTATCAATTCTAAACAGTTTGGGTTTAGAGTAGGGTATTCTACAGAAATGGCTAATTGCTACCTTACCGAGAACATTAAGAGTAAGCTAGACAAGGGTAATGTTGTGGGAGCTGTGTTTATTGACCTAAAAAAGGCCTTTGACACTGTGAACCACACCATACTCTTAAATACACTTGCCATCTTCAACTTCTCTGAACATGCTATGGCTGGTTTGCATCATATCTGGAACATAGGGAGCAACGTGTTAAAATAAACAATGAAACTCTCAACATCATTACAATGCACAATGGGTATTCCACAGGGCTCCATTTTGGGGCCTCTGCTCTTTAGTCTATATATAAATGATTTACCTACATGCTGTCAGTCAGCCAACTGTCAAATGTATGCTGACGATACAGTAATTTATGCATCAGCTAGGACATCAACTATAGTAGCAGAAACCCTGACCAAGGAAATGGAGGGTATATCAAAATGGCTTAAAGACAATCATCTGACGCTTAACGTTAAAAAGACTGTATCTATGTGCTTCTCAATTAGAGGAAAAGCTAAATGTATTATTAAAATAGATCAAGAAGCCATAGAGGAAGTTGAGGAATTTAAATTCTTAGGTATTATTTTGGACTCCCAACTCAAATTCAATGCACATATTAACAAACTATGTAAGACTGTCCGGACAAACCTAAACTGTTTTAGAATGATTAGGTGTCATATACCTGTCAAAGCAGCTTTACTGTTTTTTCATGCTATGATACTCTCTCATTTATCGTATGGTGTTACTGTATGGGGCCAAGCTTCCCAGACGACAGTCAAACCCATCATATCATTACATAAACAAGCACTGAAAATAATGGATCAGAAACCAATTAAGTAGCATCACTGTTTGATTGTACAGAAGTATAAGCTTTTAAATTTTGACAGTTTTATCAAGTTTTCTTTTCTTAAGTTGATTTTTAAATGTATAAATAATCTAGCTCTGGTCGTACTCTGTCCTTTTGTGACAAAAATAAACACAAGGAAAGTTGCCACTAGGAGAGCATTGGGTGGTAACTGCATAGCAGAGAGACGCAAAACTACTTTTGGCCAGTCAAGTTTCTCAGTGATAGGGACCCAGTTTTGGAATGATTTACCAACGGAAATAAAAACCGAAACAGACCTGAAAACTTTTAATAGAAAGGTGAAACACTGGCTGAAAGAAAATCAAATATGTGAACATTGAGCTATCGTCTGTGTTGGATGTGATGTGTTGTTTTGTTTTGTGTAATGTGGTTGTGTAAATATATTAGGTATTTGTTTTTAGAAAGGCCTGACCAGGGACTGGGGTTGCAAATTAGCCTATCGGCTATAAACGTTTTGTCACGTGCAGGAGATGAGACCGAAAAGCAGAAGGTGATTTTGACAAAGTTTTAATTCAGTTCAGAGCAAAATAACTCAGGTGGCCACAAGGCATATAATTTCAACAGAAAGTCTCTGGCGTTTAGCCTCAGCAAAAGAATGTCGTTGTCAAAACAGAAAGTTCATCAAACATAAGGAAACAGAACTGTCCGGTCAGGAACGGCAATGGGAAAACCCCGGAGGTAGAGAGACAGGCTGGGTCCAAAAGGAGCAAGGAACCGTTGACCACTCACGTAGCTGGAGACTTTGAATAGAGCAGATACGAGGTGATATCAAATCAGTCAGGAATCAACATGCATCAAACAGGACTAAGACAGGAAAGGGATCGAACAACAGGTACGTAACATTAAGGCAATAATCTGACGAAGAACAAGAGAAAGGAAGGACAAGAAATAGAGAAACCAATCAGAGAAAGTGGGCAACAGATGAGAACGATAGAGATAATGAACAAGAATGTGAGTACGTAAGGAATGAGGTGATGAGAGACAGCTGAAAACGATTGAGTAAATGAATGCAAATGTGTGTCCGTAACAGAATGTAATAATGAGTGTGACCAGAAGAGGGAGAAAAGAGAAAAGAGAGAAAGGAAAGAGCCAGGATCATGACAGTACCCTCTCCTCAAGAAGCGCCTCCTGGCGCAACAGAGGAGGACTGGCGGGAGCGGTAGAAGTCCTCGATCAGCGAGCGGTCCAGGACGTCCCGGGACGGAATCCAACTCCTCTCCTCCGGACCGTATCCCTCCCAATCGACCAGGAATTGATGACCACGACCCCGAGGGCGAACACCGAGAAGTCTACGAACCCTATAGGTGGGAGCGCCCTCAACCCGAACCGGAGAAGAAAGCGAACGAGGAGGAATACGAGTAACAGGCTTTATACATGACACGTGAAAGAAAGGGTGAATGCGTCGGAGATTGGCAGATAATTTGAGTCTGACTGAGACAGGACTGAGGATCTTAAGGACCCGAAATGGTCCAATAAATTTAGGTGCCAGCTTACGCGAAGTGGATTAAAGAGGTAGGTTAAGGGTGGACAACCAAACCTTCTGCCCAACAGAATACCGAGGACTCTTAACTCGACGCCTATTAGCGGCCCGCCGTGTACGAGAACGAGATTTGCAAAGGGAAGATCTGACCGCTCTCCAAGTACGCTTAGCACGTCGAATAAAGACCTCGACGGACGGCATCCTAGCGTCCGTCTCTTGTGAGGAAAAAAGCGGAGGTTGGTAACCAAGGCAACACTGAAAAGGTGATAAACCCGTCGCAGAGGACGGGGCGGAATTATGCGCGTACTCTGCCCAGGGAAGCTGTTCTGACCAGGAAGCCGGATTGCGAAAAGCTAGACTACGGAGGATGCGCCCGACTATCTGATTGGCTCGTTCGGCCTGGCCATTGGTTTGAGGATGAAAACCGGAGGAGAGACTAGCCGAAGCCCCAATAAGACGACAAAACTCCTTCCAAAACAAAGAAGAGAATTGGGGACCTCTATCGGAAACGATGTCGGAGGGAAGACCATGTATCTTAAAAATCTTGTCGACGACTATTTGTGCGGTCTCTCTAGCGGACGGAAGCTTTGGTAAGGGGACAAAGTGAGCAGCCTTGGAAAAACGGTCCACGACAGTGAGTATCACGGTGTTCCCCTCAGAGGCAGGAAGACCCGTGATAAAATCCATGGCGATGTGCGACCACGGGCGAGACGGTAACGGAAGAGGACGCAGCAATCCCGCCGGGGGTGCATTACCAGACTTAGTCTGAGCGCAGACAGCACACGAAGCGACGAAACGTCGTATGTCGCGCTCACGAGAGGGCCACCAGAACCTCTGGCGGATGGCAGCGATGGTGCCCCTAACACCAGGATGAGCGAATAATTTGGAAGAGTGACCCCATTGAAGAACAGCGAGACGAGTAGATGGAGGAACGTACAGAAGACCTCTAGGGCAGAGACGAGGAGTAATGGCATGAGCCAAAGATCGCTTAACCAAACGTTCTATTCCCCAGACAGCTGCGCCCACCACCATACCCTGAGGAAGAATCTCCTCGTTAGTAGGAACAACCTCTGGAGAATCGAACTGTCGTGAGAGAGCATCTGGCTTAAGGTTCTTAGAACCAGGACGGTAGGAGATGGAAAAGTCAAAACGTGTAAAGAAAAGTGCCCACCGAGCCTGACGGGCATTGAGTCTCTTAGCAGAATGAATGTACTCTAAATTTCTATGATCAGTCCAGACAATGAACGGAATCGAAGCACCCTCAAGCCAGTGACGCCACTCACCGAGAGCTAGACGGATTGCCAATAATTCGCGGTTACCAACATCATAATTGCGTTCGGCGGGAGAGAGACGATGTGAAAAGTAAGCGCAAGGGTGAACCTTCTCGTCAGAGGATGAGCGCTGGGAAAGGACGGCTCCCACGCCCACCTCTGACGCATCGACCTCAACTATGAATTGTCTTGAGACGTCTGGAGTTCTTAAAATAGGCGCCGTCGTAAAAAGGGATTTGAGGCGATCGAAAGCAACCTGAGCCACATCAGTCCAGGAGAACCGGACCTTGACGGATGTGAGCGCCGAGAGAGGGGCGGCGATCTGACTAAAATTACGGATAAACCGACGGTAAAAATTTGCAAAACCCAAAAAACGTTGAAGGGCGACACGCGAGTCGGGTACCGGCCAATCGGTGACAGCACGAACCTTGGAAGGGTCCATGCTAACCCCCTCCGAGGAAATAACAGAACCGAGAAAAGAAATAGACTGAGCGTGGAAAGTACATTTCTCTGCTTTAACAAACAATCGATTCTCTAGGAGACGTTGAAGAACTTGACGAACATGCTGAGTATGTACTTGGAGAGAGGGAGAGAAAATCAAAATATCGTCGAGATAAACGAAAACAAAAATGTTCAGCATGTCTCTAAGAACGTCGTTAATTAACGCTTGGAACACGGCAGGGGCGTTGACCAACCCGAACGGAAGAATGCGATATTCGAAATGCCCTAACGGAGTATTAAACGCAGTCTTCCATTCGTCCCCCTCCCTTATGCGTACAAGGTGGTAAGCATTGCGGAGATCTAACTTAGAAAAAATCTTGGCCCCCTGCAGGATCTCGAAAGCAGATGACATCAGCGGCAAGTGATAGCGATTCTTGACCGTGATCTCATTCAACCCTCGATAATCAATGCAGGGACGCAATGAACCATCCTTCTTTTTAACAAAGAAAAAACCCGCACCGGCAGGGGAGGAGGAAGGAGCAATGGTACCGGCGTTAAGCGAGTCCGATAAATATCTCTCAAGTGCTTCGCGCTCGGGAGCGGACAGAGAATAAAGTCTCCCACGAGGGGGAGTGGTACCCGGAAGAAGGTCGATACTACAGTCATAAGGTCGATGCGGAGGAAGAGAAGTGGCCCTGGAACGACTGAAAACCGCCCGAAGATCATGGTACTCCTCCGGGACCCCAGACAAATCACCCGGCTCCTCCTGGAAAACAGAAATAGAAGAGACAGGAGAAACAGCAGACGACAAACAGTTAACATGACAAGACAAATTCCAAGAAAGAATGGAATCTCTGGACCAGTCAATCTGAGGGTTATGCATTACTAACCAGGGATGTCCTAAAACAACAGGGTAAAAAGGGGAATGGAAAACAAGAAAAGAAATTGTCTCTTGATGATTGCCTGATATGGTGAGACTCACCGGAACTGTGGCAAAGCGCACTCTAGAGAGGATACTACCATCTAGAGCGTGTACAGGGGTGGAGTCTTTAAGTTCAATTAGGGGAATCCCCTGTTCACGAGCCCATATCTCATCAACAAAACTTCCCTCGGCTCCCGAATCGATCAATACCGGGCAGGAAACGGAATCTCCCAACCAGCGGATGAGAGCGGAGAAAGTAGTGCGTGTGCGTGGCGGAGGGTCTAAAGTTGAAGCGCTCACCAGTAACCCTCTCTCTACGGGTGAGCTCTGGCTTTTACCGGGCAGGCGGCGACTCGATGAGATGCAGACCCACAGTACATACATAGGCGTCCCAAGATGCGGCGCTGGCGCTCAGCAGCGGAGATTCGCAGACCACCCAGGTGCATAGGCTCGGAGTTATCAGCCGAAGGAGATGGTGGAGAAGAGAGCACCGGAGAGGAAAAAAGCGATCCATCCAGAGTGCGACTGCGGCAACGAATCTCAAAACGCTTCTCAATGCGAATGGCAGAGTCAATAAGGAGATCCAGTCGAGTCGGTGGCTCATGGGCAAGGATCTCGTCCCTAATCTCGCCATTAAGCCCCTCGAGAAAACGAGCTACCAGGGCTGACTCGTTCCAGTCACAGGAGGCGGATAAGGTACGGAATTCAATTGAGAAATCGGCTGCTGATCCTCTCCCCTGGCGAAGCGTAGACAGGAGCCGGGAAGCCTCTGCTCCGAACGCGGAGCGGTCAAAGACCCGCAGCATCTCTTCCTTGAAGCTGATATAACGACTAAGGCAGTTGGCCTCAGAATTCCATACCGCTGTTCCCCACTCCCGGGCGCGGCCAGTCAGCAGTGAGATGACAAAGGCGATGCGAGAGCCCTCGGACGCGTACGTGGAAGGCTGCAGAGAAAAGACCACCTCACATTGGGTCAAAAATGATCGACACTCCTTTGGCTCACCGGAATAACACGGCGGGTTGTTGACTCTGGGCTCAGGAACACCCTGACCACTGGAAGATAAAGACTCAACACGGAGAAGGTGAAGTTGCTGCGCCATCTCAGTCATGCGAGAGGAGAAGGAATCCATGGCTTCACGAGCTGCAGCCAGCTCCTCCTCATGACGGCCCAGTAAAGCTCCCTGAAGTTCGAGTGCGGAGTGAAGAGGATTCTCCTTCGCTGGGTCCATTCTTGGTCAGATTATTCTGTCACGTGCAGGAGATGAGACCCAAAAGCAGAAGGTGATTTTGACAAAGTTTTAATTCAGTTCAGAGCAGTTCAGTTCAGGTGGCCACAAGGCATATAATTTCAACAGAAAGTCTCTGGCGTTTAGCCTCAGCAAAAGAATGTCGTTGTCAAAACAGAAAGTTCATCAAACATAAGGAAACAGAACTGTCCGGTCAGGAACGGCAATGGGAAAACCCCGGAGGTAGAGAGACAGGCTGGGTCCAAAAGGAGCAAGGAACGCCAAACCGTTGACCACTCACGTAGCTGGAGACTTTGAATAGAGCAGATACGAGGTGATATCAAATCAGTCAGGAATCAACATGCATCAAACAGGACTAAGACAGGAAAGGGATCGAACAACAGGTACGTAACATTAAGGCAATAATCTGACGAAGAACAAGAGAAAGGAAGGACAAGAAATAGAGAAACCAATCAGAGAAAGTGGGCAACAGATGAGAACGATAGAGATAATGAACAAGAATGTGAGTACGTAAGGAATGAGGTGATGAGAGACAGCTGAAAACGATTGAGTAAATGAATGCAAATGTGTGTGCGTAACAGAATGTAATAATGAGTGTGACCAGAAGAGGGAGAAAAGAGAAAAGAGAGAAAGGAAAGAGCCAGGATCATGACACGTTTTATGCAATACATCTACACATTTTTTGTTATGGCTTCGTCTATGATAATTATGTATGTAATAATGTGCGCTGCATTGTCCCTGACAAATAAATAAATAAAAATAAAAAAAAGAGCTGCAGTTTTGGAGATGCTTTGACTCAGTCGTCTAGCCATCACAATTTGGCCCTTGTAAAACTCGCTCAAATCCTTATGCTTGCCCATTATTCCTGCTTCTAACACACCAACTTTGAGGACAAAATGTTCACTTGTTGCCTAATACAACCCCAAATCAGAAAAAGTTGGGACAGTATGGAAAACGCAAATAAATAAAAAATAAGTGATTTCTAAATTTACTTTGACTTGTATTTCATTGCAGACAATATGAACACAAAATATTTCATGTTTTGTCTGGTCAACTTCATGTAATTTGTAAATATGCATCCTTTCCTGTCATTCAGACCTGCAACACATTTCAAAAAAAGTTGGGACAGGAGCAATTTAGGGCTAGTAATGAGGTAAAATGGTTAAATAATGATGTGATTTGAAACAGGTGATGTCAACAGGTGATTGTAATTATGATTTGGTACAAAAGCAGCATCCAAGAAAGGTCTAATCCTTTAGGAGCAAAGATGGGCCGAGGATCGCCAGTTTGCCAACAAATACGTGAGAAAATCATTGAAATGTTTAAAAACAATGTTCCTCAAAGAAAGATAGGAAGATATTTGGATATTTCACATTCAACAGTGCATAACATAATTAAAAGATTCAAGGAATCTGGAGGAATTTCAGTGCATAAAGGACAAGGGTGCAAGCCTAAGCTGAACAACCGTGATCTCCGATCCCTCAGGCGGCACTGCATCAAGAATCGTCATTCATCTATAAGCGATATCACCACATGGGCTCAGGACTACTTTGGCAAACCTTTGTCAAGTACCACAATACATAGTTACATCCACAAATGCCAGTTAAAACTGTACTGTGCCAAAAGGAAGCCCTATGTTAACAGTGTCCAGAAGCGCCGGCGACTTCTCTGGGCTCGGAGGCATCTGGGATGGACCATCACACAGTGGAAACGTGTACTGTGGTCAGATGAATCAGTATTTCAGGTATTTTTTGGGAGGAATGGACGCCGTGTGCTCCGGACCAAAGAAAAGGATCATCCAGACTGTTACCAGCAACAAGTCCAAAAGCCAGGGTCTGTCATGGCATGGGGTTGTGTCAGTGCCCTTGGCAAAGGTAACTTGCACTTCTGTGAAGGCACCATTAATGCTGAAAAGTACATAGAGATTTTGGAGCATAATATGCTGCCTTCAAGAAGACATCTTTTCCAGGGACGTCCATGCATATTTCAACAAGACAATGCAAAACCACATTCTGTACACATTACAAAGTCCTGGCTGCGGAGGAAGAGGGTACGGGTACTTGACTGGCCTGCCTGCAGTCCCGACCTGTCTCCAATAGAGAATGTGTGCCGCATTTTGAAGCGCAAAATGCGACAACGAAGACCCCGTACTGTTGCCCACCTTAAGACTTGTTTGCAGGAAGAATGGGACAAAATTACACCTGAAACACTTCATCACTTGGTGTCTTCAGTCCCTAAACGTCTTTTAAGTGTTGTGAAAAGGAATGGCAACATTACAAAGTGGTAAATGCTTTACTGTCCCAACTTTTTTTGAAATGTGTTGCAGGTCTGAATGACAGGAAAGGATGCATATTTAGAAATGACATGAAGTTGACCAGACAAAACATGAAATATTTTGTGTTCATATTGTCTGCAATGAAATACAAGTCAAAGTAAATTTAGAAATCACTTCTTTTTTTTTTGTTGCGTTTTCCATACTGTACCAACTTTTTCTGATTTGGGGTTGTATATCCCACCCACTAACAGGAGCCGTGATGAAGAGATCATCAGTGCTATTCACTTCACCTGGTCATAATGTTATGCCTGATTGCTGTAGATTTGTTGTCACAGAGAACTGATGATTTATCTGAGATTGACTCTGAATTGTGAATGTCCAGATACGGGAGAAGAACATCATGTAAATTCACAAGTAAATTCTGTGGCGAATTATCTTACTTCCTATTTAAAGCCTCCTTTTTTACACAGTTCAACAGTTGAGCAATTTCCAGACGCTACTAAGAATCAGAGAAAAAACTAATTGGCAAAATTGTTCCTGATTTGGAACTTTTTGTTGCGTTTAGTGCTGTTGCTATGCGAAAGGCGACGTTGGAAGAACTGGATCAACCAAAACACTATAGGCTTAAACTTGTTAGCACAGTTAGAAAAAGCGTCTGAAAAAACATTGATTCTATGAAAAGTGTGAAAGAGCAGATGTGGTGGGTTGCTTTATACCCCATTATAATTATTATCATGACCTTTTTTAATATCGGGTATTTGAATATATTAATGGCTGTCGTATTACAGTAAAAAGAAATGATCTCTTTAATGATTTAATTCTTAACAATGCTGATGTGATCTTACTTCAGGAAATGCACACAGATTTGCACAACCATTCACAGGTTTAGGGATTGGAAGGGGAATGTGCTTTTGAGCCATGGCACAAATATTAGTATGGGGTTGAAATTCAGTTTTCACCCGGTTTGGTGATATTTTGAAGAGTTTTGAGATGACACCAGAAAGAATATTACGAGTAGATGTTACTTTAGGTGACAATTTGTGTATGCTCCTAATGATGGCTGGGAGCATATAACTTTATGAAAAACTTTCAGATGCTTTATCGCACTGTCTCCGGGATAATATTATTATACTAGGATTTAATTGCACTTTAAATCAGCAATTGGATCGGAATCATAATGAACCACATCCTCCTTCAGCTAAGACTCTTAAAAGTATAGTTGGGTGTTATAATTTTGTTGATTTGTGGAGAGATACATTTCCTGGCTTAGACAGTATACTTGGATGAAAGTGAACTCATATAATGTCTGGAGCTAAGCTTGATCATTTTTATACTGAAGCATGTAATAGAAACTCTATTTCGCCTACTTTTCCCTCAGACCATCATTATATTTCTATGGCTATTTCTGTTGAAGCCACTAAATCTAAATCCCTTTGGCACTTTGATAACAGGTTACTTCAGGATCACTGCTTTATTTGCTCTTTTCACCTTTTTGGAATTCTTGGAGAGAGGAAAGAGTAAATTTCCCATATTTAAGTGAATGATGGGATGTGGGCAAGGTGCAGATTTTTTTTTTGCCCTTTTAAGGGCAAAGTTCATCCGTCTAAATGAAGTGGTTTCTCCTACTTCTTTTTTCTTTGGACTTGGAAAAAAAGCCAAAAGCAAATAAGAATCTTCATCAAATGAAACTTCCAGATGGAAGACTATCAACAACGCAAATGGAAATTAATACTTTTGCTATTTATTTTTATGAGGATTTATACCATTCAGAGCCATGTAATGGAGTACAAGCTGACGTTCTTTTGAGTGACTTACCACAATTATCAAAGAAGGACAAGATGGATCTTGAGAGCCCTTTGATGATGGCTGAACTTTCGAGAGCTGTCCAGGAGTTGAATCCCGGAAAGTCACCTGGTTTGGACGACCTTTCAGCCGAATTTTATAAGGCTTTTTGGAACTTAATTGGCCAGGTGTTTTGGTGGAAAGTAGTGAAAGAGAGACCCTTCCTCACAGCTGAGGAAGGTAATGAACCAGGCATACTGAACCCAGGTGAGGAAGATCGCACCAATTCTGGTCGCAGTACAAGCAATACTGGAAATACGAAATGCAGGAAATACCTAGATAGTTACCTGAACTATGGTTTTATTTCATTTTCTCGGAGCAAAGATTCCCTGCCCCAGCCACAGTGCATTATCTGCTCCAAAGTCCTTGCTAACGAATGCATGAAACTAACGAGACATTTGCAGACAACTCATCCCCAGCACCGGGACAAGCCCAGGTCATTTTTTGAGCGCAAGACAAAAGAATTGACACTGTCCCAAAATGAGATGAGGGAAGTCACAGCTACTGACAAGAAACTTTTAAAAATGTTGTATACAGTTGCTGAAAAAATTTGCCAAAGCAAAGAAAGGACATACAATTGCAAAAAGTTTGATTTTGCCATGCGCAACAGAGATTGTCAAGGAATTATTTGGAGAGGATAAGTCAAAACAATTGGCTAAGATACCATTATCAAATAATACGGTCAAACGTCGCATCGCAACAATGTCAGAAGACGTGAGGGGTCAGCTTTCTGCGCGACTTCGTGGTAATGAGTTCGCTCTTCAAATAGACGAGTCTACCGACTTGTCAAAAATGGCACAACTCCTGGCATATGTTCGTTATGAATTTGAAAACGAGATAAAAGAAGATTTTTTGTTTTGTAAAGAGCTGCGTAACACGACGACGGGAAATAATATTTTTGAAACTTTGGATAATTTCATGAGATCAAATGAGATTAACTGGAGCAACTGCATTGGGTCTGTACTGATGGAGCTGCTGCGATGACTGTAGTTCAGCGTATCAAAGATGTTGCTCCCCGTTGCTTTTCAACGCACTGCTTTCTGCACAGAGAGGCACTTGCTACAAAAGAAATGGAGCCCAGTCTTCATGGAGTTTTAGATGTGGCCGTAAAAATCGTGAACTTTGTGAAAGCCAGAGCCACCGACTCCCGGTTATTCACGGGTAGGCGCTGCATACCATACCCTGCTGATGCACACTGACGTGAGGTGGCTTTCCAGAGGGCGGGTGCTGACGCGTCTGTTCAGCCTGAGGGAGGAGCTGCGTGACTTTCTTGCGGACAAGAGACCGGACCTTGCAGAGTTTTTGGACAATGACAAATGGCTCGCTCAACTCTGCTACCTTTCAGACATATTCAGTGAAATGAACAAGCTTAACAGAGCAATGCAAGGTGCAAACATGAACACTGTGGTGCAGCATGAACGAGTAGAAGCTTTCAAAAGAAAACTACACACGTGGAAAACCCGTGTCTCCTCCGGAATCAGTGACATGTTCGAGCACATCCATGCATTTATTGCAGACAGACACTTGAATTTTAAAATCATTCAACGTCAAATAACAGTGCATCTATCAAAGGTCCTGGAGAAATTTGATAATTATTTCCCAGCTCTAACTGAGGAGCAGGCAGCTCATTTTCTTGGATCAGAAACCCCTTCACTGAGAACATTGAAGCAAAGCTTCCGGCTACTCTGCCATCAAGACTTCTGGAAGAGCTTATAGAAATATCCTCTGATGCCAGCCTGAGAGCCCGTTTCAGTGAGGTCCCATTGGAATCATTCTGGTCTGAAATTGCAAAAGAACACCCAGTCTGTCACACAGCTGCAATGAAGGTGACTCTTATTTAAGACTCTTGAGACTCTTGGATTTGGTCATCAATTCAATTCAAATTTATTTGTATAGCGCTTTTCACAATACACATTGTTTCAAAGCAGCTTTACAGAAAGTGCATTTCATAAATGTACATTGAAAAATGTTAGAAAGAGAATGTTAAAGAAAAATGTTAGAATAAGTTAATCAATCATGTATTAATTTAGGCCATAACAACGCTGGCGTTGAGTCGTCTCTTCACAGGCGTCGAGTCGTCTCATCACAGGTGTTGGGGCATCTGAAGTCTCCATGAGAGGCTGGATACAAACTGGAGCTGACGAACTAGTTACCTCGGGACTAGTGTCCCGAGATAACAACAGAAAAGCAGATGGGAAATAATTAGCATAGCTGCTGTTCAGAATATTAATGCTTTTGATCCGATTTAACTGTAGTATAAAACGTATTTATAATGTGAATGCTTGGCTAAAGAGATGCGTCTTTAATCTAGTTTTAAACTGGGACAGCGAGTCTGAACCTCGAACAATATCAGGAAGACTATTCCAGAGTTTAGGAGCTAAATGTGAAAATGCCCTCCCTCCTTTAGTGGATTTAGATATCCTAGGAATGACCAGAAGCCTCGAGTTTAGTGATCTTAAAGAGCACGATGGATTGTAGGGCGATAGAAGATCCGTTAAATACACTGGAGCTAAACCATTTAGGGCTTTATAGGTCAGTAGCAATACTTTGTAATTGATACGGAACTTAATAGGTAACCAGTGTAGAGATGATAAAATTGGTGTTATATGATCATATTTTCTTGACCTAGTAAGAACTCTAGCAGCTGCGTTTTGGACTAACTCTAGCTTGTTTATTGATGATGCAGGACAACCAGCTAATAAAGCATTACAGTAATCTAGTCTCGAGGTCATGAATGCATGAACTAACTTTTCTGCATCAGAAATAGATAGCATGTTACGTAGCTTAGCAATGTTTCTAAGGTGGAAAAATGCCGTTCTTGTAACATGAAATATGATTTTCGAAAGACAAGTTGCGGTCTAATATAACACCCAGGTCTTGTACTGTATCGGATAAAGTGACAGGACATCCTTCTAAGTTAAAGTTGTATTGTGAGAGGTTTTGTGGGCAGTTTTTTGGACCAATAAGTAATACCTCCGTTTTATCTGAATTTAATAGCAGAAAATTACACGTCATCCAGTATTTAATATCTTCAACACACGCTGTCAGTTTAGATAATTTAGCGTTTTCATCTGGTCGTGATGAAATATAGTGTCATCAGCATAACAGTGGAAATTAATTCCATGTTTTCTTATAATATTACCAAGTGGCAGCATATATATTGAGAATAGCAGAGGGCCTAGCACGGATCCTTGCGGCACCCCATAGTCTACTGACGTTATCTTTGATTTTTCCCCATTTAGACAGACAAAATGGTAGCAGTCTGATAAATACGATCTAAACCAGTTTAATGCCTGTCCCTGAACACCAGTGTAATTTTGAAATCGATCTAAGAGTATTTTATGATCTATAGTATCGAACGCAGCACTAAGATCGAGTAGAACTAGTATTGAGATACAGCCTTGGTCAGAAGCTAGAAGTAAATCATTTGTGATTTTAACGAGCGCGGTTTCTGTGCTGTGATGCGGCCTGAATCCTGATTGAAATTTTTCATAGATATCATTTTCTTGCAAGAAAGAGCACAATTGAGCGGACACAACTTTTTCTAGTATTTTAGACATGAATGGAAGATTTGAAATTGGTCTGTAATTTGCTAGGTTATTATGATCTAATTGTGGCTTCTTAATGAGAGGTTTTATGACTGCCAACTTGAATATTCTTGGAACATGACCTAAAGATAAAGACGAGTTCATAATATTGAGAAGATGCTCTTCCACTACAGGTAACAACTCTTTCAGTAGTTTAGTGGGTATTGGATCTAATAAACATGTTGTTGGTTTAGATGCAATGATAAGTTTATTTAGCTCTTTCTGTCCTATAGTTGTAAAGCGGTGTAGTAGTTCTTGAGGGGCAATAATTGCGGTTGAATCATAAGACATCATTAAAGATTGTACATTTACAATTTTGTTTCTGATGCTTTCTATTTTCTCAGTGAAGAAATTCATAAAATCATTACTACTAAACTGTAACGGAATATTTTGTTCAGGCGATGCTTGTTTATTTGTTAGTCTAGCCACAGTGTTAAATAAAAACCTTGGATTATTTTGGTTATTTTCTATTAGTTTGCGGAGATGCTCAGCCCTGGCTGCTTTTAGGGCCTTTTTATAACGTGACATACGAGTTTCTCTCTTGATAACATGTGTAGCACTGTTGTACCATGGTGCTTTAGTTTTCTCTCTAACCTTTTTTTATCTAATTGGTGCAACAATTTCTAATGTACTAGAGAAAATTGTGCTCATACTGCTAGTCATTTCCTCTAGTTCATCTGTTTGTTTGGGTTCACTTAGCAGCTGAGACAGATCAGGTAAGGTATTTGAGAATCTATCTATAGTGGTTGGAAGGATTGTTCTGCCTGGTCGATAACGTGGCGCAACATGACAGATTTCAGCAGTACGCAGTATGCAAGTTACCATGTAATGGTCAGTGACAACATCACTTTGTGGTATAACATCTATATCGGTTGGGTTGGTTCCATGTGATATAATTAAATCTAGTGTGTGATTAAGACGATGAGTGGGACCAGTGACGTTTTGCTTGACCCCAAAGGAATTTAATAGATCTGTAAACGCAGCCCCTAACACATCATTTTGTTATCTACGTGTATGTTAAAATCTCCAACAATTAATGCTGTATCGACGTTGACCAATAGATCTGAGTGAAAGTCTGCAAACTCTTTTAGGAAATCAGCATTGGGCCCTGGAGGTCTATATTCAGTAGCCAAGACTAGAGATAATACGGATTTCTTTCTTACATCTAAGAGCGTAACATTTAGCACTAGTACTTCAAACGAATTAAACCTGTGACCTGTTTTCTGGGTAACATTAAGAATATCTCTATAGATTGTTGCAACACCCCCGCCATGACCAATCAGACAGGGCTCATGCTTATAACAGTATCCTGGTGGAGTAGACTCATTAAGACCGAAATAGTCATTTGGCTTAAGCCAGGTTTCAGTAAGGTAAAGTACATCGAAACTATTATCTGTGACCATTTCATTTACAATAACCGCCTTAGGTGTGAGCGATCTAATGTTTAGAAGACCTAGTTTTAGAAATTGTTTTTGTTCACTAATATTGCGATTTTCTGGTTTAATCACAATTAGATTTTTCCTAGATCCTACAGTAGATTTAATGTTTGACCTCACTAAACGAGGAATAGACACAGTTTCTATATAATGTTCTACATTGGTACTTATGTCAATTAAGTTAGGACAAAATTGTTTTTGTTCACTATTATTGAGATTTTCTGGTTTAATCACAATTAGATTTTTCCTAGATCCTACAGTAGATTTAATGTTTGACCTCCCTAAACGAGGAATAGACACAGTTTCTATATAATGTTCTACATTGGTACTTATGTCAATTAAGTTAGGACAGCAAATACTGTGATTTGGACTTTGACTTACTAGTCATATGTTGGTGGTGTGCAACGCCCTGGAGATGTTGTCCGACAGAAGAGCCGCTCCGATTCTGCTGGGGTGAAGGCCATCAGGACGGAAGAGCCTAGGTCGCTCCCAAAACAGATTCCAATTATTTACAAAGAGCAGCTTCTGTTCATTACACCATGACATTAACCATTCATTTAGAGCAAATAATCTACTGAACTTTTCATGTCCTAGTCGGTACGTGGGAAGCGGTCCAGACACGATGATCGTTGCTTCAGGCGATGTTCTGCGCACCGTCTCGATCAGGCTCCTGTAGTCCTTCTTCAGAACCTCCGTCTGCCGCAGCCTGGTGTCGTTCGTTCCCGCGTGCAGCATGACAGCTCCGATGCGCTCATCACCGTTCAGGATCTCGGGAACCTGCGCAGCGACATCGAGAACACGAGCACCAGGAAAGCAGTGAGTGATAACCTTGCCTTTACCTGAGGTAGCGTGGACATGCCGGACGATGGAAGTACCGATGACCACAGCGTCGCGCTCCGTCTCGCGAAGAGGGGAGAAGCGGTTCCGAGTGGAGATCTCGAAGACCGGGAGGGGCGGAGAGGTCCTCGCTCTGGTCCTGGCTCGCGTCTTCCGCTGTGGAAACACCCAGGGTCCATGGTGCTGTGTCAGTGCCGGAGTGAACGAAGCCAGGGATGATGATCGCGTCCTGGGTGCTTGGGTCCTGTGCAGAGAAACACGCGGAGTAGACGAGGTCGGAGTCAAAATGTTACTATCCACTGACTTGAGAGCATCGGCGCGCGATGTTTCAAGCGCTGTTCTTCGCTCTCTCAGCACAGCTTGTCTGTCTAGAAGGCCGCGAATCTGCTTCTCCAACGGCTCCAACTCCAACTGCACCGAATGCAGCTCGAACGTGTCCTCACCTGCACTCAAAGGTAACATTAGACACACATCCGAGTTATTTGGCATTGTAGCAGATGTGCTACGATGGCGAATTGTAGGTTTCAGTTGGTAACGTTACCGGGTGTAACGTTAAACAAGTTACCACGCGTGCAATGCTAGCGGGCTACGGCTAGTAGCGGAAGGTCGGATATAAGTAGCGATATCAAAGCAATCCGATTGTTTTTTATAGAGAATCGTATCGGAGATATGTTCACACGCTGTAAATAATAGAAAGTATTCGTTTGTAAGCGAGTGTTATGAAGAAAATCAAGGATTATGAATCAATTTGACGGAGCTCCAAACACAAACAACGCGCTCACAACCTGCGCATGCGCCTCTTATTATGATCATTGTGTGTCTTTTATTAAGCTCATGTATAGTGATATTTATAGCATGTTAAGAGTAAATGGTACATTAAAAAGGCCCTATTTAGTGACGAGGAATAAGACAAGGGTGTCCTCTGTCAGGTTTACTCTATGCTATCTCTATTGAGCCTTTTTTAAGTCTACTGAGAAAAAGACTGTGTTATTGTTGTTCCTGGCTGCCATGAAGTTCCCCAAGTAAAATATATAGCATATACAGACGATGTATCTCTGATAATTAGGAATTCAAATGATATTGATAATATAGTTCCCTTTCGAAAGGGAACTCGCGCTGCGTCAGCTTGACGCTACGGGGGGGAACGCCTCCAGCGTGACTGGTGCCTGAAATCACAATGAAAAAACTTCAATCCTATTGACCGGCGACAGCCTATGATGTCATCAAGGTGCGACCAGGAAGTATATAAGGGCGCCTTGCCAGCATGACAGTATCTCTTCGTCTTCAGGGACTGTTTTGCCTGTCTTCACGTGAAACGTCTGCAAGAAGGATAACAAGGAAGTGTGCTGAGAACGCCACTTCTGCAGGTGTGTTTTGAATGTGTATCTTGCGCTTTGGATACACACACACTTTGCGTTTACTGTCTGGGAGAAGAGCATGCATGAGAGGTTTGCGAACCTCTTGTGAAAGTACTTGTGAAAGTATTTGTGAGCGTTGTCCTCTGGAAACGCTCCGCTCTCGGTGGGACCTCTTCTCAAGGGGAGAGGTTTCAGCATCTGGGAACGGCCACGCTCGAGCTGAGGCTGAGTGGCGTCTAAATACCAAAAGCGCTTCCCAGATGGATCAGGCTCGTCGCTTGGAGACAGTTATGGTTCTTGAGGACGATCCAGATCGCGAGAGGCGGACCTCGGAGGAAGGAGCTGGATTTATGTTCCTCCTCCTCGTCTGCTGCTCTTCCACTCGAGCAGAGGATGGGTGAGTCAGTTAAAAATGCTGAAGCTTTTCTTACCATCCTGTCCCATGTACGGGAGTTGCTGGAAGTCATGGAACGCGCTGCGGGTAGACTGCAGCTGCCTTTGCGGCGCGTGAGGAGAAAGGCTGAGCGTCCAAACAGTTCGGACGATCGGTTTCTCTCCGCCCATGACCTCCCAACTCCTGGGAGTCTTCCATTCCTTCCAGATCTCCATCAGCAGATCTCGAGGGAATGGAAGAAACCATACTCAGCCCCGCATCTGTCGACATCGGCGAGCTAGATGTCGCTGATGTCGAGGGACTGCCTGGCTGGGTATGTGTCGATGCCGCCCGTGGACGAGATGTTATGTTTATCTCGCCTCTGGGCGGCCGGCGACACTGTGACTCCCACCCTGCCGGTCTAAACGCCTGAATGGCAGGGCGTACATGTCAGTGGGTCGCGCTGCAGCGGCTTTGTACACCACAGCTGTGTTGCAGGCTGTGTTGCAGGCGGACCTGCTGAGGGACCTCGATCAGGGGGGAGGGACCCCCTGAGGCGGTAGTCGAGTCGCGCCGGACCGCGGTTTTCGCTCTCCGGGCCACCGTACAAATAGCGCCGATGCGGCGAGGGTGGCCACGGAGAGACATCTGTGGTTAAATCGTTGGACATCAGGGAGAAGGAAAAAATCCTTTCTCCCTGATGCCCCGGTTTCGCCATCTGAACTTTTCGGCACCTCCGTAGAGGCGGTGGTGGGAAAGTTCGGAGAGGCGAAGGCGCGCTCGGCGGCATTCAGGACATGCATTCCGCTGAGGTCCGGGACCGCGCCCAGGCAGTCGGGTGTCCCCGGCCCGTCCCAGTCTGAGGGCTGGAGACGGGAATAGCGAGCCAGCGTCGCCTCTTGTGCGCCCCGCCGCGGAGGACTGGGGGCGCAGGAGAGGCGGGACACCCACGACAGGAAGAGGAAGGAAGCCGGGGCTGGTAACCGGAACCAGCGCAGGCAGCAGACTCCACCCCCCGAGGAGCGCGGAGATGAACGCTGCCTTCTTTCCCTTCCTCTGGTTTTTCCCCCGGGCGCTTTTACATCAGGCCGGTGGCCTATGATGAGCAGAAAATGTAAGAAGTTCTGCCGGCTCGCCTGGCTTGTTTGTTAAAAGTGCCCCCCTCAGGATGGCGGGCGGATACTAGCTCGGTGGCTGGATTGACGCACCGCGAGGAGCGATTGGTGAGTCCCCCTCTATGAGGGCGAAACATTTTCAAAATGTTTTTTTTTTGACCGTCGCTCCTCTGAGGGGTTGCTTGGGGAGATTTTGGATCATCGCGGGATGTCGCAGGGCCTGCAGCTCCCCGTGAGTAAGCTAAAGAACGATCTTCTTTGCAACATTATGTGGTTGTGTGTGTGTGCCTCACTTTTGCTAGTAGAGTCTTGCTGCCTCTCCGTGTTATTTTTCCCACTATGTGGGTGATTAATTTGCGCTCTTGCCCAAGGGCTTGTAGTGTAGAGGGCTAGCTGTGTTTTCCTAGCGTAAAAGTGGGAAGTAGCTGAAGACCGGGTACGCGCTAATGCGCGAGCTGTAGTAAGATCTGCGCCCAGCTCTGCGGGGCTTTGGGAAAAGGGGTTTCGGGGCCTCAGTGTGTAAAAAATATATTAGAGGTAATAATATTTCTTTCCCGAGCCCTGAGTAGATCTAGTGCGGTATGCCGCACCACTTGGCCTAGGCTTTGTCAAGGATGGGGGCGTTCCCTTTTAATGAAAATATCCTTTGATATGAGAACATGGCGTGGTTTATGCATCCTTGTTTCAGCCTCCTCTTGTTACAGAGTCGTCCGGCCAAGGCCCGCCCCCTTCTCTGCGTTCTGGGGTTACGAGTAACGCAGTCGGGGTGTTGCAGCAGACAGCGACTTTGCCAGTGGTCGTGGGGCGGAGTGAAGCGTCTTTCGCTGGTTTTGCGATCAGACTTTATCTGCGTTTCCGCCTTTCAGAGCTTGGTGGCCGCCATCTTTTGGCGGCCCCCGGCCTCTTCCTGGAGGATGTTCGGCCGGTGGGTTCTATATTTTCTAAAAGAAAAGGTATTGTTTCACCCTTGCTCTATGTCTCTGCTCCACCTCCTTTAGGGCTCGGGTTGAACTGAACATCGGATAAACCTCTGTGAAGGTTCTGGTCGGATGCTCCCCTGAGGCCCGAGCATTACCAATGGCTGACGCCCTCGCACTTATGGTTGGCCGCTGCATGGAAAGTAAGACAGCCGCCCCGAGGCAGGTGACGTAAGTTGTACTCCCCTCGCTTTAGAGGGTCTTTGTTTAAGCACTTTCGCTGAGTACACTGCTGTTGGCAATGTGATTAGGTCCATGTTTGTAGGCGCTGCCCGAGAGACTGCGCCGTCCTAGGGGCCCTAGGACACGGCGATGCAAGTTGTCCCTAGCTGCCTCTGGGATGGAGCCAGCCCCAGGTGCGGGCATAGGAGCCAGCTGGTTGTTAGTAACCAGCTTCGGCAGTCTGGGCAGTTGGACTTCAGAACAGGTAGTAGGCATCAACCGGCCTCCCTGCAAGGAAGTCTCGACGCCGTGGCCCACGAGTGGGCCCTGGAGGCTCTTCTCCACTGGTGTCGACGTCAGCAGTAACCTCGTCAGCTACTCTCCTTGGGGTTGAGTTCCCAGGTGTGAACTGGATTTCCAGGCTTTGTCAGCAGCAGACAGCTGCCGCCAGCCCAGGCGCAGCAGCCAGCCTTCTTTAGGCCGTCCTGAGGGGTAGGCTCCAGGTTTGGTTTACCTTTACTCAGATGGTAGGCCCGATTGGCCTCCCTGAGGGCCTGCTGTGGTCAGCAGGCGCTGCCTGGTCTCCCCCGAGGGGGCACGACTGGCATTGAGTCCCTCGATGGCTGGTATAAGCTGCTAGTAGGCGCTGTATGGCTAGCACGAATGCTAGTAGGTAGTAGGCCTCAACCGGCCTCCCCTAATGCAGCCGCTGGGGTGGTGACCATGAAGTGCCATGAGTAGCACATTCTGGCTTGGGCGGCTCGCTCTGCTATCAGGTGGAGGCATTGCGCCTCCCTGGAATCGTTCCCCGGTCCCCAGGTTTGGTAACGGATCGTAGCATGGGATGCTATCAGGAAAAGCTGCACGGGGCTTCCCTGTGGGATTCGCTTGGAGTAGTAGGCCCCACGTGGCCTCCTCTGAGGGCACGCTCCTGTCTCGTGGTCTCTGGATAGGTCCAGTCACGGAGCAGAGGGCTGTGATGGAGAAATGCCCGGCATTGTTGCAGGTGGTAGGCCCGTTAGGCCTCCCTGATGATGCGAGTCCCTATCTTCCCTGCTACCTCGAGGGCTAGCACGACTGCGATCAGGTTTCAGGCCCGTTTGGCCTTCCTGAGGGCGAGCTCCGCTGTTGGACACGCGAGCAGTCGGCAAGGGTTACCAGGTGGAGGCTTCTCTCGGCCTCCATGGGGAACGAGTTCCCCTGGCGGGAACGCACAACTGGCTTTACGCTGACAGCTAGTGGTCACCCGCTATCAGGCGCCGGTCTCTGGCCGTTCGCAAGACCTGGAGGCGGTGTTCTTACCCTAGCACAACGAAACTTACTGCTGCTATGCGGTCCCCACGGGAGGGGACTTTCATAGTTTGCCTACTGCATGGTTACCTACCAGGCAGGCTTATGAGCTCCTCTCGAATGAGGGTCTACTATGAGCTTACGGCCGCTTGGCGCTGGTTAAGGGTTGTAGGCCCCTCGGGGCCTCCCTGGCATAATCAGCCTGTAAGGCCTCTGGCCTCCTAAGCACGTTTTAAAGTAGGTGCTTGGTAGATCCGAGGATCGAGCGGCTAAACTCCCCTCGCTAGCAAGGGTTATATAGCACTTCGCTGAGAGCTGCTCTCCGGGATAACCCGTCTCTGAGATCTGGCTAGTGGATGTCACTGCCTTTTTTGCAGCACCCTAGCGGGATGCCTCTTCGGAGGCGAGTACCAGAGGCTCTGTACTGTACAGACAGGGTTGACCGTATTACGTGTCCCATAACAGACTGGGTCACCTGGTCAGGTCTCCCTGGTGGCATTCGTTGAGAACCTCCCGAATAGTGACTGGCATAGGGTTCCCTCGTAGTTCCCTTGCCACGTTCCCTTAAAGGAACCCCTTCTAAGTCGAATGGGCTGGTTCCAGGCCTTCGAGCAGGGCCTGGGAAGGACCTCATGTGTGTGAAGGTTCCTTCTTGGGCGATAGCTTGGGCTATGACCGTAGGGAGCGCTGTCACTGACAGCCTAATGTGACCAGAAGGGGAGTGGTTCAGGCATCTCAGTAGAATTTGCTTGTCTTGACAGTTGTCACTGCCAGTGGGCATGCACTCCCGTCGGCATGGCGGCGTTGGTATATCGTTCCCCGTAACGTCAAGCTGACGCAGCGCGAGTTCCCTTTCGAAAGGGAACGTCTCAGGTTACGAATGTAACCATTGTTCCCTGAGAACAGGGAACGAGACGCTGCGTCGCTGTGCCATGCCGCAGGGCCTGCCTGCCGAAAACAGTCCCTTCAGACGATTAGATACTGTCATGCTGGCAAGGCGCCCTTATATACTTCCTGGTCGCACCTTGATGACATCATAGGCTGTCGCCGGTCAATAGGATTGAAGTTTTTTCATTGTGATTTCAGGCACCAGTCACGCTGGAGGCGTTCCCCCCCGTAGCGTCAAGCTGACGCAGCGTCTCGTTCCCTGTTCTCAGGGAACAATGGTTACATTCGTAACCTGAGACGTTTCATGTTTGAAAAATTTTCAGAAAGCTCTGCATGTATAAATTGGGGAAAATATACTTCTTTGTTGAATGGAGACTGGTATAGTACAGGACCTCCTAATTTGCCAAAGCATGGTAAATGGGTCCAGGATGGTTTAAAAGTTCTTTTAAAAGGCATTTATTTTGGAACTGACCAGTACGTGGAGAAGAACTGGGAATGGGTGGTTGACCGGGTCATTGGTAAAATTCAAAAGTGGAAGTGGATTCTCCCACAGCTCTCATATAGAGGAGATGCCTGGTGATTAATAATCTGAAAGCTTCAGTGCTTTGGCATAAGGTGACAGTGTTAGATAAAGAACTGCTTTTAAAGGTTCAAAAGGCATTTGTTGATTTCTTTTGGAATGGCCATCATTGGCTCTATCTTCTGTTGTAGAGGAAAAACTGCTGTAGTGTTCTGATGGTATGCCATGGATTGATTATTGTCTGTATATTCTTAAAGATCTTGGAGGAACAGACCTTGTTTTTAATTGAGAAGCCTTACATTGGAAATGTTTATTGTTCTCTTTTCTAATTCTATGTATGAAACTTTCAATCCTAGAGTTTGTTAAAATTCTCAAGAGTGGCTGATGAAAATTATGGAAAATTATTTTTTTAATCCTCTTTTTAAAGGGTAACTTCAGCGATTAGCATTAAGCTTTGTATCAGTAGAAACCCGGTAGTATATTCGAATGACCGTCTAAAACGGTCTCAGTCTAAAAAGGCACCAACTTCTAAAATAATTTCACATTTCTACTACATAAATGACCCAATTTTAATACACCAGCGGTGAAGTACCCCTTTAATGTGCTAAACATGTTTTCTTTAACAGCTTGACTGTTTGCTGATTTGTAACCATGACATCTTTGAAAAGGGGAAGTTCAAACTGACTCACCGCTATAATAAGAGTTGTGTGGTTTTGACGGGGGCATTAAGCCTTCAAATGTCCGCTGCAAAGAAAGACAATGTATGTGTGCTTGTTGCAAAGGTTGTGGTAGAGTAGTGGCGAGTAGCTTACCTTATAAGGAATTACTATATGATGATGATGTCATAGCTTCTTAAGGCTGCGCCCCAGGATATGTCCATGCTTATGTGTATGCTTTGTACACTGTTCTTCGGGGCCGCGCTTCGGGTGAAGACTTACACGTTGTTTTGTTATTTTTGCCTTTTTGAATGATTGTCTTTTTTGTGTGTCTGTGTGTTTTGTGTACTAGCTTTATAATGTTTTGAAAAAATCTGTAAATTAAAAGGCCTTTAAAAGTCAAAGTCTCTCTCTCTCTCTCTCTTTGGTGAAAGTGACAGTGAATCCCCTGATTCTAGCATCAGTCTCTCTCAGAGTGACTTCTCTAGCCGCGGTTGTGAAGTGGAGGACATTAATCTTTTTCTAAAAGCTGCTAAAAACAGGAGAGGGGTCTGTGTAAATGATCATTTTTCTGACACAAAGCAGTTTGTTGATAAAACCAGTTCCCCTTCGAGGGAACTCGAACTGCGTCATCGTGATGACACTTCGGGGAACGCCCCTCGCGTAAAGCGTCTGAAGAAACCGTAGAATCAGCCCAATCCGATTGGTGTTGGGTGATGACGTAGTATGTGACGGCATACCCGGAAGATACAAAGAGACGTCTGAACGCAACAGAGATAGCTTTTTTGCTCTTCAGCGTGAGCGCTCTGTTTGTTCAGTCTGAAGGTGAAGTGTGAGAGAAGTGTGTAATTATGGCGAGCGAGCGATTCAGGCTGTGTGTGCACCCGTGTCCGCGCTACATTACGGGCACGGACACACATCAGCTTTGTGTGCAGTGTCTCGGCGTGCAGCACGCCCAGGCCGCTCTCGAGGGGGCGGCCTGCGGTGATTGTGAACTGCTGCCGCTGAGGGTGCTGCACTCGCGGCTGGCCGTCTTTGAGGAGACCGGTCAGCCTCGTGAGCCCCGCGGTTCTGGGCCTGCGTCTGTTGAGGCAGCGCGGCGCCGTAGCTCACAGCGGGATCTGTCAAGAGGATATGGGACTGCTGAGGCATCTTCCCTATCCTCCTCTGACGATTCCGATATCCTCCCGCCCCGTGTGGAAGCCCGCGATGCGGCTTCTTCCCACGGAGCGGAGGGTCCGGTTCTCAGGCTGTCTGACTCTGAGGAGTCAGACACTTTGAGGATCGAGGTGGACAATGTGGGGCTTTCGCCACCCCACACGCCCGCTATGGAGGAGCTTGTGGAGGTTTTAACCCACGCTGTGGCCAAGCTGAGTTTGGATTGGCCACAGGAAATAGTGGACATCCAGCCGCCATCTAAGCTGGATGAACGCTTTTTCAGGCGTCGGGTTCAGCCTCCACGGCGGGGCCTTCCTTTTTTCCCCGATCTGCATGACGAGTTGTGTAGATCGTGGGAAAAACCCTTCTCAGCCCGTTTATCAAATCCCCCAGTGCTCGATTTTTCTAATGTGCTGGGGACGGCTGAGTTGGGGTATGCAGCGTTGCCACAGGTTGAAGAGGCGCTTGCGGGCCACCTCTCGCCCGGGGCCGCTGCATCATTGAAGGCTCCGTCGCTGCCCACTAAACCTTGCCGCGATACGTCTAAGTTAGTCGGCAGGGCTTTTAGTGCGGCAGGTTGTGCTGCTGGTTGTCTGCACACCATGGCGGTCCTGCAGGCATACCAAGCCGACCTCCTCAAAGAGCTGGATGAGGGCGAGGGACCATCTCCGGATGACGTCACTGAACTCAGGAAGGCAACAGATTTGTCTCTCCGCATTACCAAGGAGACGGCCCGCTCTATGGCTGGTATGGTGTGCGTTGAGAGACATCTCTGGCTGACGCTGTCGGGAATCAAGGAGAGAGAGAAACACTTTCTCCTTGATGCCCCGATCTCGCCTTCTGGCCTCTTCGGCGGTGCAGTTGATACTGTCGTCGAGAGGTTTCAGGAGGCGAGGAAGCAGTCAGCCGCCTTCCAGAGGTTCATCCCTCGCCGCTCGGGCTCTGCAGTTAGAGCAGGCCCGGGTGGGCAGCCCGGACCTTCATCCAGCTCATCGCACCGTGATGTGCAAAGGCAGAGTGTCGCCTCCCGCGCCCCTCCTGAGTTAGCTTGGCAAAGGAGACGGCGCTCTCGCAGGAAGCCTTCTCAGCCTAAGGGCGACCTGAGGGACGTCATCCAGGCTAAGAAGGCTCCCAAGCGGTCCTAGCTTCGGCAGGGCCACTGAGAGTCGTCCCCCACAGGGTGGAGCGATCGAGGTCGTTCCCACTCTGGGACTCTCGGGGAATCGATCCTGCGTTCCCGCCGTCCAGGACGCTTCGGGCCGCATCGATTCCCTGCGCGCGCACTGAACCAGTCGCCTCTAATAGGACCTGCGACAGTTCAGCAGTCGCGTGCGCCCTCCGGACCTCTTCCCCGACTGCACCCTGCCGGTCAGCCGCTTCAGGGAGTTGGGGAAGAGGCTTGATTAACACCCGAGGCTGGCCTCGAGAGGCTAGTTCCCTTAGTAGATTATCTCGGCGCATGGTCATGCCTTCCGGGTATATCTACGTGGGCCCTGCGTACTGTGGAACGGGGTTACAGACTGCAGTTCGGTTTCCCTCCCCCGAAATTCAACGGGGTGGTCCGGACTGTGGTCAGTCCCGAGCAGGTGCGGGTAACGGAGAAGGAAGTACGCTCCCTGCTGGTCAAGGAGGCTATAGAACGTATTCCTCCGCCAGACAGGGAGTCCTGGTTCTACAGCCGGTACTTCATAGTTCCCAAGAAGGATGGGGGGTTGCGTCCAATATTAGATCTCAGGCATCTGAACCGGTCTCTGAGGAGATACAGGTTCAGGATGCTCACAATTCCAGCCATCGTGAGTCAGATCCAGTTCGAGGACTGGTTCGTCACGATAGATCCGAAGGACGCATACTTCCATATCTCCATCCTTCCAGCTCACAGGAGTTTCCTGCGGTTCGCTTTCGGGGGCGAAGCGTACCAGTATCAGGTTCTTCCATTCGGCCTAGCTCTCTCCCCTCGCACCTTCACGAAGTGTATGGATGCAGCACTGGCTCCGTTGAGACTCCAGGGCATCCGTATACTCAATTATATCGACGACTGGCTTATTTTGGCTCAGTCACGCGATATGGCGGTTCGACATCGAGATGTCGTTCTAGCCCACATAGGGTGCATGGAAGGCCGCTTTTCCAGGGGTCTGTGGGGGACCCGGCATTCTTCCTGGCATATCAATTGCCTGGAAATGCTGGCGGTCTACAAGGCTCTGAGGAGCTTTCTCCCGGACCTCCGCGGCCACCATGTCCTGATACGATCCGACAGCATTTCGGCAGTATCGTATCTGAACCACCAGGGGGGCCTGAGGTCGCGCCCTCTTTGCAGACTGGCGCATCAGGTCCTTCTGTGGTCTCAGGGGAAGTTATCATCCCTCAGGGCGATGTACATCCCCGGGGACCAAAATCAGGGAGCAGACATCCTGTCGAGGCAGGGGCTGAGGCCCGGGGAATGGCGACTCCACCCCGAGGTGGTGGAGGCTATGTGCGAGCGGTTGGGCCCGGTGGAAGTGGATCTATTTGCGTCTCAAGAGACGTCCCACTGCCCGCTGTGGTTCTCCCTCACACATCCGGCCCCACTGGTATGGGATCTCTGGGTCTGGCCCCTGAGGGGGCTCAGTTCCTAGGAGAGGGCCTGTCGGCGGGTGTTGTGGAGACCCTACTCAGTTCAAGAGATCCATCCACCAGGAGGTTGTACAGCCTAAAGTGGAATGTATTTTCCATTTGGTGTAGAGAGTGGGAGGTAAACCCAGTTAACTGCCCTGTGGCTTCAGTGCTGGAGTTCCTTCAGGACCGCTTCTCCGCCGGTCTTTCCCCGTCCACACTGGGAAGGCACCATCTGGTTGTACGATTCCTCCGTGGGGCTCGGAGGATGAGGCCTGCGGCTCATTCCAGGGTCCTGGCAGTGGTGCTCGAGGGGTTGGCTGAGGCCCCCTTTGAGCCGCTGGAGTCGGCCGAGGCGAGAATACTGACCTTCAAGTTGGCTTTTCTTCTTGCCATCACTTCTCTGAGGAGAGTGGGGGACCTCCAGGCCTTGGCGATCACGCCGACCTGCCTGGAGTTTGCCCCTGGCATGGTAAAAGCCATCTTGCATCCCAGTCAGGGCTACGTGCCCAAGGTACCATCCAACAGGGCACGGTCAGTGGTTCTCCAGGCATTCCATCCTCCACCTCACGTGACGGCGGAAGAGAGCCGACTTCACCTCCTCTGCCCCGTGCGGGCATTGAGGATTTACTTGGAGAAGTCTGCTCAGTGGAGAAGGTCAGACCAGCTGTTGGTGTGTTTTGGTTCACCCAAGAAAGGGCTGCCTGCGTCAAAGCAGACAATCAGTAACCGGATCGTCCAGGCTATAGCCATGGCTTATCGGGTGCGCAACTTGCCTTCACCTTTAGCCGTGAGGGCCCATTCTACCAGGAGCATGGCCTCCTCGGTGGCCCTCCTTTCTGAAGCCTCTATACAAGAGGTCTGCGAGGCGGCTGGGTGGGCCACTCCTCACACCTTCATTCGTTTTTACAGTCTGCATCTCCCTGAGACGCCTGGCGCGAGAGTGCTCGCCCCCTATATGTGCCTGGGGTCCAGCTCACACTGGGGTGGGTATGATTGGTGCGGGATAGTTGGTACTCGTTCCCCGAAGTGTCATCACGATGACGCAGTTCGAGTTCCCTCGAAGGGGAACGTCTCGGGTTATGACTATAACCCTTGTTCCCCGAGAAGGGAACGAGACACTGCGTCTCGTGTCCACCCAATCATCAGAGCGCTCGCTTCATCGCAAAGAACGCTATCTCTGTTGCGTTCAGACGTCTCTTTGTATCTTCCGGGTATGCCGTCACATACTACGTCATCACGCAACACCAATCGGATTGGGCTGATTCTACGGTTTCTTCAGACGCTTTACGCGAGGGGCGTTTCCCGAAGTGTCATCACGATGACGCAGTGTCTCGTTCCCTTTTCGGGGAACAAGGGTTATAGTCATAACCTGAGACATTTTTTATATCAGAAGGTTTGTTTACAAACAAGGAAATATATAGATAGTTAGTGAGAAAACTCACGTCTGGCAATGCCAAAGAAGGTAGTGAGAAAGTATAATAGCCTGGCTAGTAATGTGGTGTGTGTGGAGTGCGGCTATGTTTCTCAGTCTCTTTCATTTCTCAAAATATGTGAAGTGAATATTGCAACTTTGAATATAAAGTGAGCAAGGGAAATTAGAAAAAGAGCAGGAATTTTTGAGGTGGAATAGAGGCAAAAAGAATAGATGTTGGTATGTTGCAAAAAACCCACAGTGACTTAAGGAATGCTGCTGATTGGGCTGAGGAGTGGGATGGGGTCTCTGTGTTGAGCCACAACACCTCACTTAGCGGTTTCAGTAGAGTTTCAGTCCGACTTCTTATCAGGTTGATGAAGTAGTTAAAGGAAGTCTTTTAAAAGTAAGAGCTATTTTGGGGGATTTTATTTTTGTTTTTATTTGTGTGTACATTCCAACTGCACCAATAGAAAGAATGTTGTTTTTAAATACATTGTCTACTGTTTTACAAAAATGCTGTGTAGAAGAATATTTATTTCTGGCTGCTGACTTTAATTGTACATTGTCGAATTTGGACAGAAACCATATTGAACCGCACTTGCCCTCTCGTAATCGGTTAATCCAGATTGTTAAAACGCATGAGCTATGTGATGTTTGGAGACAGTTTTATGAGGCACAAAAGCAACATACTTGGACTCATGTTCGTGACAGTGTGATTTCGTTGGCAAGATTGGACCGATTCTATGTGTTCAAGCATCACTGTAACATTGTAAGAAAATGTTTAATTGCCCCACTGGGTTTTTCTGATCACAGTATGGTGCAGTGTTCGGTGTTTTTAAACTCCATTAAGCCAAGGACTGCATACTGGCAGTTAAACACTACCTTGTTAAGTGACAGGTATTTTAAAAATATGTTTAAACTGTTTTGGAATGAGTTCAGGACCACAAAGGGATCTTTTAAATCTCTATGACAGTGGTGGGATTTTGGGAAAGCCAAAATAAAACAATTTTGTTTGCAGTATACTCAAAACGTTACTAGAGAGACAACGTTGATTATGAACACCTTGGAGACCCACATTTTAAAACTTCAAGAATTAGCTGAGTCAACTGGTGGCCAGGGTTATTTAGATTATTTGTCGCATAAGAGGATACAGTTGGCTGATTTACTGGGTATTAAAACACAGGGGGCTCTGGTCAGGTCCAGGTTCCAGAGTGTGGATCAGATGGATGCTCCATCCAGGTTCTTTTTCAACTTGGAGAAAAAGAACGGTCAGAGCAGAGTCATCCATGCTCTGCGTTCTGAGTCTGGAGGATTATTGACAGACCCTGCGGACATTCGTAGGAGAGCAGTTGTGTTTTATGAAAACCTGTATAAAAATGAACTTGGGGTGGAATAGAGTGACAATGAATTTTTTAACGACTAACCCCAGGTGTCTGAGGAAGTCAATGCTGATATTTCTGGTGCTTTGAGCATGGGCGAACTGTACAAGGCCCTCCAAGGCGAGTCTGGAAAGGCACCGGGCATCGACGGCCTGCCAGTAGACTTTTACAAGTCGTTCTGGCCAGAGCTGGGAGAGCACCTGCTGCAGGTATTGAATGAAAGTTTGGCTGAAGGCCATCTGCCTCTGAGCTGCCGTAGAGCAGTGTTAACCCTCCTGCCCAAGAAAGGCGACCTTACAGACATAAAGTGCTGGCGACCCGTTTCACTGCTGTCAAAAACCCTGGCTAACAGGCTAGCAGGAGGGATGGATGGTGTCATCCATCCTGACCAGACCTACTGTGTTCCTAGTAGGTCAATATTTGACAATGTTTCATTGGTTTGTGATGTTGTAGAGGTCTCCAAGATGTTGAATTTGGATTGTGGGTTAATCTCATTAGATCAGGAGAAAGTTGATCATTGCTATTTATGGAGAGTTTTAGAGGCCTTAGGGTTTTGTCAAAATTGTATAAAGTGTATTAAAGTTCTTTACAGTGGCGTTGAGAGTATTCTGAAGGTGAACGGTGGTTTATGTGCTCCTTTTAGAGCTCATAGAGGTGTTAGGCAGGGGTGCTCATTGTCTGGTGTGCTCTACTCTTTGGCAATAGAGCCACTTTTAAAACAGATAAGGGTCATCCTCCATGGTTTATGTTTGCCAAACTGTAAAAAATATTTTATATTGTCAGCTTATGCCGACGATGTTATAGTCATGATTAATAGGCAAAGTGACATAGAGGTTTTGTTAAGTTTACTTAAAACTTTTAAAGGTTTATCTTCGGCGAGTGAAAAAAGTGAAACTTTATTATTAGGTAAGTGGACCGGTGGGAAACCAGATCTCCCTGAAGGTTTAGGTTGGGGAAAATTAGGTTTTAAATATTTAGGAGTGTACCTTGGTGATGATCTTACAGGGCAAAAAAATTGGGAAGGAGTCATCGAAAAAGTTAAAGGTCACCTGGATAAATGGAGATGGTTAATTCCAAAGATGTCATATAGAGGGCGTATATTAATTATAAATAACTTAGTTGCTTCTTCACTATGGCATAGAGTTGCATGTATTGATCCTCCCTCACAGTTGTTAGTGAAAATCCAGGCTATTTTAGTAGATTTCTTCTGGGATAAATTGCATTAGGTCCCACAGAGTGTGTTATTCTTGCCTAAGGATGAGGGTGGACATGGCCTAATACATCTTCACAGCAGAATAGCAACTTTTCGTTTGCAATTGATACAAAGATTACAAGTTGGTTCTGCTAAATTTTAAATGGTGTTCTGTTGCATATGTGATTTTGCAAAATCGTGAGAATCTGGGGCTGAACAAAGCTCTTTTTTTATTGGACCCTACGAAATTGAACACTTCTGGTCTACCAGTTTTTTATAGGAACCTCTTTAAGGTGTGGAGTCTTTTTGTTTTTAAAAAAGCAGAGAGTCCACAGTCACTTCATTGGCTATTAGAAGAGCCTTTAGTTCGTGGAGCATGCCTGGATGTGTCTGCCTGTGGACTTTTCCCAGGACTTAACAAGACACTCCTTGACAGTAAAGTCACCACTTTGAGACAATTACTGGAAATATCAGGACTTGATTTTAAGAATAAAGAAGCAACAGCTCAACATCTGGGAATTCGATCAACCCGTTTAGTTGTGCAACTATTGGAGAAATGGCAGATGGTTCTTAATACAACGGAAAGAACTTTGTTGACTGAGGTCTCTGTGAACCAAATCCTGAAAACTCTTTTCCTTGTTTATTTCTTTCATTGAATCTAGAAGAGGTTTCTGGAGGGTTTTTAAAAATTATTGAATCTTTGTGTGTAGACTTTTTTTCTTGTACTGGGAAAACTTTGTATAAGAATTGTGTTGTTATTTTTAACAAAAAAATGTTAAATAAGAAAACTGATACTCCATGGCGTGATTTTTTTTAATTGAATGTGGATAAAAAATCCTGGGTGGAGAACTCAGAGCTCAGCTTGGTGGCCCGGAGAGCTAAATCTGTGGTGCGGCAGAGCTCGGCCATCGCATCAGGGGGTAGGCCCACTGGTGTAGTGCAGGCTATACGCAGGTATACGGCGTATACCCACTTCTTTATCAGTCGGCATTGCGTATACTAGGGATGCAACAACACAGTTAGTCCACGGTTCAATACATACCTCGGTTTTCATCCTTGGTTTTCGGTTCGGTTCGGTTCTGATGGCTTGTCACATAAATTATTTGTTATTCTATTCTTAGGCGACAGGAACCGCAAGAGGTTAAAGAGAAAAAATACTATTTTTTTTTTGCAACACTCTTTCTTTATTTTACTTAAAATAATTGAAAAACCTTAAACTTAAAACTTTACTTAAAAAAACCCCTTGTACACATAATTCCTAGTGTATTGGATAATATAAAATAAATATATATAAAGATTTACACTGGCAGCTCAGAGCTGTACAGCAGCATTTAAGTATGTGTAACATATAGATCCACTGGAGGCAAATGTTCAGAACCCATGTGCAGCATTTATTTATCCAAACATAAATCCTAACATAACTCAAAACTTGGCAAAACAACAAACAAAACTTGGCTTGACAATAAACTTGGCTTGATTAAACATAACAGACTTGAGAACACTCACCACCAACGGGTACAACGTTAATAACAGACAAAGACACATGGCAAACATGAGGGCTTAAATACACACACAGACTAATGACAAGACAAGTGACACCTGTGAACAGTGATGAGACAATGAACCAATGACAAGACAAGACACAAGACCACGAGGGCATGGGATTCACATGACACTGAAACATGACAAAACCAGGAAGTGCATGACAAGACTGTGAACATGACACTAAAACAAAGCAAGAACATGATAAACTAAAACATGAACAAGGAACAATGAACATGAACCAACACCAAAACACCATGTGACAGATCCCCCCCTCTATGGGCGGCCCCTGACGCCCAAACACCAACACTTCAATGGCCTAATAATAAAGAGTCCAAACAAAAAGTCTTGGGGGGCGGTCTTGGGGGAGGGATGGTGGGCCAGGCCCGTGCAGGGGCACCGGACCCAGACATGACCTGGACGGGCCTGGGAGCGTGGGCGGACCTGGACCCTGTGGCGTGGGCGGACCCTGTGGCGTGGGCGGACCAGGACCCTGTGGCGTGGGCGGACCCTGTGGCGTGGGCGGACCAGGACCCTGTGGCGTGGGCGGACCAGGACCCTGTGGCGTGGGCGGACCAGGACCCTGTGGCGTGGGTGGCCATGGCGGCAATGGCGGTTCAGGGGCCCACAGAGGCGTGACCTTCATGGCCTCCATGTACCCCCTGCCCCCCCCCAAAATTTTCTTGGGCGGGACTGCGGGGCCGTGGGCTGGAGCCTGGACGGGGCCGTGGGCTGGAGCCTGGACGGGGCCGTGGGCTGGAGCCTGGACGGGGCCGTGGGCTGGAGCCTGGACGGGGCCGTGGGCTGGAGCCTGGACGGGGCCGTGGGCTGGAGCCTGGACGGGGCCGTGGGCTGGAGCCTGGACGGGGCCGTGGGCTGGAGCCTGGACGGGGCCGTGGGCTGGAGCCTGGACGGGGCCGTGGGCTGGAGCCTGGACGGGGCCGTGGGCTGGAGCCTGGACGGGGCCGTGGGCTGGAGCCTGGACGTGGCCTTGGGCTGGAGCCTGGACGTGGCCTTGGGCTGGAGCCTGGACGTGGCCTAGGGCTGGAGCCTGGACGTGGCCTTGGGCTGGAGCCTGGACGTGGGCTGGAGCCTGGACGTGGGCTGGAGCATGGACGTGGGCTGGAGCATGGACGTGGGCTGGAGCATGGACGTGGGCTGGAGCATGGACGTGGGCTGGAGCATGGACGTGGGCTGGAGCATGGACGTGGGCTGGAGCATGGACGTGGGCTGGAGCATGGACGTGGGCTGGAGCATGGACGTGGGCTGGAGCATGGACGTGGGCTGGAGCATGGACGTGGGCTGGAGCATGGACGTGGGCTGGAGCGGGTACAGTGGGGAGTACTGTGGGAACGTGGAGCTCCTCATCCACCGTTCCCACAGTAAAAGATGAGCCACTCAACTGGAGTGCAAAGTCAATATATCCAGCTAGAGTTCCTGGAGAATTGCTCTCTGGCATCAAATACCTTAAAAGGTCATTAAGTCCATTTAAGAAAATACCCTTGAGGGCAACATCATTAAAGTTCACCTGGCTGGAAAGCTCACAAAATTGTTGGGCATAGTCCTCGACGGCCTGGTCACCTTGATGGAGGCGCAAGAGACAAACTGCTGGGTTCATTATGGCGGTCTGTTATTCTGTAACATATAGATCCACTGGAGGCAAATGTTCAGAACCCATGTGCAGCATTTATTTATCCAAACATAAATCCTAACATAACTCAAAACTTGGCAAAACAACAAACAAAACTTGGCTTGACAATAAACTTGGCTTGATTAAACATAACAGACTTGAGAACACTCACCACCAACGGGTACAACGTTAATAACAGACAAAGACACATGGCAAACATGAGGGCTTAAATACACACACAGACTAATGACAAGACAAGTGACACCTGTGAACAGTGATGAGACAATGAACCAATGACAAGACAAGACACAAGACCACGAGGGCATGGGATTCACATGACACTGAAACATGACAAAACCAGGAAGTGCATGACAAGACTGTGAACATGACACTAAAACAAAGCAAGAACATGATAAACTAAAACATGAACAAGGAACAATGAACATGAACCAACACCAAAACACCATGTGACAGTATGAAATTGAATGAATGAATGTAAAAATAAAACACTACATAGACTTCACTATAAAATATACACTGATTCTTAGTTACTGTATTAGTTTTTCAGTCAAGAGCAGTGAGTGATTTTCTCTTTGTCTTTTGTTGTTGTATTACCATTAAAGGGATATTTCACTCAAAAATGAAAATTCTGTCATCGAGAAATGAATACAGGTTTGAAACAATATTAGAATGAGTAAATAATGACAATTTTATAGGTGAACCGTCCCTTTAAGGACCGCGTGTTCACTGGCTGCGCTGCTGTCAGTTTAAGACCTCTACACATCTAATATACAGACACGATTGCGATTTTACTTTCACTTTAGACATAACCGACTGTGTTTATGTTAACCTTGTGTGTATTTGAGAGTATTAACGCAGTAAGATGACTACTTAGTTCAGTATTCACATGTTTGACCAGTGTTTAGTGCGCGCGCTCTGAAAAGCGCATGTTAAAACCGCGCACGCGAATGAAACCGGCAAGGCTTTAAAACGCATGCAAATATTGAACTTTGGTGATTGTGAATAACTATAGTGTACCGTGAGTATAACTCTACCACTAACGTGTGATGTGAATGTATGTCGCGTTGTTCAGTATTGGGATGGAGGCAAGTGCTAGAATTTGTGGAAAAATAAATAATTAAATGCGAAACCGAAAAAAACGCAATTCACAAGCGCGTATTGAACCGTGAATGCCGTACCGAATGGTTTAATATTATTTTGAGAATTGTGGCATCCCTAGCGTATACTCACTTTTAAATCCCCTCTGATGCGCAGATTCAGCAGTGTTCTGCATTAGCCATGACAGCCCAGCACATCATTTATAATTATATGTATATAACGTCGTATCACAAAATTACAATTCAATTAGCCTACTATTATCTATTGATTAACTTGGAGTTAGTGAAGGCGGGATAGGCGGAATCCCGCTGAATGACACACAACCGAAGCGCTCTCTCGCGTGCGCTCTCTCTCTCTCTCTGTCGCACGTGCGATCAGTTCCCTTTCGTTCAGTCACTACGACGTATGTTAGTGACTAACGAATGGGGGTTTCGCTTAGAAGCCAATCATCTCCGAGAATTCAACAGCGCCCAATGGCAGTGCCAATGCCATGGGCATGCGGATTTGCATGCGTAACTCCGCCCCACCTCGTGGGTATATAAAGAAGTACGCTGGCAACATCGCATTATGTTTCTACTTTGGAGCCAAGAGCATCTCTTCACTCCTACAAGCCTGAATTCTGAAGTCTTCTCTTCAGTCTTCGAGACCAGCGGTTCTCCAGGGTGTTGGTGTGACGGCGCGTTCCAGCGATCTCATGCTGCCTGCCTGCTGATCTGTGCAGTGATCTGCAACAGCTGTGTGTGTGTTTCCCTGGGCGCTTCGGCACTCTGCAGAGCTTTCCTCTCACAAAAAGAGCTTGCGCGTGGCACGTCTTTTTCAAGACGGTTCGCCCGTGCACTTCCGGGTGCGATCGATCTCCGTTGCTGTCTATGGGCACATTCACTGCTCGATGTGTTTGGGCTTCAGCACGTTCGGGCAGTGTTTGTGGATGCGTCATGTTCCCACTGCGGGAACGTGACCATCGCGATGTCGCGGTCGAGACTCAGTGATCTCCGTGAGGAGAGAGAGTCCCCTCTGCCACACCCCAATCTACCGTCTCCGAGAGAGGTGGTACTTTGGCTGGTGGCCAGGGTGACCTGAGTGCGGTGCCGTGGTATTAAGAACCCCGACGATCATTCCTCGGGCCACGCCCCCTCTCGCACATTGCTTAAACCCGCGAGTGTTGGACTGAAACAGCGGCCCGTCTCTGACGCCTCGTTCGTTTCGTTCACGCTCCAGATAGCAGTGAGATGTCGATCGCCGCATCCCAAGGTGGGCTGGAGTCCTTTGGGGATGACGATTAGGTTGTGCTCCGCCTCCGGGTGTGTCAGCGCTGCCTGATCCGACCTAAAGTTGACAGCCATGTTATCTCGGGCAGCCGCGAGTCTCGCGCTGGTGTGGAACTCCGCCCAGTCGCGAGTGCTCGTGGTTGCGCGATTGGTTTTTGGGGGCGGCACCCGACAGCTGTTGGGCCCCGCCCCCAATGCCTTTCGCTCCCGAGGTGCATGAGGAGATCACGCGGTCCCGGAAGTCCCCGTGCTTCCCGCGATCGTTTGGTGGCCTCCTCCGCCTTCTCTGCCCTTGATGGGGCCGCGGCCTAAGGGTACACTGGGGCCCCCTCACCCCCACTGTTGAACTCTCTGTTGCGCACTACGGTGTCCACAGAGGGCTTGACGTGGCGTGGTGTGGCTGTCCTAAGCACCCTCCCAAAGCCTGTGGGCTCGTCTACTTCGGTGGCGTGGTCCTGCAGAGCTACGGGCAGGCCGCCGCCCCTTTGCACATGCACAAGGGTGGAGCCGACCCAGGGCTCTTCAATGAGCTGCGTGCCGCAACTGATCCCGCCCCCGGCGGTGAAGGTGGCCACACGCTCCCTGGGTCGGGCGATGTCCACAGCTGTGGTCCGGGAGAACACCTGGCCTTACCTGGTGATGTGGAGGATGTTGAGCGGGCCCGCCTCCTCAACTCACCCATATCCCAGGCTGGCCTCTTCGGTGGCGCGGCTGAGAACTGCGCCCAACGGTTCTCGGCCACCCCAGAGCAGACTGAGGCTTTAACACGTACTGCCCCGGCGGCCAGCTGCTGCACCAGCCGCCGGCTCAGTCGCCTCAGTCCGCTCGCCGCCGAGGGCGCCCTCCCTCCTCCCGCCCGGCCCCAGCAGCAGCCTTCACCTGGGCCGCGCCGTGGAGGTGGTTGAGGATGACGCCCAGTCCGCTCCCCAGCCTGGTTAAACGCCAGGCTGGAGGTGGACAACTCAGAGATGGGTTCCAGTTCTTCCCATGGGATGGTAGCAGGGCCTCTCCTTCCCCCGGTGGAGGGCCGGGGGAAAAATCCTTCCGCTGCTGGCCCCCGGGCTAGCAGCGCTTGGGAAGAACTCATGTCCCTGTCTGATGAGACCGGTGATGACAGTGCGCGCCACCCACGGGTCCCGCCACTCGCATCCCTCTCTGTCGCCAGCCTCCTGGCAGAGCAGACCCCAGTGGAACGCGCGTCCTTCCCTGGTCTCCTCTGTCAGGACGCAGCCGTTAACCGCACCCCCACACCGGGACGCCCAACAGCCTCCCTTGTCCGGGTCGGTAACGCTGCATCGCTGCCCCACTCCGGGTACGTCTGTAGTCCGAATGACCCTGCTGGTGCAGTTCCTGGGAGCCTGGCTTCAGATTCCAGGGCTGTCCCGCTGGGTCGCGAAGACAATCAGGCGCGGCTACGCGATTCAGTTCGCGCAGGCTCCTCCCTGCTTCCGGGGAGTCCGCTTGCTATGGTCGGGGCCAATGCCCCTGTCATGCGAGCGGAGGTTGCCACCCTACTGGCGAAGGGTGCGATCGAGCCTGTCCCTCCAGCCGAGATGAAATCCGGGTTTTACAGCCCGTACTTCATTGTACCCAAAAAGACTGGTGGGTTAAGACCAAATCCTGGACCTGCGCATCTTGAACCGTTGCCTACACAGGTTTCCGTTCAAGATGTTGACAGCGAAACGCCTTTTCGAATGCGTTCGTCCCGGCGATTGGTTTGCAGATTGGTTTGGATCGACCTGAAGGACGCCTACTTCCATGTCTCCATTCTAACTCGACACAGACCGTTCCTACGGTTTGCTTTCGAGGGGCGGGCATATCAGTACGCAGTTCTACCATTCGGGCTATCTCTGTCCCCTCGCGTCTTTACGAAGATTGCCGAGGCAGCCCTTGCGCCCCTTCGGCAGCACGGGGTTCGCATCCTGAACTACCTCGACGACTGGCTCATACTGGGTCACTCTCGAGAGCAGGTTTGCGGACACAGAGATTTGGTGCTCAATCACCTAGCCCGTCTGGGCCTTCGGGTCAACTGGGAGAAGAGCAAACTTTGCCCTGCGCAGAGGATCTCTTTTCTCGGTATGGATATCAACTCGGTCGCCATGTGCGCGCAGCTTTCGAGCGAGCGCGCGCAGTCTCTGCTGACTTCCCTTCGTCAAATCGAGGGCAAGAGTGCGGTTCCACTGAAACTATTTCAGAGGCTCCTGGGGCATATGGCATCTGCAGCCGCGGTGACGCCGCTCGGATTGCTTCATATGAGACCGCTTCAGCACTGGCTACGCGATCGAGTCCCGAGATGGGCATGGCGGTCTGGCACGCTCCGGGTACAAGTGACTCGGGCCTGCTTACAGACTCTCACCCCGTGGTCGAACCTCAGCTTTCTACGGACCGGAGTGTCCTTAGAACAAGTTTCCAGGCATGTTGTTGTATCAACAGATGCATCATCCACGGGCTGGGGTGCCATGTGCAATGGACAAGCAGCCGCGGGCTCCTGGACAGGACCCCAGCGCCTTCTGCATGTCAATTGCCTCGAGTTACTGGCAGTACGGTTCGCCCTGCACCGCTTCCGAGCGTTGCTGAGGGGTCAACATGTACTAGTCAGGACAGACAACACGGCCGTAGTAGCGTACATCAACCACCAGGGCGGTCTACGCTCCCGCCGTATGTCTCAACTCGCCCGCCATCTCGTTTTATGGAGTCAGAAGCGCCTGAGGTCCCTTCGTGCTGTCCACATCCCGGGAGACCTGAACCGTGCAGCCGACGAGCTCTCACGGATTCAGCCTCTCCCCGGAGAGTGGAGACTCCACCCCCAGACGGTCCAGCTGATATGGGAACGGTTCGGCGACGCACAGGTAGATCTGTTTGCCTCCCAGGACTCTTCCCATTGCTCCCTGTATTATTCCCTGACCAAGGGCACCCTTGGCACGGATGCACTGGCGCACAGCTGGCCGCCAGGGCTACGCAAGTATGCGTTTCCCCCAGTGAGCCTCCTTGCACGGGTACTGTGCAAGATCAGGGAGGACAAGGAGCAGGTCATGTTGGTCGCCCCGTATTGGCATGGCCAGACCTGGTTCCAAGAACTTCTACTCCTTGCGACAGCCCCTCCCTGGCCTATTCCTCTGAGACCGGACCTCCTCACTCAGAGACGGGGCACCTTTTGGCACCCGCGTCCAGCGTTCTGGAAGCTCCACGTGTGGCTTCTGGATGGGACGCGGCAGGTTTGAGTAGTCTTCCACCTGCGGTGGTCGCTACCATCACTTCCGCTAGAGCTGAGTCTACGCGACGTCTCTATGCGTTGAAGTGGAACCTCTTCGTCACATGGTGTTCTTCCCGCCAAGAAGACCCCTGGAAATGCCCGATCGGGTCCGTGCTATCGTTTCTCCAGGAGGGGGTGGAGCGAAGGCTGTCTCCTTCCACCCTTAAAGTGTATGTGGCCGCAATATCTGCCTACCACGATCTCCTGGGAGACAAAAAGGTAAGTCAGCGCGACCTGATCATCAGGTTCCTGAGGGGGGCGAGGAGACTGAATCCTCCTCGCTCTCCTCTCGTTCCCTCTTGGGACCTCTCAGTAGTCTTAAGTGCTCTGCAGAGGCCTCCCTTTGAGCCTTTGCGGTCGGCTGAGATTAAGTTCTTGTCTATGAAGACGGCTCTGCTGACCGCATTGGCCTCGCTTAAGAGGGTCGGGGACCTGCAAGCATTCTCGGTTGACGAAGCGTGCCTTGAGTTCGGGCCGGCTAACTCTCACGTGATCCTGAGACCCCGGCCTGGATATGTGCCCAAGGTTCCCACCACTCCGTTCCGAGATCAGGTGGCGAACCTGCAAGCGCTGCCTTTGGAGGAGGCAGACCCAGCCTTGGCATTGCTCTGTCCAGTACGCGCTCTCCGCGCCTATGTAGACAGTACGCGATGTTTCAGGACCTCAGACCAGCTCTTTGTCTGTTATGGTGGAGAGCGGAAGGGAAGTGCTCTCTCAAAGCAGAGGTTGTCTCACTGGATAGTGGACACCATTGTTTTGGCTTACCAACAGCAAGGTCGACCATGTCCCCTTGGTGTGAGGGCACACTCCACCCGGAGTGTGGCCTCCTCTTGGGCTCTAGCGCATGGCGCCTCGCTAACAGACATCTGCAGAGCTGCAGGCTGGGCGACACCCAACACATTCGCCAGATTCTACAATCTCCGAGTGGAGCCAGTGTCCAACTATGTACTCGCCCCTACGGGTGGCCGGTAATGGGCCAGGCTCAGGTGTCTTCGCTTGTTCGCCATTCCACTCCAAGGACTGGATACGTGCAATATTTTTCCTCAGGTGAGCTCCCCGAGAGCCCTGAGCTCCTCCAGCACTGCTTACGCCGACATCAGTTCAGTCTGCCCTTTCGAGCCCAGACCCTCATGTCCGGCCAGGTGCTCCGTGTGCATGGTTCCCCTCCGGCGACCCCCACACGAGTATTTCCACCATAAGCCTCCTCAGCGAGCAGGTGTCTTTCCCTTGGCAAGTCCCTGCCGCCCCTAGGGTTAAAAATCCACCTTCGGCTGGTACCCTAGAGATCTTCCATATGCAGCCCTTAGCGGGTCATATGTGTGTTCTTAAGCCCTCCCTACGGGTAGGCATCTTGGCATTCCCTCACTGGGATATGCTTCCCAGTGTACCTTGGTAATCCTGTGATAAGTGGGAGTCCTTCGTCCGTACTAGTCTTACGACAGGGTACTCACACTTACGCAGGGCACTGGATGACAGCTGAGTGGAGTTGTTGTATTGGAACCCCCATTCGTTAGTCACTAACGTACGTCGTAGTGACTGAACGAAAGGGAACGTCTCGGTTACGTGTGTAACCCTCGTTCCCTGAGGAGGGAACGGAGACGTACGTTTCCTTTGCCACGTCAGCTGTGCTGCCTGGAACGCGGAGTTCAGTCTTGGCTCCTGCAGCAGTAACATAATGCGATGTTGCCAGCGTACTTCCTTATATACCCACGAGGTGGGGCGGAGTTCCGCATGCAAATTCCGCATGCCCATGGCATTGGCACTGCCATTGGGCGCTGTTGAATTCTCGGAGATGATTGGCTTCTAAGCGAAACCCCCATTCGTTAGTCACTAACGTACGTCTCCGTTCCCTCCTCAGGGAACGAGGGTTACATACGTAACCGAGACGTTCTCCTTGCGCCTGAATATTCAAATACACGCGCACACAGATGTCAAAATATCCATTGTGTGGAGTATCTCACAAGAACACAGTCGGTTATGGCTTAAGTGTACGTAAACAGGTGGGTATTAACTGGATATGTGTCAGAATATTATGTCGATTTATTCAGCAGCCCAATTAAATACCTGTCTGTCATTAATGTTAATCAAACAACTACAGGTGTTAAATGTAACTTTGGAAAACCACGAGCCACAGTGACTGCTGAGCAAAAAAGTTAATGTCAAACCCTGTATAATAGTTTAACATATTGTTTTGAATATATTGTTGAATTCTTTGAAAGATGATATGGCTAATATTGGCTATTAGCTATAGATGGCTAATATTAATGTCATATCCTTACTCCGTGAAGTCGAGCAGCAAAAGTCAAGAGACAATGTGCAAATACTACTGGCTCATTTTTGGGTGAACTAAATATGCAAGACTAGTCTTACATGTCACTGTTTATAACACAGGGTCTTCATCTATTGCTGGGCCACTTTAAAAAAAAATTGGGGGCATAAATTAAGAGTATACCCACTTCTCCAGGCACCACTACACCACTGGGTAGGCCCTCCCCCTGATCGAGATCCTTCAGCAAGTCAGCCTGGTAGGCCTGCAACACCGCAGTGGTGTGCAGTGCCGCCGCAGCCTGACCCGCTGACGTGTAAGCCCTGCCGTTCAGACGCGAGGTAGTCTTAGAAGGCAGTGTGGGAGCTTTCAGTGTCGATGGCTTCCCGGATGCGAGATATTTTGCAAACGTCTCATCAATTGGTAGCATCGACACATACCCAGACTCGGCCGATCTCTCGACATCAGCGAAGTTACCCCGCTGATACCGGAAGATCCAGGAAGATCCATGCCCCCGAGATCTGATCGTGAAGATCTGGGAGGAATGGAAGGCTCCCAGGAGCTGGAGGGTTATAACCGGAGAGAAACAGATCGTCGAGGCGATTCGCACATGCGGGTTCTCTCCTAACGCGCTGCCACTGTAATTGCAGCCTGTCGGTAGCGCGTTCCATGACCTCAAGCAGCTCCCTATACATGGGGCAGGCAAGCTGAGAGGGCTCGGCCTCAGCCGATTCATCACCACCCTGCTTGGCCATCCTTTGCTCGTACGGAAGAGCCTCAGCTGAGGAGGAAGAGAGATCCGACTCCTCCCCCAACAGCTGCCCCTCGCAACCTGGATGGTCGTCCACGAGGACTACACCCTCCTCCAGACAACGAGCCAGATCTGGGAACCCCAGGACAGTAGTCGCCGCTCTGCCTCAGCGAGGGCGGGACCGTCCCCAGATGTTGGACCTTCTCCCCTCGAGAAGAGGGCCAGACGAGAGCAGAGCGTCCGGATAGAAAAATGCTCACAATTCGTGCGGGAAGCTCTCTCTCTCTCTCTCTCTCTCTCTCTCTCTCTCTCTCTCTCTCTCTCTCTCTCTCTCTCTCTCTCTCTCTCTCTCTCTTTCTCTCTCTCTCTCTCTCTCTCTCTCTCTCTCTCGAGAACCTCCCGCGCATGCTCTTGCCCCAGGCAGTACACACAGAGAGTGTGCGTGTCTTTAGGTGTCAGATACCTGGGACACGGGTCAGCGCACTTTCTCAAGCTGTACTTCTTCTCTGTACACTTCATCCTTTAGACGTGTTCTTGCTTGAAACAGACAAAACAGTCCCTGAAGACGAAAAGGCGGTGTCATGTTCTGCACGGCGCCCTTATATACTTCATGGTCGCACGACTATGACGTCAGAGGCTGTCGCCGGTCAATAGGATTGACGTGATTTGATAGGGATTCAGACACCTGTTACGTTGGAGGCGTTCACCGTAGCGTTTTTCTGATGCAGCACGAGTTCCCTTTCGAAAGGGAACCCAGGTTGTCCTTCGAAAAAGAGTAGGGGTTTAACCCGGCATCCTGGCCAAATTTGCTCATTGGCCTCTGTCCACCATGGCCTCCTAATCACCCCCATACACTGATCAGGCATAACATTGACCACCTTCCTAATATTGTGCTGGTCCCCCTTTTGCTGCCAAAACAGCCCTGACCCATCGAGGCATTGACTCCACTAGACCTCTGAAGATTTGCTGTGGTATCTGACACCAAGATGTTAGCAGCAGGTCCTTTTAAGGCCTGTAAGTTCACCACTGTTCCTTCCTTGTAGCACTTTTGATAGAGACTGACCACTGCAGACCGGGAACAACCCACAAGAGCTGCAGTTTTGGAGATGCTCTGACCCAATCGTCTAGCCATCACAATTTGGCCTTTGTCAAACTCGCTCAAATCCTTATGCTTGCCCATTTTTCCTGCTTCTAACACATCAACTTTAAGGACAAAATGTTCACTTGCTGCCTAATATATCCCATCCACTAACAGGAGCCGTGATGAAGAGATCATCAGTGTTATTCATTTCACTTCAGACCATCATTATATTTCTATGGCTATTTCTTTTGAGGCCACTAAATCTTATAAATCACTTTGACACTTTGATAACAGATTACTTCAGGATCACTGCTTTATTCACTCTTTTCACCTTTTTGGAATTCTTGGAGAGAGGAAAGAGTAAATTTCCCATCTTTAAGTGAATGGTGAGATGTGGGCAAGGTGCAGATACATTTATTTCTGTCAGCAGTTTTCAGCAATCCTGAAAACACATCAATGTAAAAATGCTGGTCAGGATGTTGATTTGTTGTCTCTTTTTAAATCATCTGATAATGTACCTTTTTTTAAATGAGGCCGTGTGTGAGAGATGCTTTAGTGACAATGAGCAAGTTTGGAAATATGGGTTTTAATTAGATTTTTTCTATATTATTATTATTATTATTATTATTATTTTTGTGTCTGTGTGTTTTGTATAGAGAAAATAAAAGCCATAGAGCAAGAAATCCTTGGACAAAGCAGTCATAGTACTACAGGTTTCATTTCCACTGACTCTTTCGAAAGGAATACATTTCTTCTACGCAACTTAGCTGAAGAACAAGGCAAACCTGCCCTTTTAAGGGCAAAGTTCATCCGTCTAAATGAAATTGATTCTTCTACTACTTTTTTCTTTGGACTCTTCATCAATTGAAACTTCCAGATGGAAGAGTATCAACAACGGAAATGGAAATTAATACTTTTGCTATTTCTTTTTATGAAGAAAATGAAATGAATTATGCAGAACTGTAAGGCTTTATATAATGTAAATGAATGAGTTATAAAAATATGAACCTCCTCACAGTCGTCATGAAGAGCAAAAATAGTCATATAGCCAAAACCACAGTTTGTCCCAGACTGTAAACATGTTTTTTTCTGCTGTAAAGTTGGGCATTTTAACATGAGCTCAATGAGATTCTGCTCCTTCTGGAGCCGCTCTCTAGCAGCCAGTCGATGAATTGCAGTTTAAGTCACTTCCGTATTGGCTTCAAGAGAAACTGGGGGAGGTGCCGCTTGTCTAACTTAACAATATTCGACAACCTTTTTTTTTGGTTAGAGACATTATTACAGTGGCAACAAGACATAACCTGGACATCGGCCTTCTCTCTTTGGGCCAAGAAAAGGCCTTTGATAGAGTAGACCACTCTTATTTATAATTTGCTCATGTATAGTGATATTTATAGCATGTTAAGAGTAAATGGTACATTAACAAGGCCCTATTCAGTGACGAGGAATAAGACAAGGGTGTCCTCTGTCAGGTTTACTCTATTCAAAATTCAATTCAAATTCAAATTTATTTGTATAGCGCTTTTCACGATACATATCGTTTCAAAGCAGCTTCACAGAAAATGCATCTACATTACAATTTAAATTAATTTGTACAAGTTATGCATTTCAGAATTGCACATATACAAGCACACATATTAGCTAACTATCTATTATTAATCAATATAATAGCTATGGCATAGAAATAAGAATACATGTTGAATAATGAATAATGAATTAACATGTTGTTAATTTTAATGTCTATGCTACCTCTATTGAGTCTTTTTTATGTCTACTGAGAAAAAGACTGTTATTGGTGTTCCTGGCTGCCCTGAAGTTCCCCAAGTAAAATGTATAGCATATGCAGATGATATAACTCTGATAATACGGAATTCAAATTATATTGATAATATAATTTCATGTTTGAAAATTTTTCAGAAAGCTCTGCATGTATACATTGGGGAAAATATACTTCTTTGTTGTTTGGAGACTGGCATAGTACAGGACCTCCTAATTTGCCAAAGCAGTGTAAATGGGTCCTGGGTGGTTTAAAAGTTCTTGGCATTTATTTTGGAACTGACCAGTACATGGAGAAGAACTGGGAAGGAGTGGTTGACCGGGTTATTGCTAAAATTCAAAAGTGGAAGTGGATTCTCCCACAGCTCTCATATAGTGCAGTGTTCAAGGCTGGTTCCACTTTTTGTACTTTTGGAAAAACTAATTATGAAGCTGTGATTTTCTTTAACAAATATTCTTCTTATTTTTGGTTGCAGTAACATTCGTGGCGAGAGCAGTTTGTGCCTGCCGATTTTTAATGAGCCAAGCTAAGTTAGCAATCCTGAAAACACATCAATGTAAAAATGCTGGTCAGGATGTTGATTTGTTGTCTCTTTTTAAATCATCTGATAATGTTCCTTTTTTTAAATGAGGCGGTGTGTGAGAGATGCTTTAGTGACAATGAGCAAGTTTGGAAATATGGGTTTTAATTAGATTTTTTCTATATTATTATTATTATTATTATTATTTTTGTGTCTGTGTGTTTTGTATACTAGCTTTAAAAGTCAAAAGTCTCTCTCTCTCTCTCTCTCTCTCTTTCTCTCTATGCATGCGGGGAGTGTTTGGGGTGAGGGTGCTCACGGAGAGGTGTTGGGAAGTCTGTTTTTTCTCTTTTTTTCAATTTGAATTAAAAAAAAAAAGTGAAACTGAGACATATATTTTTGTAAAGCTGATTTAGACATTAAAACCACACATTGGTGGTGTTCGCCGAAGCGTCGGGATGGCATCCCTTGTGATGGGGGGAGAGCCACCTGTTTCACGGCGTCATGGAGTCCGTTGTGTACCTGCTCAGGGTGTGTCGGTTGAGGATGTGCTGCTGGCGGTCGGAGAAGAGGTTGGATATGACAACATTTCTTCGGCCTCCAGGATGAACAAAGCGGTAGTGATTTTTGTTAAAGAGGAGAGACTAGTGGGCCGACTAGTTAGCAATGGGATTGTGGTAAGTGGCGATTTTGTTACTGTTTCACCGCTGGTTACACCTACGACAAAAGTTTTTATATCGAATGTACCCCCGTTTATTGGCAATGAGGATATTGAGCGTGCATTGGCTCAGTATGGTAAATGTGCTAGTGCGATTAAAATGATCCCGTTGGGATGTAAACATGAAGCACTGAAACATGTGTTGTCTTTTCGGAGACAGGTATTTATGTTTCTGAATGTACCAGAATTGGATGTGTCTTTCAGAGTGGTACATGAAGGAAAGTCGTACATGATTTATGTTAATACAGGCAGCTTGAAGTGTTTTGAGTGTGGGGATACTGGGCATAAAAAGTTGGAATGCCCACACAGAGCACAGGCGAATGAGGAGGCCGCAGGGCCTAGTGGCGTAACGTTATGTTGGGGTAACAGCTTAGGACCCAGGATCAGTAGTGAAAAATGAAGACCAGGAGTCAGGAGTCAGATTAATTAAAGGAAATTTTACTGAAGAATAGTTTGCAGTTTCATCAGCAGAAGCCAGCTTCAGAGGAGTTCGTAGGCCGCACTCCCTCTAACAGTCTCCCCGCCTCCGTCTAACGTACATACAATTTCCTGAACAGTTATACTGTTTTCAAGGTCTAGACACGTCATTACTGCCATGTGGAATGATTCTGATTGGTTCTAACAACATGCAACGTAAGCAACTTTCCACACGTAGACAGATAGGAGCATATATCTCTAAAAATGCGTAGACTTGATGTCGCCCAGGCCCAGATTAGTCTCCAGTGACCTCGGAGGTCACAGAAAAGCGTCTAAAGGTCTGGCATCGCCTGCAGGAAGGCCCATATCCAATACTGGATCTGCACAAATCATACAACGCACACACACAATACTCCAGAGAATACCAGTTTTCATCAAGGTCGGGACATCTTAACTAACTATCAACAAAGCACTTCTCCAAAACATGCTGATACTAACTCTAATTCAGAAGTGACTTTATTCTATTCTATAAAGAAAGAAGATATATCAAAGAGGTACATTTTTCCCTGAGTCCCCAAAGAATCCCATAGATGTTACAGGGATGACCCCCGGGGGTCACCTCAGGAAGACATATAGTTAACACATGCTGATCTCGTTTGACTCCCTGGAGTGTTATTACTACACCAAGGGCATCTGCCTGCCAGCACGTCTTGACACAGACATCAGAGCAGCACCTCAATAATAGGAATTCAAAAGCACACAGCAAAAACACCTCAATCATCAAAATCACTCATTGAATACAGAGAGGATTAAATATAAAGAGGTTATATGTGAATTGATTTAGTAAATGTAGGAAATGGTTATAAATTGTTTATTATTAATTCTTATTTTAATATTGAACATAAAATCATTCTTGAAGGATATGTGTCAGGGATTCTGAAACTTAGGACCCAGATGCAGGGTGAACAATGAAGACTTTATTAACACGACTCTAGACAGGGCACAACAAGGAAATGACAAGGTGTGAGTTCAAACAGCAGGGCAGGGGACAGACACCACGATGACAGGCAGGGAGGACGACCACTGAGACCAGTCCAGGGAGACCATGAGCTTGCGGATGGCTTTGGAAGCAACACCAGGCAGGGCGATGGTGGGAAAACCCGGACAGGAACGCCAGGAACCTGAGACTTGATGTCCTCTCCCAGAATCAGCTCCAGTCTTGACTGCCCGGGATAAAGCGACAGTGGCCAAGGGAGACTCAGGACACAGGGCAGGAACCAACACAAGACACACACACACACACGACAAGACAACAAAAGATAAACAAGAGCGAAAAATAAAACCTAAGAATAGGGAAACTGCAACTAAGTATCAGAAATCTAAAAAGGAAAACAAAAGAGATATAATAAACTATAACAAACAAGAGGAGCTAGATAAATACTAGAAATGAAAGACTGGAACTAGAATCAAAGAAAAGTAAAAAACCAAACAGCAACTATGCAGGAAACTAGAGAAAGAAAAATAAGATCACTAAACTAGAGAGAAAACAAAACCAAAGCTAGAGAAAACCAAAAAGTAAGGCTAGGGGAAAACAAAGCTAATAACTATTAGTGATGTTACGTATGACACTGAAGCGCCGATGCGCGTATCGCGCATGCGACACATTTTGTAGTGAAGCTCCGTATCGGGGTGTGTATTGGTTTCCTAGAGTCACGTGACCGATGACAAATGAAGCCTCACTTTCTGTCCAATCACGTGCGCGTTTCACTTTGCGTGTCAGAAGCTTCGAACCCCCAGATCTTACTTAACAAGTCCTTGTTGCCTCAGTCTGGTTGATGGTTTTGTGAGGAGAGTGCTGTACTTTGAAAGTTAAACAATATATTACATTTAGATAAACATTTATTAGTCACTATTTATTATTTTTTGTTTGTTGGAGTTGTGTCTTTGTATTTTGGTAAAATATTTGCACTTTTTTTAGGTCATTTGGTGTTGGTATTTGGGGTTAGGGTGGGATTAGGGGATAGGGTGTTGGTGTTTGGTGAAGGGTTTGTATTTAGAGCAATGGCAACAGGGAAAAAAAGAAAGACTTCCCCTATCTGGGAACATTTTGAGCTTATAGCTTCCAATGTATGTATGCTTTAAAAAAAAAATATATATATATATATATATATATATATATATAATTTTATGTATTGTATTCTTGTATGTAATTTCTTACTTTCATATAACTTTATCAGAAGGTGAGATGCTTGGTGTGTGACAAGGAGCTTGCTTATGGAAACAGCACATCATCCATGCTAAGGCATTTCAGAGCTTTGCATGACATTGCACAGCCCCAGGACAATCCTACAAGCACACAAAGTAGGACTGTTGCTTAATGATTTTTATGCATAATTGTGAATACATTATCATGATTTAAAGTAATATATGTATAATATATGTATATTATGAACTTCTTTCATTATAGCATCTCGCAAGCAAGTGGTTGATGAGGCAATGGTCAACATGGTCATAAAAGACTCTCAACCATTTACAGTGGTTGAGGATGAGGGTTTCAGGGGCCTCATCCATGCCCTTGATCCTTCCTATATAATCCCAACCAGACAGGTGAGTGTAGCACAGTTGGATTTTTATGTATAATGTATATAATATATATGTATCTATAATAATATACTTCTACTATTAATGTTTTTTTTTTTTTAACTCAAAAAGGCTTTAAAGAAAATGGTGGCTTCAAAATATGAGGAAGCAAAGAGGAAGGCCAAGGCTAACATAGAAAAAGCAACCGCTGTGTCTCTAACATCAGATATGTGGACTTCTATCAACATGGATGCATATCTTGCAATAACCTGCCATTACATTGATGACAGTGATAAGCTGAATACAGTGTTGTTGGATGTTGAGAAGTTCCCAAACAGGCACACAGCGGAAAATCTGGCTCTGGTGAAAAATAATGTCATGATGGAGTGGGCAATCAAAGACAAAGTGAAGTGTCTTGTCACAGATGCAGCAGCAAACATGATTGCTTGTGCTAGGATTCTGCAAGTGAGACACACAGTTTGCATTGCACATGCACTGAACACAATGGTTAAAAAGTCTTTTGATCAGGTACCAGCTCTGTGTGACATCCGGACCAAAGCCAAAAAAGTGGTCACCTATTTTCGAAGCAGCACCTCTGCCAAAGAAATGTTGACACAGGTGCAGCAAAAGATGAACAGGCCAGTTCTTAAACTGGTTAATGAAGTGGAAACACGTTGGAACAGCACTTTACACATGCTTCAACGGCTGCATGAGGAAAGGCAAACTGTGGGAGCATCCCTTGCCTCACTTAAAACTGATATAACAGCACTTCATGCACAGGACTACGAAGCCATACATCAAATTTTGTGTGTTCTCGCCCCATTCCACCTGGCCACTGTAGAGCTGTCTGAAGAAAAACGAGTGTCTGGCTCTAAAGTGATTCCTTTGTTAAAAATGATTCACCATACATTACAGACTGAGCAAATTGGGTATTTATTTACAATACTCTTTAGCAATGTTTTATTTATTTTTTATTTTTTTGCACAGAGTAAATCATTTTGTATTTCATAGGTTAACCATGGACATCACGAAGGAGTTAACTGAAAACCTCATCAGGCGTCTGAGAGAACACATATGGAATATGGAGTCGCTCAGCATAATGACCCTGCCAACTCTGCTGGACCCTAGGTTTAAAACCTTGGGTTTCCTTAATCAAGGTAAAATGACAGAGGCTGTGAAACGGCTAAAAGTAGAATGTGGCAATCTCATCAGGGCGGAGGAAGAAACACCATCCACATCAGCAAGCACTCAGTCAACAGAAGCACCATCATCAACCCAACAGCCCACACCAAGCTCAAGTATTTATTTATTATTATTGTATTTAATATTATTCAATTTTATCATTGTTGACCGTTGATGTGTGTTATATTCAGTCAATGTACATGTACAGTCATTCCCAATTAAATATTTTTCTCCTCACACTTCTTAGGTGGAAACCTTTGGCTCCTGTTGGACACTGATGTAGACCAGCACAAACAAAGCTCAAATGCCACTTCTGATGCGATCATTGAAGTGGATAAATATCTTACAGAGGCAAACATACAAAGAGCTGAAGACCCACTTGAATACTGGAGAATTCAGAAACATGTGTACCCACATCTATATTCATTGGCATTACAGTTTCTTTGTTCCCCAGCCTCCTCTGTACCATGTGAAAGAGTGTTCTCCAAGGCTGGGGAAGTGCTGTCTAAGAGGAGAAATAGACTCAGCCCCAACACTGTGAAACAGCTTTTATTTCTTAATAAAAATAATTAAAACCTTTATCACCTTACTGTCATTCCTACTGTTACACAAGCACTATCACTGCCAAGTGTCATAAGCACATTTAATTACAGATGATCCTATCACACAATGTCCTTATTTTGTGTTTGTGTGTGTGTGTGTGTGTGTGTGTGTGTGTGTGTGTGTGTGTGTGTGTGTGTGTGTGTGTGTGGAGAGAGAGAGTAGGCCTACGTTACATCTTTTTGAATCATATAAGCTCATATTATATTTTATTGACACACTTTAATGGGTAAATTAATTTATTTACTGGACACATTAAACACAAACATATAAAGCTTTTATTTGTACACATAGCATTAAAACGATGGAGTGTGCTGTGGTTGCTTCATCTGACAGAGTTTCTTCCACAGACTTCTGCCTGCTTTATTTTAAATAAGCACCAGATGGCGCTGTTCTTGACACTCTCGAAGCTTTGAATCTTTTCCCGAAACAGTCAAGGTGAAGCCTCACTGCTTCATGAGGCTTCATTTACACATCCCTAATAACTATAACTATGGCAAGAGTAACAGCAATCACAAGGACAAGATAAGCCAGACAACGAATGCACACAAACGCAACGAACCAGCAAGGACATGAGGGAAAGTAGCACAATATAAAGGGACCAGAGCACATGAGGATCAGGTGAGCACAATTAGTGAAACAAGGACTAGACAATGACTAAACAAGGGGGCGTGGTAAAGGGAAACAAGGAGGCAGGACGAGAGGAACACACAAACAAAGACACAGCCATGTGCTCGAGCACAAGACAAACAAAGAAACACTAAACAAGGACAAAACAGACAAGACTGTCAGGGCAGGATCCTGACAGTACCCTCCCCCCAACGGACGCCTCCTGGCGTCCACACTGGGCAAAGGAAAAAGAGGTGGTAACAATTGGGAGGGTGGGCGGGGAACAAAACTGGGAGTACCAGGGCAGACAGGAAACCCGGGGGGCAGAACTGGGGAGGAAAATAATCCAGGAGAGTAGTTAGGGACTGACCAGGGAGGTGCTGACTTCGGGAACCCATAAGGACCAGGTAAAAGGGAGGGTGGGATGGGAGGGGTAGGGACAAAACTACGGGTCCTCCTGGGAACATGGGTTTGCTCTAATGGGTGGGGTTTGAAAGTGACCTTGGTGTCAGAAACAGTCTTAGGGAAAAGTTCTTGATTGGGGACAGATTTAGGGAAGAACTCAGGGACCATGACTGCATTGGCACGGAAGGTGGATCCTTGGGGAACAGACTCAGGAAACAACTTAACATTCCTCAAGACTTCAGGGACAGACACGGGACTTGACTCGGGAGCGCCCTCCTGGGCTGCACTGGCGAGTTCGGGGACTGGCTCATGTGCGCCCTCCTGGGCAGCACTGGCGTGCTCGGGGACTGGCTCGCGTGCGCCCTCCTGGGCAGCACTGGCGTGCTCGGGGACTGGCTCGCGAGCGCCCTCCTGGGCAGCACTGGCGTGCTCGGGGACAGGCTCGCGAGCGCCCTCCTGGGCAGCACTGGCATGCACGGGGACCGGCTCGTGAGCGCCCTCCTGGGCAGCACTGGCGTGCACGGGGACCGGCTCGTGAGCGCCCTCCTGGGCAGCACTGGCGTGCACGGGGACCGGCTCGTGAGCGCCCTCCTGGGCAGCACTGGCGTGCTCGTGGGCTGGAACCCACACTGGACTGTGCACTGGGATGACTGCAGGAGCGCACTCGACCGGCTCTGGGATGACTGCAGTGGGTTCTGGGATGACTGCAGTAGAGCGCTTGGCGGGTTCTGGGATGACTGCAGTAGAGCGCTTGGCGGGTTCTGGGATGACTGCAGTAGAGCGCTTGGCGGGTTCTGGGATGACTGCAGTAGAGCGCTTGGCGGGTTCTGGGATGACTGCAGTAGAGCGCTTGGCGGGTTCTGGGATGACTGCAGTAGAGCGCTTGGCGGGTTCTGGGATGACTGCAGTAGAGCGCTTGGCGGGTTCTGGGATGACTGCAGTAGAGCGCTTGGCGGGTTCTGGGATGACTGCAGTAGAGCGCTTGGCGGGTTCTGGGATGACTGCAGTAGAGCGCTTGGCGGGTTCTGGGATGACTGCAGTAGAGCGCTTGGCATGCTCACTGGGCTCAGGAATGGCTGGAGCCGACACTGGACTGGGCTCAGGAACTGGAGCTGGAGGCAACACTGGACTGGGCTCAGGGGCTGGAGCTGGAGCCGACACTGGACTTGGCACAGGGGCTGGAGCTGGAGCCGACACTGGACTTGGCACAGGGGCTGGAGCTGGAGCCGACACTGGACTTGGCACAGGGGCTGGAGCTGGAGCCGACACTGGACTTGGCACAGGGGCTGGAGCTGGAGCCGACACTGGACTTGGCACAGGGGCTGGAGCTGGAGCCGACACTGGACTTGGCACAGGGGCTGGAGCTGGAGCCGACACTGGACTGGGCACAGGGGCTGGAGCTGGAGCCGACACTGGACTGGGCACAGGGGCTGGAGCTGACAGATTCAGGCCCTCCTGGACCAACAGGTTAGGGGCCTCTAGAAGGGCATCTGACTTGCCAACATTAGCCTTCCTTTTCCTCCGCTTCTGAGGGCATGACAATCTGTACTCGACGGACTCTGGACTGGCAGGAGCTGACTCCGGAATGACCGTAGCAAACTTGATGGGCTCAGGATGTACCACAGCACACTCTACGGGCTCTGAACTGGCAGGAACGGCTGGAACTGTCTTGGTGGAAACAGAGACTGATGCAGCTGTCCGAGCCGCCCTTCTCCTTCTCAACCTTCGTTTCTCAGTAGGATTAAACAGAGGTTCAATGGCTTGACTCGATGAAGGAGGAAGAGTGAGGTCATCACTACAGACAGGCTCTGATGGTGTCAGGATCTGCCAATCCCCGCGATGATGCAGGTAATTGGAGAAGTTCCAGAAGTCCAGGACCCGAAGTTGTTCCATTTCCCACTGTGGTAGAGGGTCATCCAGACAGATGTTAAAAGCATCCTTGAGGGCTGCATCATCGTACTCAAGGCCCTTAGCCATAGTCCAGAAGAACTGGGCAAAGGACCGCACCTCCCGGCCCTGTTGGCGAAGAGATGCCACTCCCCGCTGGAGCGCCACCCTCTCCTGAGCAGTTGCTGGAGGAACAATACGGAAGCTCATCCTGCTGGGTCCAAACTGGCTGGTTCGTTCTGTCAGGGATTCTGAAACTTAGGACCCAGATGCAGGGTGAACAATGAAGACTTTATTAACACGACTCTAGACAGGGCACAACAAGGAAGTGACAAGGTGTGAGTTCAAACAGCAGGGCAGGGGACAGACACCACGATGACAGGCAGGGAGGACGACCACTGAGACCAGTCCAGGGAGACCATGAGCTTGCGGATGGCTTTGGAAGCAACACCAGGCAGGGCGATGGTGGGAAAACCCGGACAGGAACGCCAGGAACCTGAGACTTGATGTCCTCTCCCAGAATCAGCTCCAGTCTTGACTGCCCGGGATAAAGCGACAGTGGCCAAGGGAGACTCAGGACACAGGGCAGGAACCAACACAAGACACACACACACACACACGACAAGACAACAAAAGATAAACAAGAGCGAAAAATAAAACCTAAGAATAGGGAAACTGCAACTAAGTATCAGAAATCTAAAAAGGAAAACAAAAGAGATATAATAAACTATAACAAACAAGAGGAGCTAGATAAATACTAGACATGAAAGACTGGAACTAGAATCAAAGAAAAGTAAAAAACCAAACAGCAACTATGCAGGAAACTAGAGAAAGAAAAATAAGATCACTAAACTAGAGAGAAAACAAAACCAAAGCTAGAGAAAACCAAAAAGTAAGGCTAGGGGAAAACAAAGCTAATAACTATAACTATGGCAAGAGTAACAGCAATCACAAGGACAAGATAAGCCAGACAACGAATGCACACAAACGCAACGAACCAGCAAGGACATGAGGGAAAGTAGCACAATATAAAGGGACCAGAGCACATGAGGATCAGGTGAGCACAATTAGTGAAACAAGGACTAGACAATGACTAAACAAGGGGGCGTGGTAAAGGGAAACAAGGAGGCAGGACGAGAGGAACACACAAACAAAGACACAGCCATGTGCTCGAGCACAAGACAAACAAAGAAACACTAAACAAGGACAAAACAGACAAGACTGTCAGGGCAGGATCCTGACAATATGTGTCTGATGAAGAGACAAGTGATGTTTGGCTTGACCCTTGACCCTTCATTTACCTGTCATTGGGGTAAATAGTACAACTTTTCAGTCTAAAGAGGAGAGTATTGCTCAGAGTGATGAATCATGTGAAAGTGTTGAACTAAGACTTCATAAGGAAGATGAAGTGAATGTGGTAGAGGAACGTGAGGTCTTGGAACACAGTGCAGCAGAAATAGTGGTAGAGAAAGTAAGTGAAAGTGGTGTTTGTGAAGGGATCAGTAGGCCTATTGAAAATACTGAAAGCTCAAATGATGTTGAAAAACGTGAGGACTATGGAATGAAGGATGATGATACATTTTCTGAGTTATCTGACATTTCTGAGTTTGGGTCACAGAATATAGATGAAACCTACTCTGTGCAAGAGATTAATGATTTTTTGGATTTGACGTTTGGAAAAACTGTTGAGGTGAGGGATTTTTTTCCGGATATAGACAAATTCATATGGTCAGTGGTGTCAATGCAGAAAGTTGTTAGTTATGAAGCCCTGTGTAAAAAGAAGAGATTCAGGTTGAAGAAAATAATAGCTAAATTAAGGAAAGAAAAAAGAGCTTTACAAAAATAGAATGCTCAAATGCACAGGGTGAATTTCATACTTTATTTCATGTATCTGTTTACATAATTTTTTCTCTTTTTCTATCTTTCTATGGAACTTCTAAAACTAGGTTCCTTAAATGTAAATGGGGGCAGAGATAGGAATAAATTAGCTATGATTTCAGAGTTTGTTAAGCAATTTGATATAGTTTTTTTTGCAAGAAACGCATACAAGTAATGATAATGAGACTCAGTGGGGTATGTGGTGGGAAGGGAAATATGCTCTTAGCCATGGAACAAATACAAGTGCTGGAGTAGCTATTCTTTTTTCCAAAAAATTGAATGTAAATATTCTATCAGTAGATGAACTTGTGAAAGGAAGAGCACTTTTAAGTAAAGTAGAGATTGAAGGAATAACATTTGTCTTAATTAATGTATATGCTCCTAATAATGGACATGAACGAGTGGTCTTTTTTATGGAATTGAGATCAGTTATTCAGAAGTTTGATGATACTGTGTGCATGATAATTGGGGGTGATTGGAACTGCACAACAAATTTCATAGTTGATAGGAATGGAGAGGAACCACACAATCAGTCAAGTATGCAATTGTTAAGAATTATAAATGAATTTGACTTACTAGATTTGTGGAGAAGTAGGAATATAGGAGTTAGACAATATACTTGGTTGAAGGTATCAAGTAATCAAGTTAGTGGTGCTCGGTTAGATAGATTTTATTTGGGGAAGATTTGGAATAATAAGGTAATGAATGTTTCTATTTTGCCAAATGGTTTTTCAGATCACCATATGATTGCTTTTGATTTTAATTTTAAAAAAGTGGTGAAACCTGGTTATTTTTGGCATTTTAATGTCAAATTGTTACAAGACATCAGTTTTTGTGAAAAGTTTAAGTTTTTTTGGGATGATTGGAAACTTAAGAAAGACACTTTTGAAAATCTTGGTCTATGGTGGGATGTAGGTAAAGCTAATATTAGAATTTTCTGTCAAAACTATACTTCACATACCACTGCAGTAATGAAAACAACAGTTAAAAGTTTACAAAGAGACATTGCGTCCTTGGAGAAAGATGTTTTAATTAATAATGGATCTGTGAATAATGAAAGATTAAATAAGAAAAAAGAAGAACTTGGATCTTTTTTGCAAGAAAAGCACTTATAAGATCAAGAATTTGTTCAATCAAAGATATGGATGCTCCTAGTGCATATTTTTTTAATTTGGAAAAGAAAAGTTTTTTACAAAAACAGTTGTGCCATATAAGATGTCCTAATGGGAGTATAACCTCTGACCCTCTGGAAATGGGAAAAATTACAATAGATTTTTATTCTAAATTATTTTGTGCTCAGAGTTGTTATTCTGAAAGTATTGTGGACTTGCTTTGTGACCTGCCTCAGTTGAGAGATGAACAAAGAGTATCACTGGATGAACAAATAACTTTGCAAGAGCTTACAGATGCAATGGGACAATTATCTACTGGAAAATCCCCAGGAGTGGATGGTTTACCTGTGGAGTTCTATCAGGCTTTTTGGGAATTATTTGGACAAGATTTTAATGAACTGATGACAGATTGCATCAAAAGAAAGACATTACCCATGAGCTGTTGCCGAGCAGTTCTATCATTAATTCCAAAAAAAGGAGACTTGGGACTATTAAAAAACTGGAGACCAGTGTCGTTGCTTTGCTCGGATTACAAAATATTTTCAAAGGTGCTAGCAAACAGACTTAAGAAATATCTACATGTGTTAGTTCATAGAGACCAGTCCTATTGTATACCTGATAGATCAATTATGGATAATTTATTTTTATTGCGTGATGTGATTGATTTTAATCAAAGTAATAGTTTTAATTTAGGAGTACTTTCGCTTGATCAAGAGAAAGCTTTCGATCAAGTTGATCATGAGTATCTTTTCACTGTTTTAAAAGAATTTGTTTTGGTGGAAGTTTTGGTGAAAATTTTATATCTTATATAAAGTTGTTGTATTCTAATGCTTTTGTAATGGTCAAAGCTGGAGGTGGATTGAGTGCACCTATAAGGATGTCCAGGGGTATCAGACAAGGCTGTCCACTTTCTGGACAGTTATATAGTCTGGTAATTGAACCATTTTTGTGCCAGTTAAGAAAAGAACTAACTGGAATTTTAATTCCAGATTTAAAGAGTACATTTAAAGTATCCTTATCAGCGTATGCTGATGATGTCACTGTGTTTATAAAAGGTCAAGATGATGTGAAAGTTTTAACAAAAATTATCGGAAAATATGAAAGAGCATCCTCAGCCAGAGTTAATTGGGGAAAAAGTGAGGGGTATATTATTGGTAAATGGGAAGAAGTAGGACCTCCAAAACTACCAGGTGGTTTACATTGGGGTAGAGAGGGGATAAAAGCATTGGGTGTGTTTTTGGGAAATGAGCAATTTCAGACGAAAAACTGGGAGGGATTGCTGGAGAGGGTGTCAGCCCGATTGTCTAAATGGAAATGGCTATTACCACAATTGTCGTACAGAGGGCGAGTCTTGGTCATTAACAACTTGGTGGCTTCGACATTGTGGCATAAAATGACAGTTATGGAGCCTCCATTTGAGTTGGTTTGTAAAATACAAAGGACAATCGTGAATTTTTTTTGGAGTGGGGCACACTGGATCCATGCTGCAGCGCTTTATTTACCTGTCTACGAAGGAGGTCAAGGGCTGGTGGATGTGAGAAGTCGGTTGATGGCTTACAGGATACAAGCAGCACAAAGACTTTTATATCAAAAAGACTTAGCTTGGGCCCATACTGCAAGAATTATTTTGAAGAACGCAGGTGGGCTCGGGTTGGATAAGCATTTGTTCATAATGGACTTGGGCAAGGTGAGTCTGTCAGAGATCACTCCCTTCTATAAGTCAATGCTTCAGGCCTGGAAAAAAGTTTTTAAAGTGGATCGAAGTAGTGAAGATACAGGACACTGGACTATGGAAGAACCATTATTTTTTAATCCGATGATCCAAACAAGGCTTTTGTCTTCAGTAAGCGTATCTTCAGTTTTGAAGAGTCATGGGGTTGTGAAAATGAGACACCTCTTGGATGATGATGGATGGAAGTCGGTTGAAATCCTAAAGGAAATGACAGGACTGAAATCTGAACGTCTTGTTTCAAAACTGATAGAGGAGATCTGGAATGTTTTACCAAGTGTGAACAGAGCGTACATTGAAAGAAGTCGACCGATGGACTTAAGAGATACAGAAGAGGATTTTCCAAAAATCAGAGTGTCTCCAGTTATACTTGAAGAGAGAGTGGAAGAAAATATGGACTCAATTCTGTCTTTTGATACTCCTCAGCTGAATTGTTTTGAATCAACGTCAAAGAAAGCCATTTACTATTCTTCAGTAAAAGTCACACATCAAGTTTCTCTTAAGAGAATAAAGGTTTCGAAGTGGCCAGGTTTGTTGGGACCAGACTTCCTTGTGAGGGACAGGTGGAGAGCCCTGTATAAGCCTCCCATAGAGAAGAGGACGGCAGATCTGCAGTGGAGGCTTATTCACGGGGCGATAGCTACACACAGACATGTGGCGCACCTGAATCCAGCAGTAAAATGTGGAAGATTACAGGGTTTTTTAATTTTCTTAAAGATTTATTTAAGGAATTTGATGAAGAATTTTCTGATAGATTATTTATTGGGGGTGTTAAGTATCGGTATTCAATGAGGAGGATGACATGTTTGTTAAATTATTTGTTGGGAACAGCAAAATTGTCAATCTGGAAAACAAGAAAGAATAAAGGGGCACAACTTGGGACTACTGAAGTGGAAATGATGTTTAGAAAATTAGTGGGTGGAAGAATCAGAATCGAATTTGCTTACTATAAACTTGTGAATAATGGAAATGATTTTTGTGATATTTGGGGTGTTAAAGATATATTATGTGTGGTGTTTGAGGGTCAGTTGGTTTTGAATATTTAATTGTTTAATTTGGTTTAGTTTTTTTGCAATTTTTTTATTATATGATTATTGTGAATATGTATGAGGCATAAGTTGTCTCTCTCTCTTTCTCTCTCTCTCTCTCTCTTTCTCTCTCGGGAGTATGTTGTTGCGTGAGATTGCACGTGTGAGAACGACTGTCCCTCCTTTTCGGGTTTTCTGTTTTATTTTTTCTGTTTATCATTTACTTTTTCTTTTTCCCTTTTTTTAGCTGTTAGTTTTTTAAAGTAAGGAAAAAGTACTTGTAAGTGAAAAGCCACCGTTTGGCGTGATTTGCTGGTATGGCGTCTCCTCCAATTCAGGGAACGCCACCGATATCGCTGCGGAATGGGTGCAGGTGTGTGCCTGAACCCGATGTAACTGTTGAGGATGTGCTTTTAGTAGTGGGCAAACAAGTTGGGTTCGATAATATCGTCTCTGCGTCACGCATGAATAAAGTGGTGGTGTTTTTTAAAAGTGAAGCGCTGGTTAATGAGTTAACTGTGAATGGCATTTGGGTGAAGGAAACTTTTGTTTCTGTGACTCTGTTATCTTAATAAACAAATTAACGATCAACTGCTGTCGTCATCAGAACAAACAAACGAAAGTGGAGATACGGAGAGTAATCGAAGTTCAAAACAACCTGAAGTAAAGAGTGTGAAGACTACAGATGAGGTGAGTGAAAACGTCTCAGTTACGTATGTAACCTTAGTTTCCTGAAGAGGGAACGAGACACTGCGTCGAAACGCCATGATAACACTCTGCTTGATTGCGTCATGAAGCACGTGTGAAATCAGTCCAATGGCAAGACGGAACGTCATCCGCGGGTGACGTCATAGACCCAGGAACTATAAAGCACCCGCGAAGGCAAACAGAAAACAGCTTCTTAAAGCCTGAAGTAAGCCGACCACTGGCACATAGGGAGTATGGCAAGGCGACGCAGCGTCTCGTTCCCTCTTCAGGGAACTAAGGTTACATACGTAACCAAGACGTTCTCTTTCAAGGGAACTTGCGCTGTGTCGAAACGCTGTGAGAACGCAATACCCACGCCGCCATAGGAACAAGTGACCGTATATGTGAAACCTCAGCGCACACTACTACGAACCACCTGAGCCCCAGGAGAGGAGCCAACGTCAGGGTCATAAAACCTGACAAAGGTATGCGGCGAGGACCAACCCGCCACATCACAGACATCTTGGAGGGAAACCCCTGACAGTAAAGCTTTAGAAGCAGCCATACCCCTAGTAGAATGCGCCCGAACAGCCAAAGGAGATGGCTGTCCGACGGCCTCATAAGCAAGTGAGATGGCCTCGACCACCCACTTACTCATTCTCTGCTTAGATGCAGGGTAACCCTTCCTAGGTGACCCAAAGCACACAGACAATTGTTCAGCTTTTCTCCACAGGGAAGTTCTGTGAAGATAAGCAACCAAAGCCCTAACCGGGCACAGCAGAATACGTTTCTCTTGGTCTGACATCCGAAAAGGCGGAGGACAAAAAACCTGAAGTACAATAGGACTCACATTATTTGTAGGAATCATGGGAACATAACCACCGAGAGGGATTGAATATCTCCAATTCTTTTAAGAGACGAGATAGCAATCAGAAAGATGGTCTTAAGCGTGAGAAACTTCTCAGAACTTCCTCAATGGGCTCAAATGGAGCCACAGAAAGGCCCTGAAGCACACTGGCCAAATCCCAGGACGGAACCCTCGTAAGAACTACAGGCACCAGCCTCAAAGTGCCTTGAAAGAAACGAGTAATAAATGGGTGTCTCCCCAAAGAAACCCCACCAGAAGGAGCGTGGAAAGCCGCTAGGGCCACCACGTACACCTTCAGTGTGGAGGGGGATAAGCCCGCAGAGAATCTCTCCCACAGGAACTCCAGCACTGTACCAACCAGGCAGTTAACTGGTTCCAACTGGCGATCTCCGCACAATGAAGTGAATAGCCTCCACTTCAGTGCATATGGTCTCCTTGTGGACGGAGCTCTGGAGTGAAGGATGGTCTCAACAACCTCAGCCGAGAGACCAGCACTTATGAGCTGGCCCCCTCAGGGGCCAAGCCCACAGCTTCCATATTTCTGGGCGGGGGTGAAGGATCAACCCCTCGCCTGAGATAGAAGGTCCCTCCTGGTCGGAATCTCCTGGTCCGAGAACCAAACTCGGCCCGGCCAGTACGGAGCCACTAATAGAAGACGGACCCTGTCCTGGCAAACTCTCTCCAAAACTCCCGGAAGCAGAGCAATCGGGGGAAGACGTAAAGGGGTAGCCTCAGCCACTCCTGTACCATGGCATCCAGCCCCAGAGGAGCTGAATGGTCAGAGAAAACCACTGAGGGCATTGAGAATTATCTGCCGAAGTAAACAGATCTACTTCTGCTTTTCCAAATTTCTCCCACAGGAGCTCCACCACCTCGGCGTGGAGTCTCCATTCCCCGCGCCTCGGCCCCTACCTCGACAGTATGTCTGCTTCCTGATTCAGGACCCCCGGGACATACACTGCCCTGACAGACAGTAGTTTCCCTTGGGCCCACAGGAGGATCTGGTTTGCCAACTTGTACAAGGGGCGCGACCACAGACCCCCCTGATGATTTATATATGAGACCACCGACGTGTTGTCTGAACGGACGAGCACATGGTGACCCCTGACGTCTGGCAGGAAGTGCTTCAGAGCCTGAAACACCGCCATCATTTCCAAGCGATTTATATGCCATGAAAGGTGATGGTCCTGCCATAGACCTTGGGATGAGCGGCCACTCATGACCGCTCCCCAGCCCGTGAGGGAAGCATCCGTCGTTAGCGTAATGCGACGACTCTGAGCTCCCAACACCGGCCCTTGAGACAGAAACAGAGGATTTTTCCACATGACCAGAGCACGAAGGCATCGCCACGTGACTTTGATCATGCGAAACGGATTCCCTCTCTAGGAAAACCCTTGGTTCTGAGCCACCACTGTAAAGGTCTCATGTACAGCAGGCCAAAAGGTATCACGTTGGACGCTGTCGCCTGTGGGACAGTTGAGCATACTGAAAAGTAGGCCTATATTTTCTAGTTATGTTTGAGTTGGCAATGCTATGTTGTTTAATGAGGTTGGCAACTAACATGCTTGGTTTCTTGTAGCTACGACACGGTGTGATATTTTGTAGTGGCATCTAAAGATATTAAGTGTGTAGTTGCTGTCTCCTGTTTCTGTCTCCCCAGGGGCCTCCTGAGCAGGGGTTTTGCATTGGCTGATCTGACCTTCCTAGACTGAGGAAAACTCCACCAGTCATTTATTGCAGTATTTTTAAGATCCGTTCTTAATAACCTTTTACATCTTTTTGTACCAAAGTGTAATACATTTTGTGATACATTTACATATCTGCCTCTTGTTGACTGTCCCTGTGTGGGGAAAAACTGAGTTAGCCACACTGTATTCACAAAAAGATTTGTGCTTCCTCCTGCCCATCATCAGGGGGTGGCGTAGTCAGACTAAAAAGAAGGTCTTGCTGTTACGGGTGTGCAGGCATGAACAGGCAAAGACAGGTAGTAGAATACTCAAACAACATTTAATACTTAGAAGACTCAAATAGAACAAAGTAGCACACCATACATACACGTACACAAACGAGATCGGACAGAGACTGAAGGAATGGGAGGAACTTAAATACAAACACAGATGACTGACTAACGAGGGGCACAGGTGATACAGATGAGGGTAACTAAGGAAACAGACAAGTGGCGGGAAACTCAGACAAAGGAACATGTGATAACTGAAACCAGGAAGTACAAAAAACAACAGAGACAGACAGGAACTGTGACATAACGCCCCCCTCCCAATAGGCGCGTCCTCGCGCCGTAGAAGACACAAATAGGGAGGGAGGGTGGGCACCCTGGAGTCCTGAGGACGGGAGCACTGGGGTCTGGCTGGCTGGGGTGCCTCCAGGGTGGAGCCGTGGGCGGCCATGGCGGGTCAGGAGCCGTGGGCGGCCATGGCGGGTCAGGAGTCTTTGGGCGCCTTGGCAAGACAGGAGTCTTTGGGCGCCTTGGCAAGACAGGAGTCTTTGGGCGCCTTGGCGGGACAGGAGTCTTTGGGCGCCTTGGCGGGACAGGAGTCTTTGGGCGCCTTGGCGGGACAGGAGTCTTTGGGCGCCTTGGCGGGACAGGAGTCTTTGGGCGCCTTGGCGGGACCAGAGCCCCACCCTCATGTCTCCCACCCACAGGTAAACGTGGAAGCCTGGAGCGGGCTCGTCGAAGGCTGGAGCGGGCTCGTCGAAGGCTGGAGCGGGCTCGTCGAAGGCTGGAGCGGGCTCGTGGAAGCCTGGAGCGGAGTCCAGGAAGTCCAGGGGTGCTGGAGCGGAGTCCAGGAAGTCCAGGGGTACTGGAGCGGAGTTCAGGAAGTCAAGGGGTGCTGGAGCGGAGTCCAGGAAGTTCAGGGGTGCTGGAGCGGAGTTCAGGAGGGCTGGAGCGGAGTCCAGGAAGTTCAGGGGTGCTGGAGTGCTGGAGCGGAGTCCAGGGTCCAGGAGGGCTGGAGCGGAGTCCAGGAAGTCCAGGGGTACTGGAGCGGAGTCCAGGAAGTCCAGGGGTGCTGGAGCGGAGTTCAGGAAGTCAAGGGGTGCTGGAGCGGAGTCCAGGAAGTTCAGGGGTGCTGGAGCGGAGTTCAGGAGGGCTGGAGCGGAGTCCAGGAAGTTCAGGGGTGCTGGAGTGCTGGAGTGCTGGAGCGGAGTCCAGGAGTGCTGGAGCGGAGTCCAGGAGTGCTGGAGCGGAGTCCAGGAGGGCTGGAGCGGAGTCCAGGGTCCAGGAGGGCTGGAGCGGAGTCCAGGAGGGCTGGAGCGGAGTCCAGGAGGGCTGGAGCGGAGTCCAGGAGGGCTGGAGCGGAGTCCAGGAGGGCTGGAGCGGAGTCCAGGAAACACGGAGCAGTAGGATCGCTCCCAAAGTCTATCAACCACCTCTCCAGTGAATCTGCCGTGGTAGCGGCCGTCACGACCTGAGACGGGCGCTTAACGGCAGCTCTCCTCTTCCTCCTGGGCTTGGGGACAGGCAGGACCTTCCCGGCAGACCCACTGGAGGGATATGCAGAGGAAACTGGCTGAGGGTGAACTGACCAGGCAGCGAGCTTTTCTGAGGGGACTGGACGAGGCAGACACATATTCATAGGAACCTCTTCTATTATCTCAAACTCAGAACAATTTAGGGACAAAACCAGGTTGATTGTCTCGACTAGGGAAAAGGAACAGGCAGGTTCCAGGAACCGAATAGTGTCCTCGTCCAGGCCCATCAAAAAAACCGCATTAAGCGGCGCATCTGGCCAGTTCACCAGATAGGCTAGCTCAGAGAATTCCTCTACATACCTCTCCAGTGAGCGACCGTGCTGACGAATTCCCCAAAGGCAGTCCTCCGCTGAACCGCCTTCCTCTGGGGATTCAGGAGAGATTGGGACCAGGAGAATACCCATCCCAGAGAGGTCCTCGTGCTGTTTTGGTCCGATCTTCTGTCACGGGTGTGCAGGCAGGAACAGGCAAAGACAGGTAGTAGAATACTCAAACAACATTTAATACTTAGAAGACTCAAATAGAACAAAGTAGCACACCATACATACACGTACACAAACGAGATCGGACAGAGACTGAAGGAATGGGAGGAACTTAAATACAAACACAGATGACTGACTAACGAGGGGCACAGGTGATACAGATGAGGGTAACTAAGGAAACAGACAAGTGGCGGGAAACTCAGACAAAGGAACATGTGATAACTGAAACCAGGAAGTACAAAAAACAACAGAGACAGACAGGAACTGTGACACTTGCTTGGCAGATGCCACAGTTGGAAATGCTGATGTAGGCCTGAGTAGTGATGGGCAGACTGAGGCTTCGTGAAGCACTGAAACAGTTGAAGCAAATGTGCCATATTGTTTCGAAGCTTCGAATCAATCCGACACCTGTCTCTACGGCGACATCTAGTGGTCACTTGCATGTGTTGCTCTGAAATACCTTGACAATCATCCATGTAAAAAAAAAAAAAAAAAACAGCTTTTAACAACTGTCTGACAACTACATGATCTTGGTTTTGAAACATGTAGACTCCTCATTATGAATAACTATAGTTTTTTCATGAAAAATGAACATTAATAAAATAAATAAAGCCACAATGTGTCACATGTGTTACATAACATTTTTATTCAAAAATATTATTTGCTCTGCTGTTGAAGGAGTTAACTAACTTCTTTTTTTTACATATAATTTCTTCAGCCTTTAAAAAAATCCTCTCACATGGGACACTTGTTGTCCTCTGCACCCCCCAAAATGCCAGGATGAGCTCCTCACAGGGCCGTGCAGAGAGTTCTTCAGAGGCAGGGGCTCAAATGTAAAAAAGGGGCAATATGTAAATATATATATATATATTAGGGGTGTAACGGTACACAAAACTGACGGTTCGGTACGTATCTCGGTTTTGAAGTCACGTTTTACAAAATTGCGTTTTATTAATTTTTATTCAACAGTGGTTTAATAAAAAAAAAATTGTCTGTCCTTAAATGAATTCAATTATAACTAAAAGTTTCTTAAAGATAATGCTGTAAACTATATAGGGAGCCCTTACATATTGCTATTAAAGATTAACAACAGAGCCCAAACTATTAGCCTAAATTCATTTGCTATTTATTTTTAGATATAATAATCAACACTCATAAGCTTCACATAAAGCAGTTTTTGCATTAATATGTAAATCTAATTATTATTATTTTTTGATTTATTTGTTGAAATATAATCATTTAGTGGCTGTAATTTTCATGACAGGTTTATTTAAACATGCATTAAATAAACAAGACATCACTAAGAGGCTAAGTGGTATATAATGAATATATATAGGCTAATATAACGAATATATAGGCTAATATAGTGCATGTATTCAGTGAAAGAGTTAATCTCTAGTGAACTCACAGCTGTGGACACTGAATGACTTCTGAGGTAAATGTGATTCTACATGACATTGTTTGTTTACAAGCTGTTTTATTGTCTTTCCGCGGTTGAAACACCGATGGAGCGATTACACAACATATGATACGTTTCAGTAAGTTGTAATGTATCCTCAACATACCTTTAGATATATTCATTTCTTTAGGAAGAGATGATCGCGTTCACTCGCGCGCCGCGCGCTGCCTCTTGAAGTTGAACTGATACGCGTCTATCTGTCACGTCACATAATAGAGCTTTAAAACGGCATTTATCGTTTGAATTTCGTGATAAAATGGACTGAATACTTAATATGTTCGTGTGGGAACTCGGATTGAAGTGTGTTCCGCGCTTTAAACAAGCCGACTGTTAACTGTTATAGATTACATTCATAACCGTTCGGTACACGCGCGCACCCTACCGAAAGCCCGAAACATTAGTTCGTCTGTCCATGTAGTTTTCAACCGATTTATGAATAAGAACAGAAAGTTACCGCTCCACTTCACATGCCCAATGGAATTTGAACTTGCTTTGCCAGATTGGTTGGTGTATATACATGACAAACGGGCATTGGTGAATTGTGTAATACTTTAAAATATATAATATATAGATTTGTAATTAAATCAACACATTAGCTCTGATTATGGTTGAAAAAAAATATTGGTTTACATTTTTCCCGTAAGGCCACATACTCTCTGAAAGGACCATATTTGGCTCGAGAGCCGCTTCCGAACAGAGGAAAATCAGCTGTCAATCAAAACGCACGCAACCCATAGCAACGCGTTATGGCAACGCCTCAACAGAAATTGTCCGACTTTTGAGCCGTTCGTTACTATTGTATACATTGTCATCAATGTCATGTTATAATAATCACATTTATTTAGTTTTATTGACCACGATATTATCATTGATATTTGTCTGAGAGGGGCACTTTTCATTCATTTTGAAAAAGGGCAGGGGCTCGAGCACCCAAAGCCCCCCCTTCTGCACGTGCCTGGCTCCTCAAATGGTGCATCAAGACTAGCTGCCTATCACAATACACACATCTCACTTTATTTGGTTATTCTGTCCTCAGTGTGTGTGACTGTACACAAATCGACAGATAGCTAACAGTCTTCAAGAGAAAGTCAGAGGCTGGAGTAAAGCTCAAGGTTCTTTACTGTTGTCATAATTCTCATGAAGGAATCTTTGTAAAACTGAAATGATACAGAAAGATGGTACCAATCACTGAATGCTATTCAAACACGTCATACATTAACAGACATAAAATAATATACCTTTAAGCTACAAAGTTGTAACATATATTACATTCAGCTGGTATGCTTATAACTGTAAATAACTTGTAAATATAGTATGTGCAGCTCAACAGCTAAACTAACAATCTATGAAAGGCTATACAATAGCAGTTTTCACAGGTTAACAAATAAATATTCAAGTAACATCACAGAACGTCTTACATGACGCATGTGTATCAATGTAATTAACTATAAATTCAAATATAACTTATAACTTAAGATTTATATATGAACACAATGAATTACTCCTAGATGCCCACTAGGGGGAGACAGTAACAAATTAAATGCAAAGTATTCCTACAGAACATGACATTGGTGTTTCCAAATGGAAATGAACCCACACCACAGATGTACGGCGTCTCTTGTAATGGACAATAACAAAGATAACTTTCTGATTAACAACATCCTCATGCTGGGAAAATTGTATATAGCCTACACAAATGCAAGTTCTTAAAGGTGAAACCAAGATTTTATTAATTTCATAATGAGTTTAACCCTTATACAAAAGCCCTCAAAGTTATGAAAATGCAATCAGTCTTTTTTCCATTATAGAAGAATATGATCTTCAAACAAAACCCTAGCGCCTTTAATGTTTTTTGTTTCTTTTATTATGATTTGCCTGATATATTTTTCTACTGTACTTTCAAGCACCTGATCTGTATTTTGTAATACAAAAATGTTCTGTTATTGCCATGCTGTTTGTAAATGATTATTTGTTCAGCAATAAAAAAAATGTACGGCATCTCTTACACTATGTGGAGCCTCCATTTTTATCTATTCTATTAATATATCTATCACCTATGAATCTATATAATACATCTCTAACTTATGCTGTGCTATCGGTCACTAACTTAGCCTATATAAATGTGTCACTATATCTATCCTATCCGTCACTGTCTATAGCCTATCAGTCAATATATCTCATTTAAATCTAGCCTAAATATAGCCTAACTAACCAAAGCGCACTATAAATCTCACTTATAACACAAAATCACTGCTGTCACAAAATCTCTCTCCTCTCACAAAAACCCACGAAGTGAAGATGGATTTACTTCACTTAAACTTTGTGGGGAATTAGGTTTATACAGATGTGTGACTGTGTGGTTTGTTCCCGCCCCCTTTAATCAACGCAGTTTCGGCAGGCGCCACCTGATGAAACACTTCGAAGCTTCATTTAGCCATAGTCACGTGACATGGGTGTTTCGAATCACAGTTCGGAGCAGTGTTTCGAAACATCTGCGCTTCGGGATCTCGCAAAGCGCCGAAACGTCAGTTTCGCGTCAGCCATCACTAGGCCTGAGTGGTGAATTGGATAAGGCTGTAACTGAGCTGAGATTGTTGGACAGGATGCAAAGTGTTTGGATTAGGCAGAGGAGGAGTTGGGAGAAGATAAAGGTGATGATTTGGAAGTACTTTCTCAATGCACGGATGAGGGCTCAAGAGATTATGAGCAATGGTTAAATGGTTTTGATGTGGCAAAGGACATGTATACTGTTGATGAAATTAATAGATTTCTGGATGACACAAAAGGAAAAGTGGGAGTTGAAATAGGGACGTTTTTTCCAGACTTGGAGAAGTTTGTAACTTCCGTGACCTGGCTAAGAAAAAAACAGCTCTTATAGAGAAATATCACAGCAGAAACGTTTCCGTCTTAAAAAACACATAACTTCAATAAGACAAAAGTCCAGCAAAGCAAGGCTAACGAGGGGGAAGAAGTAAATAAATCACCATGGTTTGAATCTTTTCTTCTATTTTTTTTCTTTCCTGTTTTGCTTTCTTATCTCTTCTCATGGGGTCTTAAGGGTAGGATCTCTTAATGGTAATGGTTTGAGAGATAAGGCAAAGCATTTTGCATTGTTAGAACTTATTAAGTTAAAAAATATTAATGTTATTATGCTGCAAGAGACTCATAGTTATTATAGGAATGAGGTAGACTGGGGTTTATGATGGGAGGGGGAAAGCTGCTTAAGTCATGGGTCTAATACTAGTGCAGGAGTTGCAATTCTTTTTTCTACTGGTATAAAGGCAAATATTTTATCAAAAATTGAAGTAGAACCAGGAAGATTACTTGTAGTGAGAGTAGAAATTAGTAACCTTGATTTTGTGAACATCTATGCTCCTAATAAAGGGAATGTTAGAATTTTTGGACCCACTTTATATTAGTGTAACGACTCATCACTCGGGCAGGGATCCATTTGCATGCTTTTATTAGAGACAGTCGTAGTTGTACATGCAGGGTCAGACAGGAGCAGAACAGGAATAACAGGGGCAGGCAGAATCGTAATCAGAGGACGGGCAGAGGGTCAAGACAGGCAGTACACATTCACAGATCGTAAAACAGGCAGGAGTCAGAGGTAGGCAGCAAAGGGTCGAGAACGGGTAGCAATCAGGATCGATAAGAGACAGTCAGGCTTGGGAATAACGCTCGGAAATGTTCACCACGGCAAAACAAGACTTCGCACTGAGCTGAAGGAGAAGGGAGTTCTTAAAGGGCCAGGTGATGGGTGACAGCTGAATGATAATCAGTCCAAGGCACAGACTTGTGGGAAATGTAGTGTGTCAGTGTAAATGAAAGTCAGTACTCGGGAGAGAGCTCCCTCCGGTGGTCAGAGGAGGGAACCATGGAGTTCGTCTCTGTGACAATTAGGTGGCCTTAACTACTATGTACTAACATTTTAATTAATCATTTGATACAAGGCACTTATTGTGTACATACATGTTTTTACATTGTACTTACATTTTAATAAAATACCTGCATGTAATTACGTCTGTAATAAATTTCTGTAGTTACATTTGTAATTACACAGTTGACACTTCTCTTACACCTAACCCTACCCTTAAACTTACCCATACCACCACACCTGTCCCTAACCCTACCCGAATCCCACCTCAATATCAGCAAAAGTGTTTTGCAATACAATTTGAACACAGTAAGTACATTCTACTTATTTTTTGATGTAAGTACATAGTACTTAAAGGGTTAGTTCACCCAAAAATGAAAATTCTGTCATTAATTACTTACCCTCATGTCGTTCGACACCCGTAAGACCTCCGTTCATCTTCGGAACAGAAATGAAGATATTTTAGTTGAAATCTGATGGCTCTGAAAGGCCTCCATTGGCACAATGCACTTTACACTCTCAAGACCCTTAAAAGGTACTAAAGACGTCGTTACAAAGTCCATCTCACTACAGTGGTTCTAAAATAACTTTATGAATCGGCGAGAATAGTTTTTGTGCGCAAAAAAACCCTAAATAACGACTTATATAGTGATGACGATTTCAAAACAAGGCATCATGAAGCTTCGAAGCGTTATGAATCAGTGAGCCGAATCTTGATTCGGCTCGCGTGTCAAACCGCCAAACTGCGGAAATTTGGCGATTCAAACCGCTGATTCGGCTCGCTGATTCATAACGCTTCGAAGCTTCATGATGTCTTGATTTGAAAGTAATTAATGACAGAATTTTCATTTTTGGGTGAACTAACCCTTTAAGGCCACCTAATATAAAGTGGGGCCAATGTTTTTAATAAATTGGAACAGTTTCTAACTCAACAACAAGATAGTGATTACATTGTCTTAGGAGGAGATTGGAATTGTACACTCAATTTTACAATGGATAGAAATGGGGAAGAGTCTCCAAAATCTGCTTCTGTATTAGCAAACATTATTGAATCATATAATTTTTCTGATGTGTGGAGAGTGAAAAATCCAGGTACACAACAATATACTTGGGTGAAATTCAGCAATAATATAGTCTATGCTGCACGTTTAGATTGTTTCTATGTATCAGATAATATGAAAAATCTAATTTTGTATAGTACCATCATTCCTACAGCTTTCTCTGATCACAAGTTAATTACAGTTGACGTCACTGTGGAAAAGAGAGCTTATAAGAGCTGCTATTGGCGTTTCAATGTGAAACTCTTGAATGATTAAAGTTTTTGTGAATTTTTTCAAAACTTTTGGGAAACATGGAAAAAAGAAAAAGAAAAATTTGAAGACATTATCCAGTGGTGGGAGATTGGGAAGATGCATATTAAAGGGTTTTGTCAAGAATATGTTTTTCATTCCACAATGTGTATGCAAATGACTATAGAGTGGATTGAAAAATAAATTAATGCTATTGAGGAGAATAATTTTGATGCCAATTCTATCAATTTACAAGAAAAGTGGACTGATTTGAAACGAGAATTGTATTCAGTTTTAAATGTAAAAGTTAAAACAGCTCTTGTGAGAAACAGATTTTTGTCTACAAGGGACATGGATGGTCCAACATCGTATTTTTTTAATTTAGAGTGTAAAGTTGTACAAGAAAAGATAATGTATCGGTTAAATGACAATGATGGACACTATACAGAGGATCCAATCAAAATCCGTAAAATTGCTGTTGATTTTTATTCTAATCTCTATGCCATGGACGATACAGATGAACAGATTAGAGATGAATTGTTGAAGGGTCTTCCTCGCATTTCTTCAGAGCATAAAGACGCTCTAGAGACTGAACTCTCTTTTGCAGAAGTAACTGCTGCAGTTACTTTCCCTGGGTCGTTCACCTAGTATCGATGGACTTCCCACAGAATTTTACAGGACTTTCTGGAAAATCATTGGTTCTGATTATTTTTTAAAGTAGCACATAAAGGGGTTCTTCCCCTTTAGGGCAGTACTTGCATTACTACCCAAAAAGGGTGATTTAACAGTGTTAAAAAATTGGAGACCTGTGGTTTTATTGTATTTGGATTATAAGATTTTGTCCCAGTGTATAGCTAACAGGTTAAATAATGTACTCTGTGGAATAATACATAAATACCAGTCATACTGTGTTAAAGATAGATCTATCACAGATCATTTACACTTAATGAGAGATCTCAGATTATGCTCATTTCACAAATAGTAATGTTGGTATTTTGTCACTTGATTAAGAAAAAGCATTTGATCAGGTAGATCACAATTTTCTGTTTAAAACTTTACAATCTTTTGGGTTTGGTAAAAATATTCTTTCAATGATTCAGCTACTTTATACTGATGCGACATGCATGATAGAAATGGCAGGTGGTTTGAGTACTCCTATAAAAGTAGAGAGAAGTATTAGACAATGGTGCCCACTTTCAGGCCAACTTTACAGCATAGCAATCAAACCCTTTCTACGTAAACTAAGGAGTGGTTTTACAGGCTTACAGATTAATACTGCTGCTTTACAACATTCTATTAAAATAACTGCATATGCAGATGACGTAATAGTCAGTAAAGATGGAACAGTAACAGTAAAGATGTTGATTTTTTAAAGGAGAGTTTAGAGAGTTTTGAAAAGGCTGCATCTGCTAAAATAAATTGGGAAAAGAGTAATACTTTGTGGTGCAGTTCCAATGATGTGGGACCACTGCTTCCAGCTATACTGCAGTGGTTTAAAAAAAATTGTTTTAAACATCTTGGAGTATTCTTGGGTACAGAAGAGTACAGAAAACAAAACTGGTTAGGTTTAGTGGAAAAACTGTGAGCTCGGTTGTCTCGCTGGCACTGACTGCAACCCCAGCTGTCGTATAGGGGAAGGGTCCTAATTTGTAATAATCTGGTAGCCTCGTCCTTGTGGCATAAGATGACCGTACTTGAACCTCCTGAAGATCTTGTACAAAAAAAATCCAAAAACATCTAGTGGACTTTTTTTGGTTTGGCCAGCATTGGCTGAGAGCTCCAGTGTTGTTCTTGCCCAGACAAGAGGGAGGTCAAGTTTTGGTGGATAAAAGCCTTCAGACTTGAGACAGCCCAACGACTAATGTACGGTGACAATGTGTCATGGTTCGAAGTGGCCTGTGCCCTTCTGAGGAATGTAGGCGGCATGGCACTAGATTGTCACCTTTTTCTCATGGACATTGAGAATCTTAATTTGAGCAGATTGACGACTTTCTACAGATCAATGATGAATGCATGGAAAGTGTTCAAGGTTTCAAGATAACTAAGTGGTGTTAAAGACTTGTGGCTGAGAGAGGAGCCTCTTTTGTGCAATCCTACAATAGACGTGGATCTTTTGCAATCCTGGTCCCTGAAGGAAGCTATATGGAATGCAGGCATAAACAAATTTGGACATATATTAAACGAAGACGGTTGGTTGTCATCAGAAAACTTCGTTTCAAAGATCAACATAAAGTCAGTTCGATTGGTGGAAAAGCTGTTGAACAGAGTTAAAGACTTTTTTCTCCTGAAAGTGTTTTTGAAGAAGATCATGCCTCTGTTTTTCCAGAGTTTAACATTTTTAGCTGTAGTTGGGACATGGCAAGAAGTAGAAGGAAGTCTACTTCCCTTTAAGACCAGGCTGGATTTGTTCAGCAATACCAGCAAGAAAACTCTGTACACAACATGTCTTAAAGTGTTACATCTCAAATCTCTTGAAAATTTTAAAGATTTAAAGTGGCATGAAGTGCTTGGGTCAGATGCTCCCCCGAAAGGCAGCTGGAGGACCTTGTACAAACCCCCCATTGAAAAAAGAACTGGTGATCTACAGTGGCGGGTTAAGCATGGTGTAATAGCTACAAACAGACACAGAGCACACCTTGATCCACAAGTAAACCAGGAGTGTCCTTTTTGTAGACAAGAAGAAACTATTTTTCATTTATTTTTAAATTGTGAAAGATTGATTCCACTTTTTAATACACTGGAAAGATGGTGTCACAGACTGGGACAAGTGTTTACACCAGTTAGTTTTATATATGGTCCTAAATACCAATCAAATAAGAAAGATATTCTAATTTTATTTAATTTTTTATTTGGTCAAGCAAAATTGGCAATATGGTGATCACGCAAAAGAAAATTGAAGTCAAATGATGTTGTCTTGATTTTGGTTGGACTAATCAAATCTCGTGTAAAGATTGAGTTTGGTTATTATAAATTGATTGATAATATGGAGATGTTAAAATTCAAGTGGGGTATTAATAATTGTATTTGTGAGGTTACCGATGATGGTTTTTTTAAATTTGTTTCTTTGAATATTTTTTGGGGGGGGGTTTTGTGTTTTGTGTTTTTGTCTAAGAATTGTGTTGTGTTTCTATTAATGATTCGGTAAATTAAAGAAGAATTTAAAAGGCAAAAAGTCTCTCTCTCTCTCTCTCTCTCTCTCTCTCTCTCTCTCTCGCTCTCTCTCTCTCTCTCTCTCTCTCTCTCTCTCTCTCTCTCTCTCAGAGGAAGTACGTGCACAGGAAAGAAACACTCAAAACTCCTCTGAACACACATTGAGAGCTTCAGAAGAACTGAATACGGACAACAGAGAAGATCATTTAATAAGAGAGAAGAATGAAGATCTTCTGGACTTTCACTCTGCTGATGATTCCTGGTAAGAATCTGAACTCAAAAGAACCAGAACAGAGATGAAATAATGAACACAAGTCTTTATCCATAACTAATGACCTTTGACATGAATCTCCCTTCAGTGTGTATTAGTGTTGTGTTAAGATGCTGGTTTGTTGTAGGTGCCGTGAGCTCCATGAGAGTGACCGGATATTCAGGAGGCGGAGTTGAAATCTCATGCAAATATTATAAAGGATATAAAGGAAATGAGAAGTATTTTTGTAAAGGAAAGTGGTCAGAGTGCACAGACCAAATCAAGACTGAGAAAAATAAATTGGTTCAGAAGGATAGATTCTCTCTGTATGACGACACAAGATCAGCCGTCTTCACTGTGACCATCAGAGATCTGACAGAATGGGATTCTGGGATGTACTATTGTGGAGTTGATATACCTTCAGAAATAGATCCCTCCACTGAAGTGAATCTGAAGGTTATAACCGGTGAGTAACTGAGACTCCACAACATCACGATCCTCAACACTGACTGGAATTACTGCCGTTCACTCGTCTAACTCATAACTCACGCCATCAATAACCTTTTTATCTCCTGATGGAAGATTTACACTCATCATCTGGACTTGAGTTCATAAATGTTGTAGCAAAGTGAAGATAAATGTGTTTATATTGAGAACAAAATGACAAATGATCTGTGTTTGTGTTGAACAGATCAACCAATCAGGACCGTGAGAGGATATTCAGGAGGAAACGTCATCATAAACTTCAAATATGACACACAAGAAGAGACACCTTTGATATACGTCTGTAAATTTAGAGAATGTCTTCCTGTAATAAACACTAACAGAGCCTCAGAATGGGAACATGACAGACGATTCTCCATTCATGAGGGCAGATCTGCAGGGCTCTTACGTGTGTTTATCAGAGAGCTGAATGAGAACGACTCTGGAGAATATAAGATTATAGTCAAAGTTTCTGAAGACTACAGTTTCTTCTCTGAGTTTAGCCTGAACATTGAGAAGGGTGAGCCGCTTTCAGTCATTATGAGGTGAATCCATGAATATATCTGGTCATTCTAACATTACTGCGCTTTATTTGGATCTGAAACAGATGATTGTGTGAAGAGCATCAGTCTATCAGCGGCTGCAGGAGGATCTGTGAACATCAGCTGCAAATACCCACAATCCCACAGCAGTGATGTGAAGTTTCTCTGCTGGAGATCTGGAGCTGATCTCTGTGCTGAAGAGACGTCTGTGAATGAGAGCAGAAGATGGAGGCGTGAGGGAAAGATCCAGCTGTATGATGACAGAGAAGAGCGGCTCCTGACGGGAAGCATCAGTCATGTGACTGAACAACATTCAGAATACTGGTGTGGAGTTCAGTCTGATGGAGGACACAAGAGCTTCATCACACGAGTCCTGATCAACCTCACAGGCGAGCAATGATCATTTACAATGATTGGTTTTGTCAGATTTCTCTGATGCATGAAATAAGTGAGCTTGAGCAGAGTTCTTGTGGGGAGAAGAATTTAATGAAAGTAGTGTAGCAGTTCTTCAGCTGTGATGTTAGCGTGTTGGCCTTCAGAGAATCGTATGGGACACAACTTTATACATGAAGAAAAAAGGGCTACAACATAAAACAGGAGATCGATCTAACCGCAATCCACTCTGAGCAATGCTGTTTCTCTGTCATTCACACCCTTCAGTTTCTATGGGCCACACGTCTGTACACACACAGAAAGAGTTGATTGTACAGTCACAATGTAAATGCATCTGAATAAAGATGACTGTGCACATAATCTTTCAGTTTATATAGTTCATGTAGTTTTAAGGATTGTTTTAAAGTAACTAGAAACGGAAGTTTTCTGTTTTTGCTGCTGTGTCTGATGACTGTGTGTCAGAAAACATGAATGCGTGAAAGTTTAGAGAAGGTGCACAAACAGAAGTGAATGTCAATTTTCTTGCATTTCTGTGATACTGTGACAACACTGTCATTACAGAGACAAATGACCTGAATACACCATATCCATCATCAGTGAAAACTCAAATGATCACTGAAATGACTTCACTTGATACAACAATAACAGGCAAGTATTACTGTACTAAAAGCTCTTCAGATTTATATGAATCTCACATCTTTCTCTTGTATTTTCAGACTCTTCAGTGATCTTCATTTCTGAGGTTTTGTTTTTGCTCCTGTTTGGTGTTCCGATGTTTCTAATGTCGGTGCGAAAGAATAAACAGACTCACGGTGATTACATTTTCATATCTGGGATATCTTCCATTAGTTTGTAATACAGAATGACCCTCAATAGACTCAGATTCATAATGTACAGTTTAAAGTGTTGAAGTGAAAGCATAATCGTACTCTAGACAGACCTGAGAGAGACGCTGTATATGGAGAAGATGCACCATGTGTTCATTAATCTGATGTGTTTTTGTTTCCTCTCATTCTTCTAAAAACTGATCTGAGTTCAGGATTATTCAGCGATGAGGTAAGTCATGATCAATCATAAACACTTTTTCTCGCTCTACTACACACACACACACACACACACACACACACACACTGGTTCCGTGTCTTTCTCAGGTGTAAATGGCACTGGCGCTGGATTGGGAATTAGCCTCTTTGAGTAGTAATGCATATGCTTCTGTACACATCCACCTGTTTTCACTTAAATATGATGTTTAATGATTTGAGGAATTGTGTCTGTTCTCAGGTCACAAAAGTTTCCTGCAGTTATGTGACTGTCAGTAAAACGGCTCTTCTTTCTGATCTGAACGACACGGACACAAGAACAACTGCAGTCTACAGCGCTGTTCATTTACCCATAAACCCCTCTGACTAGCCAAACTACTGTGGACCATCCAGTGAGAAATTATGACTGTGATTGTTTGGTGTATATTGAGTGTATATTTTATCACCATTTCTTATACGTTTTCAACTCTCTACTTCATCTTAAACAGCACTGTGGTGTGACAAATACATTTATGAAGGTCATAATACTTCATGTAGTCTCTTGATTAATGTTGTCATAAAACTACACAAACAAAATATAGTTTTAAAGTATAGTTTTATATGAATCATGTCACACTGCAGAAGATTTTAAGTGATATTTTCTTATACTGTAAATGTAACATTTGTAGGCTGTTTTTGATGGTTTTAGAACTCATTGCTTTGTATTGTGTAAATCAAATATGATTAAGATCTTCAATGTCTTATAAATGTAATAAAATGAATGTAAACCATCTGCAGTGAGTCGTTCCTCAGGTAGGTGGAGTCACGCATTCGTTATAGGGCGGAGCTTCTGTTACCCTGCAGCCCAAGACTGGTCACTGAAGGGTTGAGCCTGGTCAGTACCTGGATGGGAAACTCCTGGGAAAACCAGGTTTCTGCTGGAGCAGGTGTTAGTGAGGCCGGCAGGGGGCGCTCTCCCTGTGCTCTGTGCTCCTAATGCCCCAGTCTAATGATGGGGACACTACACTGTCAAAGAGCACCATCCTTCGGATGAGACGTTAAACCGAAGTCCTGACTCTCTGGTCCTTAAAAATCCCAGGAGTAGGAGTAGGGGTTTAACCTGGCATCCTGGCCAAATTTGCCCATTGGCCCCTGTCCATCATGGGCTCCTAATCATCCCCATACACCAATCCGGCATAACATTGACCACCTTCCTAATATTGTGTTGGCCCCCCTTTTGCTGCCAAAACAGCCCTGACCCGTCGAGGCATGGACTCCACTAGACCTCTGAAGGTGTGCTGTGGTATCTGGCACCAAGATGTTAGCAGCAGATCCTTTAAGTCCTGTAAGTTGACCACTGTTCCTTCCTTGGAGCACTTTTGATAGAGACTGACCACTGCAGACCGGGAACACCCCACAAGAGCTGCAGTTTTGGAGATGCTCTGACCCAGTTGTCTAGCCATCACAATCTGGCCCTTGTCAAACTCGTTCAAATCCTTACGATTGCCCATTTTTCCTGCTTCTAACACATCAACTTTGATGACAAAACGTTCACTTGCTGCCTGATATATCCCACCCACTAAAAGGAGCTGTGATGAAGAGATCATCGGTGTTATTCACTTCACCTGTCAGTGGTCATAATGCTGTGCCTGATTTCTGTAGATATGTTGTCACAGAGAACTGATGATTTATCTGAGATTGACTCTGAATGTGAATGTCCAGATACGGGAGATGAACATGAAGTAAATTCACAAGGAAATTCTGTGGGGAATTATCTTACTTCCCATTTAAAGCCTCCTTTTTTACACAGTTCAACAGTTGAGCAATTTCCAGACGCTACTAAGAATCAGAGAAAAAACTAATTGGCAAAATTTTTCCTGATTTGGAACTTTTTGTTGAGTCTGGTGCTGGTTCTATGCGAAAGGTGACGTTGGAAGAACTGGATCAACCAAAACACTATAGGCTTAAACTTGTAGCACGGTAAGAAAAAGCGTCTGAAAAAACATTGATTCTATGAAAAGTGTGAAAGAGCAGATGTGGTCGGTTGCTTTATACCCCATTATAATTATTAACATTACCTTTTTTTAATATTGGGTATTTGAATATATTAATGGCTGTTGTAGTACAGTAAAAAGAAATAATCTCTTTAATGATTTAATTCTTAACAATGCTGATGTGATCTTACTTCAGGAAACGCACACAGATTTGCAGAACCGTTCACAGGTTTAGGGATTGGAAGGGGAATGTGCTTTTGAGCCATGGCACAAATATTAGTACAGGGGTTGAAATTCAGTTTTCACCCGGTTTGGTTGGTAGTTTTGAGATCACACCAGAAAGAATATTAAGAGTAGATGTTACTTTAGGTGACAATTTGTGTATGCTCCTAATGATGGCCGGGAGTGTATAACTTTATGAAAAACTTTCAGATGCTTTAATCGCACTGTCCCTGGGATAATATTATTATACCAGGGGGTGATCTTAATTGCACTTTAAATCAGCAATTGGATCAGAATCATAATGAACCACATCCTCCTTCAGCTAAGACTCTTAAAAGTATAGTTGGGTGTTATAATTTTGTTGATTTATGGAGAGATACATTTCCTGGCTAAGACAGGGATGCAAAAGCGCGCTTTTCGGCGCCTCCCGCTTTTTTCACGGCAGTTTTGGTGACTTCTGTGAATCGTGCAGATCCGAAGAGTTTTTTAAGAGAGGGGGGGGGGGGGGGGGGGTTCTGATAGGGTGTGATTATAATTTCACCAACAGTAATTATGGATTACCTCCACCAATCAAGTAAATAGGAGCTAAGCAAATCAGAACACTGCGCGCCTAAACAGCCGAATGCACGCGCGTGTGAACCACTAACGTTAGTGTTTATTTTTGCTGCGTGTCTTTACTGTCTATCTGACTGCCGCTGCAACAAATCTCTCCCTGAGACCAGAGTTCGGCGCTGCGCCTTCCTGTCTTACTAGCAACTGGTGAGACCACTGCAGGTTAGGATATTTTTGGTTTATAATGTTATTATACACAGGGTTTTACCTGCATAGACATTTACGAGGCAGTCTTCCCTCCACTGCAGCTGTCAATCATTCCCCGTTCAGCATTCAAACAGGACGCCTCATCCGGTTACGACAGGCAGCGCGGTAAAACTCTCTCCAAGATTATATTCCCATTATAATACTTGATACTGTAGATAAAGGGGCTGTGGATTTGCATAAAATGACTTTATCTTGCTGGAGTTTATAACGTTAGCTGTTTCTGAACGATGTTGTACTCGCTATCGTGTGACAAGGACTATTAATTAGCATAACGTGCACAATAACTGGAATTTAAAACGGTGAAGAAACAAGTGATCAGTAAACTGTTGGACAGATATACATATATAGTAGGATTTGTGCACTCAACATCTTTTCTTTGTTCCGTGGACTTTTCAATGCGCACTCGCGCAGCGCTGTGACTTGGAAGGACCAGTCCTGCAGAGGAAGGATCCTTGACATTGAGAAACACCTTCTGACTCCATGTTGCTTTAAGCGCATCATTCTGCACCCGGGATGCGCATAAGCGCTTTGTGCCGCTCTGTTTTTAAGCGTTTCATATTATAGTTTTCTGCACTGAAAGATTATTAAAAGCCTGTCTTGTTCTTTCTTATCTTTGTTGCCCCATAAAAAGCTGCACATTACGTTTACAATAACATCTTGCAATTGTATATTATTTGTGAAGGCCTATATATATATATATTAGTGCTGGGCAATCAATTAATCGCATCCAAAATAAAAGTTTGTGTTAGTTTACATAATATATATGTTTGTACTGTGTATAATTATTGTGTATATATAAATACACATTCCTTCATGTATATTTTTATGAAATATTTGCATGTATATACTGTATATATATATACACACAGTACATACACATATATATATATATATATATATATATATATATATATATATATATATATATATTATGTAAACACAAACTTTTATTTTGGATGCGATTAATTGATTGCCCAGCACGAATATATATATATATATATATATATATATATATATATATATATATATATATATATATATATATATATAATTATTTGCATTCATATATAAATATAAAGCAGAAGAAGAAGGAGTAAAGCAAGAAGTGCTAGATGGTTCAATAAGAGTTTATGTTTCAGAATAATAAATTAAATAGAATATTCCAAATTAGTGTCTATGTTTCAGAATTTCATTTTACTCTATGTGCCTATAAGGGTGGGCCGGGGATGGCAGGGGTATGTGACAATGTATGTATCTGGATATTTGCAGCGAGGAGAGGGCTTCGATTACCTCTCTCTTTTTTGACCATACATGTGTTTGCATCCCTGAGTATACTTGGATGAAGTGAACTCAAATAATGTCTGGAGCTAAGCTTGATCGTTTTTATACTGAAGCATGCAATAGAAACTCTATTTCGCCTACTTTTCTCTCAGACCATCATTATATTTATATGGCTATTTCTTTTGAGGCCACTAAATCTAAATCACTTTGGCACTTTGATAACAGGTTACTTCAGGATCACTGCTTTATTTGCTCTTTTCACCTTCTTGGAGAGAGGAAAGAGTAAATTTCCCATATTTAAGTGAATGATGGGATGTGGGCAAGGTGCAGTTTTTAATTTTTTTTGCCGTTTTAAGGGCAAAGTTCATCCGTCTAAATTAAGTGGTTTCTCCAACTTCTTTTTTGTTTGGACTTTGGACTCTTTCTTTGGGAAAAAAGCCAAAAGCGAATAAGAATCTTGATCAATTGAAACTTCCAGATGGAAGAGTATCAACAATGCAAATGGAAATTAATACTTTTGCTATTTATTTTTATGAGGATTTATACCGTTCAGAGCCATGTAATGGAGTACAAGCTGATGTTCTTCTGAGTGACTTACCACAATTATCAAAGAAGGACAAGATGGATCTTGAGAGCCCTTTGACGATGGCTGAACTTTCGAGAGCTGTCCAGGAGTTGAATCCCGGAAAGTCACCTGGTTTGGACGGTCTTTCAGCCGAGTTTTATAAGGCTTTTTGGAACTTAATTGGCCAGGTGTTTTGGTGGAAAGTAGTGAAAGAGAGACTCTTCCTCTAAGCCATCGGTTCCCAACAGGGGGGTCCCGGTCCACAAGGGGGCCTCAGCGAGCACTGTGGGGGGTCGCGTCATATTTTGAAATGTGTTTAGCAGTGAGCATTAAGGAGAACGATCATATTAAATTCGCCAACTTTATCCATGAAAAATAAAAAAATGGACAAATTTGTAATTCGTCAACCACAAAAACAACCGAGTCCCACTGATTCGCCTACAGCTGCTGATAGTAATGAACCAGGCATACTGAACTCAGGTGAGGAAGATTGCACCAACTCTGGTCGCAGTACAAGTAATACTGGAAATACGAAATGCAGGAAATATCTAGATAGTTACCTGAACTATGGTTTTATTTCATTTTCTCGGAGCAAAGAGTCCCTGCCCCAGCCACAGTGCGTTATCTGTGCCAAAGTCCTTGCTAACGAATGCATGAGGCCGTCCAAACTAACGAGACATTTGCAGACAACTCATCCCCAGCACCGGGACAAGCCCAGGTCATTTTTTGAACGCAAGGCAAAAGAATTGACACTGTCCCAAAATGAGATGAGGGAAGTCACAGCTACTGACAAGAAACTTAAAAAAATATCGTATACAGTTGCTGAAAAAATCGGCAAAGCAAAGAAAGGACATACAATTGCAAAAACTTTGATTTTGCCATGCGCAACAGAGATTGTCAAGGAATTATTTGGAGAGGATAAGTCAAAACAATTGGCTAAGATACCGTTATCAAATAATACGGTCAAGCGTCGCATCGCAACAATGTCAGAAGATGTGAGGGGTCAGCTTTCTGCGCGACTTCGTGGTAATGACTTCGCTCTTCAAATAGACGAGTCTACCGACTTGTCAAAAATTGTACAACTCCTGGCATACGTTCGTTATGAATTTGAAAACGAGATAAAAGAAGATTTTTGGTTTTGTAAAGAGCTTCGTACCACGACGACGGCAAACGATATTTTTGAAACTTTGGATAATTTCATGAGATCAAATGAGATTAACTGGAGCAACTGCATTGGGGTCTGTACTGATGGAGCTGCTGCGATGACTGGCAGGCAGTCCAGGGTAGTTCAGCATATCAAAGATGTTGCTCCCCGTTGCTTTTCAACGCACTGCTTTCTGCACAGAGAGGCGCTTGCTACAAAAGAAATGGAGCCCAGTCTTCATGGAGTTTTAGATGTGGCCGCAAAAATCGTGAACTTTGTGAAAGCCAGAGCCACCAACTCCTGGTTATTCACTGGTAGGCGCTGAATACCATACCCTGCTGATGCACACTGATGTGAGGTGGCTGTCCAGAGGGCGGGTGCTGACGCCTGTTCAGCCTGAGGGAGGAGCTGCGTGACTTTCTTGCGGACAAGAGACCGGACCTTGCAGAGTTTTTGGACAATGACAAATGGCTCGCTCAACTCTGCTACCTTTCAGACATATTCAGTGAAAAGAAAAAGCTTAACAGAGCAATGCAAGGTGCAAACATGAACACTGTGGTGCAGCATGAACGAGTAGAAGCTTTCAAAAGAAAACTACACATGTGGAAAACCTGTGTCTCCTCCGGAATCAGTGACATGTTCGAGCACATCCATGCATTTATAGCGGAAAGACACTTGAATTTTAAAATCATTCAACGTCAAATAACAGTGCATCTATCAAAGGTCCTGGAGAAAATTGATAATTATTTCCCAGCTCTAACTGAGGAGCAGGCAGCTGATTTTCTTTGGATCAGAAACCCCTTCACTGAGAACATTGAAGCAAAGCTTCCGGCTACTCTGCCATCAAGACTTCTGGAAGAGCTTATAGAAATATCCTCTGATGCCAGCCTGAGAGCCCGTTTCAGTTTGGTCCCATTGGAATCATTCTGGTCTGAAATTGCAAAAGAACACCCAGTCTGTCACACAGCTGCAATGAAGGTGACTCTTATTTAAGACTCTTGAGACTCTTGGATTTGGTCATCATTGTGTGTCTTTTATTAAGATCATGTATAGTGATATTTATAGCATGTTAAGAGTAAATGGTACATTAACAAGGCCCTATTTAGTGACGAGGAATAAGACAAGGGTGTCCTCTGTCAGGTTTACTCAATGCTATCTCTATTGAGCCTTTTTTAAATCTACAGAGAAAAAGACTGTGTTATTGTTGTTCCTGGCTGCCCTGAAGTTCCCCAAGTAAAATATATAGCATATGCAGACGATGTATCTCTGATAATTAGGAATTCAAATGATATTGATAATATAGTTTCATGTTTGAAAAATTTTCAGAAAGCTCTGCATGTATAAATTGGGGAAAATATACTTTTTTTGTTGAATGGAGACTGGCATAGTACAGGACCTCCTAATTTGCCAAAGCATGGTAAATGGGTCCTGGATGGTTTAAAAGTTCTTGCCATTTATTTTGGAACTGACCAGTACGTGGAGAAGAACTGGGAAGGAGTGGTTGACCGGGTCATTGGTAAAATTCAAAAGTGGAAGTGGATTCTCCCACAGCTCTCATATAGAGGAGATTCCTGGTGATTAATAATCTGGAAGCTTCAATGTTTTGGCATAAGGTGACAGTGTTAGATAAAGAACTGCTTTTAAAGGTTCAAAAGGCATTTGTTGATTTCTTTTGGAATGGCCATCATTGGCTCTATCTTCTGTTGTAGAGGAAAAACTGCTGTAGTGTTCTGATGGTATGCCATGGATTGATTTTTGTCTATATATTCTTAAAGATCTTGGAGGAACAGACCATGTTTTTAATTGAGAAGCCTTACATTGGAAATGTTTATTGTTCTCTTTTCTTATTCTATGTATGAAACTTTCAATCATAGAGTTTGTTAAAATTCTCAAGAGTGGGTGATGAAAATTATGGGTATACTTTTTAAAGGGTAACTTCAGCGATTAGCATTAAGCTTTGTATCAGTAGAAACCCGGTAGTATATTCGAATCGGTCTCAGTCTAAAAAGGCACCAACTTCTAAAATAATTTCACATTTCTACTACATAAATGACCCAATTTTAATACACCAGCGGTGAAGTACCTCTTTAATGTGCTAAACATGTTTTCTTTAACAGCTTGACTGTTTGCTGATTTCTAACCATGACATCTTTGAAAAGGGGAAGTTCAAACTGACTCACCGCTATCAGAGTTGTGTGGTTTTGACGGGGGCATTAAGCCTTCAAGTGTCCGCTGCAAAGAAAGACAATGTATGTGTGCTAGTTGCAAAGGTTGTGGTAGAGTAGTGGCGAGTAGCTTACCTTATAAGGAACTACTATATGATGATGATGTCATAGCTTCTTAAGGCTGCGCCCCAGGATATGTCCAAGTATAAAAAGCTTTGTACACTGTTCTTCTGGGCCGCGCTTCGGGTGAAGACTTACACGTTTTGTTATTTTTGCCTTTTTGAATGATTGTCTTTTTTGTGTGTCTGTGTGCTTTGTGTACTAGCTTTGTAATGTTTTGAAAAATTCTGTAAATTAAAAGGCCTTTAAAAGTCAAAGTCTCTCTCTCTCTTTGGTGAAAGTGAATCCCCTGATTCTTGCGTCAGTCTCTCTCAGAGTGACTTCTCTAGCCGAGGTTGTGAAGTAGAGGACATTAATCTTTTTCTAAAAGCTACTAAAAACAGGAGAGGGGTCTGTGTAAATGATTATTTTTCTGATACAAAGCAGTTTGTTGATAAAACCAGTTTTTTTTATGTCAGTAGGTTTGTTTACAAACAAGGAAATATATTGATTGAAGTTAGTGAGAAAACTCACGTCTGGCAATGCCAATGAAGGTAGTTGTCAGGGTTTCTGAAACTGAGGACCCAGATGCAGATTGAACAACAAAGACTTTATTAACAAGACTCTAGACAGGGCACAACAAGGAAGTGGTAAGGTGTGAGTTCAAACAGCAGGGCAGGGGACAGACACCACAATGACAGGCAGGGAGGACGACCACTGAGACCAGTCCAGGGAGACCATGAAATTGAGGATGCTTGGAAGGCAACACCAGGCAGATGGTGGGAAAACCCAGGCTGGAACACCAGGAAACTGAGACTTGAGGTCCTCTCCCAGATTCAGCTCCAGTCTTGATTGCCAGGGATAAGGAGACAGTGGCCAAGGGAGACTCAGGACACAGGGCAGGAACCAACACAAGACACACACACGACAACAAGAAATAAACAAGAGCAAAAATAAAAACTAAGAATAGGGAAAATGCAACTAAGAAAAAGAAATCTAAAAAGAAAACAAGAGATAAATAAATAATTCAAAAATAAACTATAACAAACAAGGAGCTAAATAAATACTAGAAATAAAAGACTGGAACTAGAAAAAAAAATAAAACAAAATTGCAAACTTGCAGGAACCTAGAGAGAGAAAAATAAGACCACTAAACTAGAGGGAAACAAAATCAAAGCTAGAGAAAACCAAAAAATAAGGCTAGGGAAAATAAGGCTGAGAACAATAACTAGGCAAGAGCAACAGCAATCACAAGGACAAGAAGCCAGACAACGAATGCAAACAAATGCAACGAACCAGCAAGGACATGAGGGAAAGTAGCACAATATAAAGGGACCAGAGCACATGAGGATCAGGTGAGCACAATTAGTGAAATGAGGACTAGACAAGGGGGCATGGTAAAGGGAAACAAGGAGGCAGGACAAGAGGAACACACAAACAAAGACACAGCCATGTGCTCAAGCACAAGACAAACAAAGAAACACTAAACAAGGACAAAACAGACAAGACTGTCACGGCAGGATCCTGACAGTAGTGAGAAGGTATAACAGCCTGGCTAGTAATGTGGTGTGTGTGTGTGTGTGTGTGTGTGTGTGTGTGTGTGGAGTGCTGCTATGTTTCTTTGTCTCTTTCATTTCTCAAAATATGAGTGAAGTGAATATTGCAACTTTGAATATAAAGTGAGCAAGGGAAATGAGAAAAAGAGCAGGAATTTTTGAGGTGGTAAACCAAAAAGAATAGATGTTGTTATATTGCAAGAAACGCACAGTGACTTAAGGAATGCTGCTGATTGGGCTGAGGAGTGGGATGGGGTCTCTGTGTTGAGCCACAACACCTCACTTAGCGGAGGGGTTGCCGTTCTCTTTGCTAAGAGTTTCAGTCCGACTTCTTATCAGGTTGATGAAGTAGTTAAAGGAAGTCTTTTAAAAGTAAGAGCTATTTGGGGATTGTACTTTTTTTTTTGTGTGTGTGTGTACATTCCAACTGCACCAATAGAAAGAATGTTGTTTTTAAATACATTGTCTTCTGTTTTACAAAAATGCTGTGTAGAAGAATATTTATTTCTGGCTGCTGACTTTAGTTGTACATTGTCGAATTTGGACAGAAACCATATTGAACCGCACTTGCCCTCTCGTAATCGATTAATTCAGATTGTTAAAACGCATGAGCTATGTGATGTTTGGAGACAGTTTTATGAGGCACAAAAGCAATATACTTGGACTCATGTTCGTGACAGTGTGATTTTGTTGGCAAGATTGGACCGATTCTATGTGTTCAAGCATCACTGTAACATTGTAAGAAGATGTTTAATTACCCCACTGGGTTTTTCTGATCACAGTATGGTGCAGTGGTCTGTGTTTTTAAACTCCATTAAGCCAAGGACTGCATACTGGCAGTTAAACACTACCTTGTTAAGTGACAGGTATTTTAAAAATATGTTTAAACTGTTTTGGAATGAGTTCAGGACCACAAAGGGATCTTTTAAATCTCTATGACAGTGGTGGGATTTTGGGAAAGCCAAAATAAAACAATTTTGTTTGCAGTATACTCAAAAAGTTACTAGAGAGACAACGTTTATTATGAACACCTTGGAGACCCACATTTTAAAACTTCAAGAATTAGCTGAGTCAACTGGTGGCCAGGGTTATTTAGATTATTTGTCACATAAGAGGACACAGTTGGCTGATTTACTGGGTATTAAAACACAGGGGGCTCTGGTCAGGTCCAGGTTCCAGAGTGTGGATCAGATGGATGCTCCATCCAGGTCCTTTTTCAACTTGGAGAAAAAGAACGGTCAAAGCAGAGTCATCCATGCTCTGCGTTCTGAGTCTGGAGGATTATTGACAGACCCTGCGGACATTCGTAGGAGAGCAGTTGTGTTTTATGAAAACCTGTATAAAAATGAACTTGGGGTGGAATACAGTGACAATTAATTTTTTAACGACTTACCCCAGGTGTCTGAGGAAGTCAATGCTGATATTTCTGGTGCTTTGAGCATGGGCGAACTGTACAAGGCCCTCCAAGGCGAGTCTGGAAAGGCACCGGGCATCGACGGCCTGCCAGTAGACTTTTACAAGTCGTTCTGGCCTGAGCTGGGAGAGCACCTGCTGGAGGTATTGAATGAAAGCTTGGCTGAAGGTCAGCTGCCTCTGAGCTGCCGTAGAGCAGTGTTAACCCTCCTGCCCAAGAAAGGCGACCTTACAGACATAAAGTGCTGGCGACCCGTTTCACTGCTCTCAAAAACCCTGGCTAACAGGCTAGCAAGAGGGATGGATGGTGTCATCCATCCTGACCAGACCTACTGTGTTCCTAGTAGGTCAATATTTGACAATGTTTCATTGGTTTGTGATGTTGTAGAGGTCTCCAAGATGTTGAATTTGGATTGTGGGAGTAATCTCATTAGATCAGGAGAAACTTTTACAACAGATAAGGGTCAAACTCCATGGTTTATGTTTGCCAAACTGTAAAAATAATTTTATATTGTCAGCTTATGTCGACGATGTTATAGTCATGATTAGTAGGCAAAGTGACAAACAGGTTTTGTTAAGTTTACTTAAAACTTTTAAAGGTTTATCTTTGGCGAGCGTAAATTGGAGTAAAATTGAAACTTTATTATTAGGTGAGTGGACCGGTGGGAAACCAGGTCTCCCTGAAGGTTTAGGTTGGGGAAAATTAGGTTTTAAATATTTAGGAGTGTACCTTGGTGATGATCTTACAGTGCAAAAAAATTGGAAAGGAGTCATCGAAAAAGTTAAAGGTCACCTGGATAAATGGAGAAGGTTAATTCCAAAGATGTCATATAGAGGGCGTATATTAATTATAAATAACTTAGTTGCTTCTTCACTATGGCATAGGGTTGCATGTATTGATCCTCCCTCACAGTTGTTAGTGAAAATCCAGGCTATTTTAGTAGATTTCTTCTGGGATAAATTGCATTGGGTCCCACAGAGTGTGTTATTCTTGCCTTGGGTGGACATGGCCTAATACAGCTTCACAGCAGAATAGCAACTTTTCGGTTGCAATTGATACAAAGATTACAAGTTGGTTCAGCTGAATTTAAATGGTGTTCTGTTGCATATGTGATTTTGCAAAATCGTGAGAATCTGGGGCTGAACAAAGCTCTTTTTTTATTGGACCCTACGAAATTGAACACTTCTGGTCTACCAGTTTTTTATAGGAACCTCTTTAAGGTGTGGAGTCTTTTTGTTTTTAAAAAAGCAGAGAGTCCACAGTCACTTCATTGGCTATTAGAAGAGCCTTTAGTTCGTGGAGCATGCCTGGATGTGTCTGCCAGTGGACTTTTCCCAGGACTTAACAAGACACTCCTTGACAGTAAAGTCACCACTTTGAGACAATTACTGGAAATATCAGGACTTGATTTTAAGAATAAAGAAGCAACAGCTCAACATCTGGGAATTCGATCAACCCGTATAGTTGTGCAACTATTGGAGAAATGGCAGATGGTTCTTAATACAACGGAAAGAACTTTGTTGACTGAGGTCTCTGTGAACTAAATCCTGAAAACTCTTTTCCTTGTTTATTTCTTTCATTGAATCTAGAAGAGGTTTCTGGAGGGTTTTTAAAAATTATTGAATCTTTGTGTGTAGACTTTTTTTCTTGTACTGGGAAAACTTTGTATAAGAATTGTGTTGTTATTTTTAACAAAAAAATGTTAAATAAGAAAACTGATTCTCCATGGCGTGATTTTTTTAAATTGAATGTGGATAAAAAACCTTAGTGGAGAGCACTTTTTAAACCACCGTTGACGAGAAACACTGATTTACAGTGGAGAATGCTTTTATTTCCATTTTAAATCATGAGATTGATACTGAACGTCCTTTTTTTACTGAGAGGGAAACCATTTTTCATGCATTTGTAAATTGTGCAAGATTAGAGCCTTTATTTTTGTCTTTAGAAAATATTTTCAGAGGTTTAATGAAACTTTTTCTACAGTGTTATTTATGTTGGGTTTTAAATATGTTTTGAAAAGAAGATTTGTCTGTCAGTTGTTGAATTTTGTTTTAGACCAAGCAAAATTGGCTATTTATATAACTAGGAAAAAGAAAGTTGAACAAAACTTGGAGCAGAATGTACTTGTTGTTTTTTCAAACATGCTGAAAGCAAGAATATTGATTATTTTGCTTATACATGCATATGGATGATCTGATCACTTTTGAAGGTATTTGGTGTTGTAATGAGGCTTTGTGCTCTGTATTTGAAGGTGATTTGGTTTTAACACATTTCTTGTAAGTTCGGGGTTCCCTTTCGTTCAGTCACTACGACGTACGTTAGTGACTAACGAATGGGGGTTTCGCCTAGAAGCCTATTACCTTTGAGGTATTTAACAGTGCCCAATGGCAGTGCCAATGCCATGGGCATGCGGAATTTGCGTTCGTAACTCCGCCCCACCTCGTGGGTATATAAGGAAGTACGCTGGCAACATCGCATTATGTTTCTGCTTTGGAGCCAAGAGTATCTCTTCACTCCTTCAAGCCTGCTAACTCTTGAGTCTTTGTCAGCCTTCGAGACGAACAGCTTTCCAGAGGCGTTGGTGTCTACGGCGTGTTCCAGTGATCGCATACTGCCTGCCTGCTGATCTGCGCAGTGGTCCGTCTGACAGCTGGTGTGTGGTCCCTGGGCACTTCGGCGTCTCTGCGAAGCTTCCTCTCATAAAAGAGCTTACACGTGGCACGTCCTTTTCAGGATGTCTCGCCCGTGTACTTCTGGGTGTGGCCGGTTGCTGAGTCCTTACGATGGGCACAATCTCTGCTTGGTATGCTTGGGCGTTCAGCATGCTCAAGCAGCGTTTGCAGCGTTTGTGGATGTGCGGGAGCATGACCATCGCGGTGCTGCGATCAAGACTCAAGGTTCTTCGTAATGAAGTGAGAGTCCCCTCTACCACACCCCGATCTACCGTTCCCCCCGTGGGCGGTACTTCGGCTGGTGGTCAGGGTGATCTGAGGGTGACGGTGTGGAACAAAGCCCCGACGCTCATGCCTCGGGCCACACCCCCCTCTAGCGCTCCGCAACCCGTGAGCGTTCAGGCGGAGATCACAGGGCCTGCTCCGGCACCCTCGCGCATCTTGTTTGGCGCTCCGGAGGATGATGCGATGTCGGTCACCGCATCACAAGGTGGGCTCGAGTCCTCTGAGGATGATGACTCGGCTGTGCTGCCGCCTTCGGGCACGCCAGCATTGCCCGAGTCGGACCCAGAGCTGACAGCCATGTTGTCTCGGGCAGCCGCGAGTCTAGGGATAGAGTGGAACCCTCCACCCTGTCCCGAACGCTCGCGGCTCGATGATTGGTTTTTGGGGACCCGCACTGACACACGTCAGTCCCCGCCCCCAATACCTTTCTTTCCCGAGCTGCATGAGGAGGTTGCGCGGTCCTGGAAGTCCCCGCTGTCTTCCCGTGACCGTTCGGCAACCACCTCCGCCTTCTCCACCCTTGATGGGGCCACGGCCAATGGGTACACTGGGGTCCCCCCAGTTGAACGTTCTGTTGCGATGCAACTGTGTCCGCAGAGCGCTTCAACATGGCGTGGCGACCCTAAGCACCCCTCCAAAGCCTGTCGATTCACATTAACCTTGGTGGCGAAATCGCACAGAGCTGCGGGGCAGACTGCTACCTCTTTTCATGCCATGGCGATCCTCCAGGTCTACCAGGCCAGGATCCTCAAGGACATGCACGAGGGTGGAGTTGATCCGGGGCTCGTGGACGAGGTGCGTGCCGCCACCGACCTCGCCCTCCGGGCGACGAAGGTGACCGCACGCTCCCTGGGTCAAGTGATGTCCACAAATGTGGTCCAGGAGCGACACCTGTGGCTTAACCTGGCCGATATGCGGGACAGCGAGCGAACACGCTTCCTCGATGCACCCATATCCCAGGCTGGCCTCTTCGGCGGAGCGGTTGAAAACTTCGCCCAACAGTTTTCAACCGCCCAGAAGCAGACTGAGGCTATTAAACATAAACTGCCCCGGCGGCCAGCTGCTGCCTCCACCCAGCCGCCGGCACAGTCGCCTCAGCCTGCTCGCCGCCGAGGAAGCCCTCCTAAGGCTCCCGCCCCTCCTGCCCGGTCCAAGCGGCAGCCTACACCCGGGCCGGGTCGCGGAGGAAGCCGTAGGAAGGCGTCCCAGTCCCCTCAGGTCACCCAGCGCCCCGCTAAATGCCAGGCCAAGCGGCGCTCCTGAGACGGACAGCTCAGGGATGGGAAATTCTTTCCAGGAGATGGTAGCAGGACCACTCCTTCCCCCGGTGGAGGGCCGGGGGAGAATCCTTTGTTCAGCTGCTGGCCCCCGGGTCAGCAGCACCCTAATTTGGTCAAAGAAAGAATTCACACTCCCATCCCTGAGCCCCCAGAGATCGGTGATGACGGTGCGCGCCACCCACGGGTCCCGCCACTCGCATCCCTCTCTGTCGACCAGCCCCCTGGCAGAGCAGACCCCAGTGGAACGTGCATCCTCCCCCTGGTCTCCTCTGTCAGGACGCAGTCATTAACCACACCCCCACACCGGGACGCCCAACAGCCTCCCTTGTCCGGGCCGGTAACACTGCATCGCTGCCCCACACCGGGTACGCCTGTAGGCCGAATGACCCCGCTGGTGCAGTTCCTGGGAGCCTGGCTTCAGATTCTGGGACTGTCCCGCTGGGTAGCGAAGACAGTCAGGCGCGGCTACGCCTCCCTGCTTCCGGGGAGTCCGCTTTACTATGGTCGGGCCAATGCCCCTGTCATGCGAGTGGAGGTTGCCACCCTACTGGCGAAGGGTGCAATCGAGTCTGTCCCTCCAGCCGAGATGAAGTCCGGGTTTTACAGCCCCTACTTCAATGTACCCAAAAAGACCGGTGGGTTAAGACCAATCCTGGACCTGCGCATCTTGAACCGTTACCTACACAGGCTTCCGTTCAAGATGTTGACAGTGAAACGCCTTTTCGAATGCGTTCGTCCGGACGATTGGTTTGCAGCGATCGACCTGAAGGACGCCTACTTCCATGTCTCCATCCTACCTCGACACAGACCGTTCCTATGGTTTGCCTTTGAGGGGTGGGCATATCAGTACGCGGTCCTCCCATTCGGGCTATCTCTGTCCCCTCGCGTCTTTACGAAGATCGTCGAGGCAGCCCTTGTGCCCCTCCGGCAGCACGGGGTCCGCATCCTGAACTACCTCGACGACTGGCTCATAATGAGTCACTCTCGAGAGCAGGTTTGCGGACACAGAGATCTGGTTCTCCACCACTTAGCCCGTCTGGGCCTTCGGGTCAACTGGGAGAAGAACAAACTTTGCCCCGTGTAGAGGATCTCTTTTCTCGGTATGGAGATCGACTCGGTCGCCATGTGCGCGCAGCTTAAGAGCGAGCGCTCGCAGTCTCAGCTGACTTGCCTCCGTCAAATCGAGAGCAAGAGTGCGGTTCCACTGAAACAGTTTCAGAGGCTCCTGGGGCATATGGCATCAGGCTCCTGGACAGGACCCCAGCGCCTTCTGCATGTCAATTGCCTCGAGTTGCTGGCAGTACGGTTCGCCCTGCACCGCTTCCGAGCGTTGCTGAGGGGTCAACACGTACTAGTCCGGACAGACAACACGGCCACAGTAGCGTACATCAACCACCAGGAAGGTCTACGCTCCCGCCGTATGTCTCAACTTGCCCACCATCTCGTTTTATGGAGTCAGAAGCACCTGAGGTCCCTTCGTGCTGTCCACATCCTGGGAGAACTGAACCGTGCAGCCAACGAGCTCTCACGGATTCAGCCACTTCCTGGAGAATGGAGACTCCATCCCCAGTCAGTCCAGCTGATTTGGGAACAGTTCGGCGACGCACAGGTAGATCTGTTTGCCTCCCACGACTCTTCCCACTGCAGCCTGTACCATTCCCTGACCGAGGGCACGCTCGGCACGGATGCACTGGCGCACAGCTGGCCACGGGGCCAGATTCTACAATCTCCGAGTGGATCCAGTGTCCGACTATGTACTCGCCCCCCCGAGGGGCCTGTAATGGGCCAGGCTCAGGTGTCTTCGCTTGCTCGCCATTCCTCTCCACGGACGGGATACGTGCGATATTTTCCTCAGGTGAGCTCCACGAGAGCCCTGAGCTCCTCCAGCACTGTCGACGCCGACATCAGTTCAGTCTGCCCTTTCGAGCCCAGACCCTCATGTCCGGCCAGGTGCCCCGTGTGCATGGTTCCCCTCCGGCGACCCCCACACGAGTATTTCCACCGTAAGCCTCCTCAGTGAGCAGGTGTCTTTCCCTTGGCAAGCCCCTGCCACCTTCGACCACCTTCGGCTGGTACCCTAGAGTTTCCCATATGCAGCCCTCAGCGGGTCATATGTGTACTCTCTAAGTCCTCCCCACGGGTAGGCATCTTGGCATTCCCTCACTGGGATATGCTTCCCAGTGTACCTTGGTATTCCTGTGTTAAGTGGGAGTCCTACGGCCTTAAGTGGCGGGATCTCACACTTACGCAGGGTACTGGACGACAGCTGAGTGGCGCTGTTATATTGGAACCCCCATTCGTTAGTCACTAACGTACGTCGTAGTGACTGAACGAAAGGGAACGTCTCGATTACGTATGTAACCCTCGTTCCCTGAGGAGGGAACGGAGACGTACGTTCCTCTGCCACGTCAGCTGTTCTGCTGGAACACGGAGTTCAGATCTTGGCTCCGCAGCAGACACATAATGCGATGTTGCTAGCGTACTTCCTTATATACCCACGAGGTGGGGCGGAGTTACGCATGCAAATTCCGCATGCCCATGGCATTGGCACTGCCATTGGGCGCTGTTAAATACCTCGAAGGTAATAGGCTTCTAGGCGAAACCCCCATTCGTTAGTCACTAACGTACATCTCCGTTCCCTCCTCAGGGAACGAGGGTTACATACGTAACCGAGACGTTACTCTTAATATTTATTCATTTTGTAAGTTAAATATACTGTGAAATGTATTTGTAATAAAAGTTTGTTAAAATTAAAAAAAAAAATTATCTCTCTCTCTCTCCCTCTCTCTCTCTCTCTCTCTCTCTCTCTCTCTCTCTCTCTCTCTCTCTCTCTCTCAGAGGAAGTACGCGTCTCCGTCACAGGAAAGAAACACTCAAACCTCCTCTGAACACACATCGAGAGCTTCAGAAGAACTGAATCTACAGACAACAGAGAAGATCATTTAATAAGAGAGAAGAATGAAGATCATCTGGACTTTCACTCTGCTGGTGATTCCTGGTAAGAATCTGAACTCAGAAGAACAGAACCGAGATTAAATAATGAACACAAGTCTTTATCTAATGACCTTAGACATGAATCTCCCTTCAGTGTGTATTAGTGTTGTGTTAAGATGCTGGTTTGTTGTAGGTGTCGTGAGCTCCATGAGAGTGACCGGATATACAGGAGGCGGAGTCAAAATTTCATGCAAATATAATAAAAGATTTACAAAGAATCAAATGTATTTTTGTAAAGGACAGTGGCCATACTGCACAGATCAAATCAAGACTAATGAGAAAAATTAATGGGTTGATTCTGGAAGATTCTCTCTGTATGACGACACAAGATCAGCCGTCTTCACTGTGACCATCAGAGATCTGAGTGAACGGGATTCTGGGATGTACTATTGTGGAACTGAAATAGTTGAACCGGATTCCTCCATTAAAGTGAATCTAAAGGTTATAACTGGTGAGTAACTGAGATTCCACAACATCACGATCCTCAACACTGACTGGAATTACTGCCGTTCACTCGTCTAACTCATAACTCACGCCATCAATAACCTTTTTATCTGCTGATGGAAGATTTACACTCATCATCTGGACTTGAGTTCATAAATGTTGTAGCAAAGTGAAGATAAATCTGTAAATCTGGAGAATGTTTTCCTGTAATAAACACTATCAGAGCCTCAGAATGGGAACATGACAGACGATTCTCCGTTCATGAGGGCAGATCTGCAGGGCTCTTACGTGTGTTTATCAGAGAGCTGAAGGAGAACGACTCTGGAGAATATAAGATTATAGTCAAAGTTTCTGAAGACTACAGTTTCTTCTCTGAGTTTAGCCTGAACATTGAGAAGGGTGAGCCGCTTTCAGTCATGATGAGGTGAATCCATGAATATATCTGGTCATTCTAACATTACTGCGCTTTATTTGGATCTGAAACAGATGATTGTGTGAAGAGCATCAGTCTATCAGCGGCTGCAGGAGGATCTGTGAACATCAGATGCAAATACCCACAATCCCACAGCAGTGATGTGAAGTTTCTCTGCTGGAGATCTGGAGCTGATCTCTGTGCTGAAGAGACGTCTGTGAATGAGAGCAGAAGATGGAGGCGTGAGGGAAAGATCCAGCTGTATGATGACAGAGAAGAGCGGCTCCTGACGGGAAGCATCAGTCATGTGACTGAACAACATTCAGAATACTGGTGTGGAGTTCAGTCTGATGGAGGACACAAGAGCTTCATCACACGAGTCCTGATCAACCTCACAGGTGCGGATGCTTTTCTCACTGATATTAATCATAAGGTAGTGTAACATCTCTTCAGCAGGGGCCTCATTTATAAAACTTTGCGTAGGATTTGCGTCAGAAGTGGTGTACGGATGAAACATAGGATGTGCGTACGCACAGAAATATTCGGATTTATAAAACCGTGCGCACGCACATCCTACGCAGTTTTCCCTTAATAAATCACAATCAATTCTAAATGTAGCGCAGCTTTTGCGGCTTCATGTCACGCCCTAGTTGCCCATAAATAGTCCGTGAAACGCCCACAAGTTAATATTCATCGATTGCGAAATCATGGCAAATACAGAGAGGAAATCAAAAAACGTAACTTCACTCAATGTGAAGTAGAAATTATCGTTGGCGAGGTGGAAAAGAGGAGAAAAATATTTTTTGGAGGGCACAGTGAGGGCATTAGGCCTAATGCCAAAAAGGCACTTGAGGTGCAAAAGGTTGCAGACGCCGTAAATGCTGTAGCCTCACAACCTCGGACCGTGGCCGAAAAAAAAAAGAAATGCTCGGACATCAAAGTCGAGGCAAAAAAGCGTCTAGCGCTCCATCGCCACAGTGTTTCTGCCACGGGTGGGGGAGACGGGACACCGGAGCGGACCCCTCTTGATGAGAGACTGGCGGCAATTATTGGGGAATCCCTATTAATCCCTATCCCTATTATCTACGTGGAAATGGGAAATAGTTCAGTGCAAATGTAATTTCTTGCAGCTTTCTGAATGGTTGAGACATACGTCATATGTTATTTTATCGAAAATAAAACAAACTAAAGGCATTTGCATGAATACCATGATTCCGTAGCTGATGAAGAAATTTTTACTATGAAAACAACTTTCCCCAGTGGACAATTAATACATCTAGCCTATCTATTTATCTATATATCTCCCTGATTATCTATCTATCTGTCTATCTAATTGCATCTATATCTGCTCCGCCAGACGGACACATTGACGAGAATATCAGTTTTGTAAATTATTTCGTTGTTTACCATATTATTTATGAGGATGAATTGCATAACATGCCAATATTTCACTTTTTTTTTTTTTTTTTTTTGCATTTCTGTTGTAATTTTCGTTTGATTTTGTTTGTTTTACACTGCAGATCGATCAAACGGGTGTTCGTGTAGGCTGTTAATTGCAATACTTGCTTTGTGAAGTCTTCAAGTTATTTATGAGAGGTAGTATTGCCATTTCTTTTACACAACGGTCTACAGTTTCACACACTTTCACGTGTTTCTTCCATCTGCCGACGGTGTCGCCATTTCTCATTTCACCCGTTTTTGTGCGTACGCCTGGGTCAGAGCTTGCGCATTTTCCCGTCAAGTTTGCTTTTTATAAATACCAATTATTGCGTAGAGAGTGGCGTACGCCTTCTTTTGTGCGTATGCAACGTTTATAAATGAGGCCCCAGATCACTGTGTGTTATTTATCAGGATGCTTGAAGCTGATTCTATAAGCAGGTTTAACCACAGGCTTATTTTTCATTTAGATATTCTGTCTGTTTAACCGCAAAACCACAAACTGCAGTTCGTATGATTGTCATTCTACAGCAGTGTGTGAACGCAGGACTGAGATCTGGATGCAGTTTTTAGTTCTGTGTGTGTTAATCTCGTATCACTGCAGTGTTTAGTGTGCTCATCTGGACACAGGATAGTTAACTGCAGTTTAAGGGAGCTCGTCAGTGACACTGCTGTACTGTATTATTCAGTGTGAAACCATAAGCGTTTTTTACAGAAACACAAACAAAAAGTTTCTGTGTATCAGCAACTTGAATTCTGGGTAATGAATGTGTGAAAGCCATCAGTAACATGTCTCTTCACCATTAGAGAATGATGTCAAGTTCTGGTGTGAAAAAAAGCATTTTTTAGAAAAAAAAATTTTTTCATTTTCATATACAAAATTCTCAGAGACATCATCACCATCACCACCATCATCATCATCATCAGCTTCTTCTACTTCACCGTTCACAGGTGTCTCCAGAACTTCTACATCACTGCCGTCTCTGAACACATCAGCAGGTGATCTTGAGCTGAAATACAAACATGTGTTCAGTGGGTGGAGCCTGATTAGCCTGGTTTTACCAGACTCTCGTACATTTCATTTGTACATAGAGTCTGGCCACTCTCCATTGACAAGCGTTTACTTCCTTGAAGGAGGGTACTCTGTTGAAGTTTAAAACTATTGGATCTGCCAAGAGTCACTCTGATCTGCCTAACCAATCGCTAACGTTTGGTCGTGACGTATGTCACGCGCCGTTCGCCTTTGATTTTCACATTAACTGTGCACACCACCTCAGTCAGTGTCAGTGATAAAACCTTGTGCATTCGGATAGTTATTTATTCACGGTGGAGAGGAGAGTTTTGTGATCGGAACGCGCTGCTCTCGTGGTGCATATCTCGTGCAATCATAACATGATTGTATGCTGTAAATAAAATGTCATATGCTTGGTATGATAAGAATAAATGCTGCCGTGAATAACAGCCCAATTCAAATGTTTACGTGCTTTTCTTCTTTTATTTTTTGAGCGGTGATGAAATATTTTGCTCTTGTAAACACTTGCCAGTATTTAAAGAAATACAAGTCTAGAAATGCAAATTACAGCTCACGCAACAGTACGGTGCTCTGAAGGGGTCTATAAACGATATAAACAGTGAGTTTTGAAGTGATATATTCTTGAAAACTCAGAGATGTGGATTCGGACAGCAATTACATTACCACACGACCTTGGTGTTTGTCAAAAGCAGTCGATAATTCAGCCTGGGTTTTTCTCGCGGGTGGTGGGAGACGGACGGCTTCAGCAACTCCTTCACCACTAACGGAGCGAGCTGAAAAATACTTTTTCCGGACCACAACATCAGCAGTACAGCAGTGATTGTTCTTGCTCCGTGTATCGGGAGTTCGTTTGGTCAGGGAAGAAGGAGGCGGGAATCGGCGAACGTTTAACAACTTTTAATCAAATAATAAACACAAAATGAAAGTAAAAGCGGCAGCCCCTCACGGACTGCCGCGCACAAACATAACAAAACACAACTTAAAATCCAGGCCTGGTCCTCTCTCGTCCTTCACCGGTGTCGCTCGTCCTTATATGCCTTCGTGCTCCCTCATGAGAGGACTCGAGACCGGTGTGTCTCAATCACGCACACCGGTGTCGCTCGCTCGTCCACCTCGCCACACTCCGGTTTTAACTTCTGGACATTCGTCAGCGCTGCCACACACTTGCATCTTTCACCGCCGCCATTACTGAACTACAACTCAAACTAGCGCACGACATCAACGTCATCGTTCTCAGCCACTCCCTCTGTTCGCTGATTGGACCGGTAAAAAATTGTTCGGGCGAAAACCTAAGCATATACAGCAGTCCCAGACGTAGTACTGAAGGAAAATGAAAATTGAGCGGAAGTACGTAGGAGGGCGGAGCCAGGCTAGAGCCTGACTCTCCTAGCAACTCAAATAAATTACTAAAAATAAAAATAAATTATATTTTCAACTGTAAAATACATAATAATTACATTTAATACATTTTAAATAGTTAGTATGTAAAAATAAATGGCAATAATAACCCAATCATTCTCAATTGCATACTGAGTTGAATCTGCATTTTGGTGGTTCGTTATGGAATGCAAAAACTCCTGAAATAATAAATAAATACATAAATAAAGACTAGATTCATCTTAACCCTTAATCGCCCCTCAAGTAGGGTTTACGTTTGAGTCCCTTGGGGTCAGATAGACCCCAAACTTTTACAGAGCGATTGCATAAGGAAATATAATTTTTTTACATGGAAAACTATATATCATTTTTTTTATTTACTTCTCAACTATACATTTATGCTGTGTTTTTGTGGGTATTTGGTAGTTTTTTACCTATTTACTGCACAAATACTTAACTATGTCATAAATTGGCTCATTAAAAAATGACGATTGAATGATGATCTTAAATAAATATAAATAGTTTTTGGACATTGCTCTATGTGTTAGGGATAGAATACCGCCATCTGTAGGTTTGTGGAAAAACTTTAGGAATTATAGTTAAAGAGAAAGAGGGAAAATGGGAAAAAAAATGGGTTTTCCCTCCAGGCATCTGGGAACGAATGGGTTCATTCAAACCACATCATTAAAGGGGTGATGAACTGATAAATCAACTTTCCCTTGAGCTTTTGATATATAAAAGGTCATGGTAATATAAGAATATCCTGTAAGCTGAAATCTTCCTTGTTAGTCAAAGAAAAGCTTTTATTGACACCAGGCTCAGAAAACGAGAGCTCTCAGAATATGCGGATCTCTTACGTAATAGGACCTAGACGCCGCCGCTACAGATAAATATGCTTGTGTAGCCCCGCACACCGACTCGTGTTTGATATTTTGCGAGTCCTCTGAGCATTTCCCTTAGACGATTCCTGGGACTGAGAGGAGCTGAAGCTCATTAAATATGCAAATCTTATCCAATCCTAGCCGTGGGCGTTTACTTCCAAGTGTTCAGTGCGGCACGCCCATCAAATCCAAGTGTTTTTCAGAGAGCCTAAAAAATAGAGAATAAAAAAAATAAAAAAGCCAGTTCATGACACCTTTAAAGTCCACCAACAGAGTCCACAAAAATCTTCAACATAATCCTCTGCGGTGCGATTTCCTTGACAGAGACGCAAGAGGCGAACTGCTGGGGTCATTTTATCAGTCGTGTATTCTGTAACGATTCCTCTGAGGCGTGTTTATATGAACTCAAGTGCAGTTTATTAACAAAACGTGAACAAATACACAATAAAGACAAGACTTGATCTTGAATAGAAACATGAAATCGTATCGTGACTTCAGTATCGTGACTTCAGTATCGTGACTTCAGTATCGTGATGTGTATCGTATCGTGACATTGTTGGTGATACACAGCCCTATTGTGTTGTGGACTCCCTGCCTGCAAAGAAATTGTCACTTAAATGATCGATTTTGTTACACATTCTAAGCACTGTAAATGCTAAGGAAGAATTATTTTTCTGTGGCCATGAAAAATACCCTACTCTTAGAATGAATTAATAATCAATACTGAGTGTTCACAGTGAGTGAGTAACTGAGTGAGTGAGTGAGTGAGTGACTGAGTGAGTGATTGTAATGTTAGTGTAGCTACATCAAGTTAATCTCATAAACTGATTCAAATATCCATAATGAATAATCATAATGAGTTATGAATAATTATTAATATTTCCCCTTTGAGCTAGCTCACTACAACATTAAACGTTTACCTGAAGCCTCTTATCCCGATGTCTATAATTATCTGGTTGATATTGTGTGCAACACGAGAGATGCAGTCTGCATTTTTTATTGCATAATTATTCAGTACAAATAAGAATACAGAACAAGGAACAAGAGCATGTGGAAGAAAAAATACAGAGAAGAAAAAAAACTAAAATTACAATTTAGGGCTGGCAAAATTAACTTGTTAAACTGAAAAAATGTAATCACGTGTTAATGCATTAAACATATTTAGGGTGAATTGTCTTAATATGGGAAATTTTTTGCATTTCAGACTTCTGTGACATATTGCGATGTGTAGCCAAAACATTAGATCCACACTCAATACCATTTTAAATGAGTTGAATAAAGTCTTAAAGTGACAACAGCCTAATAAACCTGCTGCTGTCTGTCATAAATTATAATCAAAGAACAAACGACAAAGAGAAAATCACTCACTGCTCGTGACTGAATAACTTCTGTAGCTTTAATAAGGATTCATCTATATTTAATTTATAATTTACGCAGTGAAGATTGTGACGTGTTATTACAGAATAATTAATTACAGAAAAATGTGTGAGTAGTTAATTTTTTTATCGATTGACAGCACTAAATTTACATACAAATTATTCAATAATACATGATGTTTCAAAGCTTTATTAATGAAGGAGATTTTCTGAAGTGATGACAATAGTAACTGTAAATCATAAGAAAATTATTTCCCATTAAGTTTGAAATTGTAACATTTATCTTGCTTTGTGAATATGGCATTTCCCCATCATACAAATAAAGTTTGAGACATCAGAGTGAAAAATGTTTGCATAGCTGGTGAAACAGAAGAAACAAGGAAGCTGAAAATTTGAATTAACATTTTGGGATAATAAAGATTTATTTTATTAATTAAACTAAAATTTGTTTGGCACTGTCCATATCTTATGAAATGTTATATTTGGGAAATGTGCTAACCATTTCCCATACGCTTTAATAATTGGATTATTACTATCAGTGACAAAGTTTCTTAAAAACTGTTTTGTTAATTTAACACCCAGGATATTAACCCCTTGTATAAATAGTTGAGGGATATTCCAACACAAAATACAGTATAACTTAAAAGATTTAACCAAACACAACAAATTAGAAGGGATAATATTTGTAAGATTAATGTAGTTTTTTTTTTTTTTTCATTCTGCAGTCTGGATGCTTACAATGGACTACTTGCACAACTACTTCAGTGTTCTTATTTACTACTTGAAAGTCCCTTTTAAATTAAGTCTGTTGACTCAGTGACCATATTCGTGACGCAAATATATTCATATCTATTTGAATGGGGGAATCCTGAAATCTCAAAAACTGCTTGCCGAACTCACAATTAAATGCCATATTTCAAATCAGTAACAAATTCTGACACGATCTGTCCCATAAATGTTGTTTCTTATGTTCAAATAGCATTCCCATTCATAAGTATATTCTATAGTCTTTGATACAGACAGTTACTCATGAGAACGCAGATTATTACTACATTTTATGGCTGTCAATTGATTCAAACATTTAAAGAAATCTAAAAGTAATATTGTTTATTTATTCTGACATTTAACTAAAGCTAAATTTCTCATCACATGAGCCCTTTTGACAACTTTGTGTGTAACATAGTTGCCATCCTATCCAACATAAAACAATTCAATCAGTAATCATGGCCTGCCCAGAATTACCACTGTATGATTCTCTCTTAGCTATACACGACATATTAACTATACCTCATAAGTATTGTAACACCTGCATCCAGATGACAGAAATACTACAGGTCAATGGGTTTTATAGTATTTCGCAATCGTCTTGTTTTTTTGCATGTAACTGTTTTGTTTTCTGGGCTCTTTTAAAGATGTTGTTTTTGATGTAGTGCTTCCCTTCATTTCTCTTCACCATTTCATCAACCTTCATTAGAAGTTCTATGGCTTGAAATCGGTCCCACATTGTCTTATTTTTGAATGAGTGAAATCTGCCACCGCAGCTGTCAATCAGTGACTGTAGATCATTGTGTATCCTGATAAACTCTTTCAAAGGATCTTTTATCAGGAAATTCAGCGAATCAGCATGAGTGAAAAGAACGATTGTGTGATTTAAAACATCACTTTCAAGGTTCTGCTGAAGCCATTTCATTGTGTAATTCTCTTCCTCTGTGAGTCTCTTCACTCTGATGACTAGTAGAAACACATGAGGACCAGGAGCAGACATTTCTAAGCTTTTCTCAACTTTAGACTGTTGAATGAAGCCCAAGGGACCTAACATTATGGCTGGAGTGTCTATTATTGAGATGGTTCTTCCAGACACAACTGTTGCTTGATTCTCACAGTTAGTAGTGGTTGACACAGGACTTGCTCTGAAAGCATTTCTGCCCAGGATGGTGTTTCCTGTTGAGCTCTTTCCGGATGCCAGTGGACCCAGCAGCACAATCCGAAGATCTGAGGGAGAGGAATATATGAGGTCATTTGAACTGAAAATTAAAGAAATTGAAATTGTATACATTGCTTGTTGTGATCAGCATGGCTAGACAAATTGCAGTTTAAGTACCTTTAAGTACCTTAGAGTATATGTAAGGGAGCGTGGGGCACAACCTAACGCGGGGTTAGTTGTAACACGCATGGTTTAACACTTTCCACACATGCCAGGATGACAAAACTTAGTGTATTTACTAGTTGCCATATCAACATTATTGAGAGAAAAAATAGCGCCAAAATTAAAAAATATTTGGAAGATATCACTGAACATTTATTTAACCATAGCAAAAGTAAATTTCTTACTTAAGTTTATTTTTCATCTCTGTTTTTTGTGTTTATTTAAAACAAGACAAATCTGATATTATTTTAATCCTATATCTGTTATTTAACAGTTGAGATGTTCTTTAATGCTGATCTAACAGCAGAAGACACGAGCCGCGGTTTAAATCCCAGTTGCGCAGCTGGGGTGTGTTAACACTGCATTACACTGAGCCCCTATTAGAACTACGCTATTATTCTATACTTTTATTAATTCTTTTGAGAAACCATGAGAAAATGGTGAATAATGACTGAGAGTCAATGTTCCGAAATTATTCATTATTATTATGTTTTTAATGCTGTTTAGCTGTATTTAGCGATGTGTTTGTTGTCAAATGCAAAAATCTGTATATTTTTAATGACTTGATTTACCTGATTATATCAGGTAACATTTTAAGCTGTCATTTGGTCATGTTACAATGTACCTCACCTACAGGCCATGTTGTCACAATTTACTTCCATTCTTTCGAGGTAAATCAAGAAAAAAGTATACACTGTATTAATGAAACACAACCCCATATTTGTACTAGACATGTGGGGAATTAATGTGAGAAAAAAATAAATATCCTGAACCCCAAGTGGATTTACACAAACTGAGACAGTCAAAAAGCGTTAGGTTGTGCTCTGCTCTCCCCTACTAAGCCTTCACCTGTTTAATAGTTGGGCTAAAATACAGTTATTTAAAACATAAATCTATGTGAAGTGTTCCCAGATGATTTACTAATGCATGTCTAATACACGTTACACATGCAGAACCACAAGGAAATCTTGGACATGTTAAGTTATTCAAATTATGAATGATTTAATGTTTACCTTGTCTTGACAGAATGTTTGGTAACATTGCTCTTTCTAATGACAAACTCAGAGCCATCTCACTTAACTCTAAGCCCATCATGAGTCTCATGAGATCATCTGTTTCTCTATGTAGTTTCTGTAAGTCCGTCTCCCTCTTTGTGGCCTCTTGATTTCTCTCATCATCTCCTTTCTTCCTCTCTTCTTTGCTTTGTGTATTTATTTCCTCATCTTGATTTATTCCTCTTTCTTGCTCGCCCTTCTCTTGAGGGGATGTGGGTGCAGGAAAAGTTTGTCTTGTTTCTTTTTGCTTCTGTCTCTGCTCTCCGGGTTTGTTTTGAGCTTTCAGTCTCTTTTCATTAGCACAATGTTCTCCTGCATTGTCTTTAATCAGTTGTTCGATCTTCTCCAGCAGCTCTATGACCTGATTTTGATTGTTTCTGTCTTGATTGTTGAATGAGTGAAATCTGCCTCCACAACTGTGTACTAGTGAATCCAAATCAGGGCTTTTTCTGATATACTCATTCAAAGACTCGTCCTTCAGCAAATCAGCGTGAGTGAACAGAATGATAGTGTGACGTACAGCATCGTCTCCAAAGTTCTGCTGAATCCATTTCACAGTATTTTCTTCCTCCTCTAAGACTCTCTCATTCAGTCTGATGATCAGTAGAAACACGCGAGGACCAGGAGCAGACACATCTAAGCATTTCTCAATGTCTCTCTTGAGTTCGTGTTGAAAGTGCCTGAACCACCGGGAATCTAGAAATCCTGGAGTGTCAATGATTGAGATGGTTCTTCCAGACACCACTGCGTCTTTTTTCTCACAGGTGCAGGTCCAATTCATTCTGAACACATTTTTGCTCTGAATGGTGTTTGCTGTTGCAGTTTTTCCCGCTCCACTTTTACCCACCAGAATAATATTCAGACCTGCTGTAAGAGGAAATATACATGCTATTGTTTACACTTAGAAAACTTGACAATTTGAAATTTGTATTGACATGATTATTTTATCATTAACCCTGCATAATGTTTTCCTGCAGTGGACAGATGTGAAAATCATGAAAAGTAAATACACTATATTGCCAAAAGTATTGGGACGCCTGCCTTTACATGCACATGAGCTTTAATGATATCCCAAACCCAGATTCGTCCATGGGATTGTCAGACAGAGAAGCGTGATTGGTCACTCAGAGAACATGTCTCCACTGCTCTAGAGTCCAGTGGCGGCGCGCTTTACCCCACTGCATCCCACGCTTTGCATTGCACTTGGTGATGTAAGGCTTGGATGAGCTGCTCGGCCATGGAAACCCATTCCATGAAGCTCTACACACTGATCTTGAGCTCATCTGAAGGCCACAGGAGTTTGGAGATCTGGAGCTCTTGACTCTGCAGAAAGTTGGTGTGACCCTCAGCATGCGCTGACCCTGCTCTGTGATTTCATTTTGTGGCTGAGTTGCTGTTGCTCCCAATCGCTTCCACTTTGTTATAATCCCACTAACAGTTGAGCGTGGAATATTTAGTATAATATTTGGACTTATTGCACAGGTGTCCACCGATCACGGCCCCACGCTTGAGTTCTCTGAGCTCCTGAGAGCGGCCCATTCTCTCACTAATGTGTGTAGAAGCGAACACACACACACACACACACTCCTGAGAGCGGCCCATTCTCTCACTAATGTGTGTAGAAGCGAACACACACACACACACACACACACACTCCTGAGAGCGGCCCATTCTCTCACTAATGTGTGTAGAAGCCAACACACACACACACACACACACACACTCCTGAGAGCGGCCCATTCTCTCACTAATGTGTGTAGAAGCCAACACACACACACACTCCTGATAGCGGCCCATTCTCTCACTAATGTGTGTAGAAGCGAACACACACACACACACACACACACACACACACTCCTGAGAGCGGCCCATTCTCTCTCTAATGTGTGTAGAAGCGTCTGCACTAGAGCTGGAGTTATATACCTGTGGCCATGAAGGGATTGAACACCTGAACTCAGGGATCTGGAGGGGCGGCACAATACTTTTGCCAATATAGTGTATTATGAAATTTAAATACTCTAAGGAAAATATATAGAAATAAAACTAAATGACTTCACAAACTTACTTGCTTCCTCCTCTGGATGTATCTCTCTCATCTGCTCTTGTGTGTGTGTCTCTTCATGGCCTTTCCTCACCATTTCTTGTTTCATTTTCTCCTCCTGCTCTCTGAGTTTTGTCTTTGGGTAGACCTCATTCTTATAGTGCTGATCTTTATTGTTCCTCACCATTTCATCAATGTTCTTCAGGAGCTTTGTGATATGTTTGGGATCACATTCGTTTTTGCTGTTTATCACATGAAATCTTCCCTCAAAATAGTTAAATATTTTCTGTGTTTCTTCACCCTCAGTGATTTGAATCCATTCTCTTTTGGAAACATTTTCTCTTCCAGTAAACAGAACCATTGTGAACAGCAAAGCTTCTTCTCCAAAGACCTCTAGAATTTGCTCCACAATGTTCCTTTCATCCTCTTTGAAGTTCTCCAGGTTGATGACGAGCAGGAACACATGAGGACCAGGATCAGAGAGATCCAGACTCTTCATCATTTGCTTCTGCAGCTCTTCATCAGTCAGATCAGTGTTGAAGAATCCTGGAGTGTCAATGATGGAGATGTTTCTGTCTTCTACTCTTCCTCTCTGTATCTCACTCTCTCTGGTTCTGCTCTCTTTAAAAACCTCTCGACCCAGTATTGCATTTCCCATTGCACTCTTTCCTACACCACTGACTCCCAGTAACACAATCCGCAGATCCTGCGAATCATCTGTCAAAGAGTTTAGAGATCTTGTTGTCATTGCTTCAATGATTCTAACGTGCCTATATTTACAATCTACTGGTGCCTAACCAACATGTAGTTCTGCCATAATGTGAGCACATTTACCTATACACAGTAATTATGGAGAATGTTGGAGTCAGTAATGTTTACTTGTTTTCTAACCCGCTACTCACCATAATCATGTGCCTGCTGAAATCTTGAGGTGTGTGTGAGGAACAGAAAGTAGGAAGTTTATGACAACTCACACTAATTACATCCAGCTAAGCTAATAACCTTAGACTCACTAACCCAACAAGATATTAACTTACATCTTATAAAAATACAAAACAAATTAATTGTTTGGTAATGATACACAATATATCCAATCTTAGATCATGATGTACAAATATGAGAATATGTTACTCTCCTACTCTGGCACAGACCTTCTCCTGCCACTTCTTGTTTCTATCAGAACTAAAGAATAGAAACTGTTTTGAAGAAACAATTCTTCTCTAAAATGCTTCAGCATGCATTGCAAAAAAAAGTCCACACTCAAGTGTTAAGATGAACTCTGAAGCTGTTAGAGTTAACAAGATAATAAAGTGATTAAATGAGTTAAGATTGAACATTAGTGATGAATAATCTGTTAATTTTATATCAATGATTATAGCAGCCCTGTGTTAAAATAATCTGAATGATTTTAAAAGTTATTCTGCCGAAAAAGATTCAAAGTATTTCACAGTTTAGACACAAGCAGACATCCCAAATCAGACAATCAAATGAAAAGCTTCATGCAGCAGTGCATGCTGGGTGCCACAATTAAAACTCATCCATGATTCTATGGATCATTTTTGAGTATAAATGTGTCATTTTGAGTAGAAAAAGAACTCCCGATGTCACAAAACAGCAAGCTACTAAACGTAATAACAAAAGAAATGATAAAAACGCAGTATATACAGATGGAAAACATGCAACTATTATAACGTTTATATTTACGTTTTAATGTCTACAATCTTAAATTGAGTAATAATATAGGATTTACTGTGTTTTGAACTAACTTAGCAGAAATTACATTTGTTTTTCTGTAGTATTTAGAATATTTTTTATCAGTGTTCTTCAGATTATCTTAACACCATAGGAACACAGTTACAGCAGCCAAAAAGTTACGTCAACTAAAGCAAACACTGATCACCATAATGATGACTATTATTATTTTCAACAAATCATCAACATCTAGACTTCTGTTAATTCTCATTAAGAACTTCTGTAGATGTCTGACAGAAATAAAGTCAAACTTGTTTGTAATAAGTGAAACTGTTAATGCTGTTTTTAACCCTCCTCTGCTTCGATCTGTAAGTGTTTAATGTTCTGTTGGGATTTAAAGGATTTCTGTTGTCTGAGTTTTGTGTTGAAGAGTAAAGCCTGCGCTTCAGTCCAGAATGAGCAGAGAAACACTGATATTATGCTGCATGTTGCTTTATTTTATAGGTATTAACTTTGCGGTGATATCTTTTAACTACTTTGTTTTTTTTTTTTGTTTTTTTTTTATTTGATTAAATTTCAGACATTCACATAGTATTTGCAGCTTAATAAATGCACAGTCTATCATTGTCCCAACACTCTTTTGTATGTCTTTGTATTAACAACGTACAACTTTGAGTATCCATAATACATTTAAGGAATTTTCCACGTTTTCCAAGTACACTCAACTAATTACATTTTACAGTGTAAATATATTGTCACATTTTTCAATATATGAAAAGTGGCAATTCCTTATGTATTATTCAATATACTGTAATATATTAACACAACATATTAAAACAATATATTATATCATAAACATATGGAAATATATTTTCGGTCCGTAAGGGATCACAGGGCTGTTGTAACCAATGAAGTTAAAAAAACACATCAACCATATAACCAAAGATTAGAATCTGATTAAGATCAGTGATTCAGGTAATTTATGTTGTTATCAAAATGTTTCCTCTTGGCTTTTTTCCCCTATAACAAATGTGCTTTATAAACACACTGTTGTACCAGCCAGTGAAAAACCAATTTTAAAATAAAAATAAAAATCTTTTACACCCCTGTAAACCCTGGGCTGTCTTTTACTGCCGTACTCTGCATATTACATTAGGTAATTTAATATATACTGACCTTCATATGCTGATGCCATAATGACTTTTTGATTCTTGCTTGTTCCCTCCTGCCAATTATGATCAGTGAACAAGTGGCCCCTTGTTCCTTCACAATGAAGCACAAAGTCTCTTTTCAAATCCTTCACACTCTCTGTTCCTTTTTGGTGGAAAGAAAATACCAACCTCTGAACACTCTGCTGAGACCGGCTCAATTCTCAAGACAGAGAATTACTGTACACTTCCCCAAACACTTACTGTACCTATACAGAGACGCTTGCGAGCCATCTCTCTCCCGAGTCGGCATCGACCATTAAGGCTCCGTCGCTACCCACTAAGCTGCTCAGAGCCACCTCAGCATTAGTGGGTAAATCATACTCGGCAGCAGGTCAGGCCACCGCATGTCTGCATTCTATGGCTATAGTGCAGGCATATCAGGCTGACCTGCTGAGGGACCTGGGGGAAAGCAATGAGATCGGGGCTGATGTTGTTAGCGAGCTCCGATCCTCGGCAGATTTAGCCCTCCGTGCCACCAAGGAGACGGCCAGATGTATTGGTCGTTCTATGGCAGCCCTGGTGGTCACGGAGAGACATCTTTGGCTAAATCTGACCTAGATAAAGGAGAAAGATAAGAGTTTCCTGCTAGATGTGCCGGTGTCTCCTGAGGGCCTGTTCGGTGACTCCGTTACTACGGTTACCGACAGGTTTCAGGAGGCAAAGAAACAATCTGCGGTGCTCAAGCAGTTTCTCCCCCACAAAACAAAAAGGTTCCCCCGCCAGACAGGGTGTCAGGCTTTTACAGCCGGTACTTCATAGTGCCAAAGAAGGATGGAGGGCTGCGCCCTATCTTGGATCTTTGCGTCCTGAACCGGGCCGTAGCGAAGCTCAAGTTCAGGATGCTCACACTCAAACAGATTGTGTCTCAGATCAGGTCCGTGGCACTGGTTTGTCACGATAGATCTCAAAGATGCGTATTTCCATGTCTCCATCCTTCCGCAGCATAGGAAGTACCTGAAGTACGCTTTCAAGGGAGAAGCGTATCAATATCGTGTGCTTCCCTTCGGTCTAGCCCTTTCACCCCGCACATTCACGAAGTGTGTGGACGCTGCGTTAGTCCCCTTGCGTATGCAGGGGATTCGTATTCTCAATTAAATCAACGACTGGCTGATCCTAGCACAATCAGCTCGTCTCGCGGCTCAACATCGAGATGTTGTGCTCGCGCACATGAGGAAGTTAGGGCTGAGGCTCAACTCCAAGAAGAGCGTTCTTTCTCTGATCCAGAGAATAACGTATCTAGGCGTGAGTTGGGATTCAGTCTCTATGCGGGTCCGCTTATCAGAGCCTCACATAGGGTCGATCCGCTCGGCCGTGAGAGGGGTGAAGCTAGACCAGTCACTTACTGTAAAGCAGTTTCAGAGACTGTTGGGTCTCATGGCAGCAGCGTCCAATATCATTCCCTGCGGCCTGTTGTACGTGAGACCGTTACAGTGATGGCTCAAAACCAGAGGTTTTTCCCAGAGGGGAAATTCCTTTCGGGTGATAAAGGTTTTGCGGCGATGTCTCCGCTCCTTGGTCATGTGGAAGGATCCTTGGTTTCTGGCCCAAGACCTGTTACTGGGGGCACCGTGCCAGCGGGAATCTCTGAGCACGGATGCCTCCCTTACAGGCTGGGGGGCCCAAGGCTTATGGCAGGAACACCATAATTCGTGGCACATAAATTGTCTAGAAATGTTGGCAGTGTTTCAGGCTCTGAAGCACTTCCGGCCGTATCTCAGGGGCCATCATGTGCTTGTTCACACAGACAGCACATCGGTGGTCTCCTATATCAACCATCAGGGGGGTCTGAGGTCTCGTCAGTTGCACAAGCTGGCGCGCCTTATTCTCCTCTGGTCACAGGGGAGATTTTTCTCAGTGAGAGCTATGTACATTCCTGGGTGGTTGAATGTGGAAGCAGACATCCTGTCGAGACAGGGGCCGAGGCCCGGGGAATGGAGACTTCACACCGAGGTGGTGGAGCTCCTTTGGGAGAAGTTCGGCAGGGCCCAAGTGGACCTGTTTGCAACTCACAAGAACACCCATTGTCAACTGTGGTTCTCCCTAACGCCTCCAGCTCCTCTCGGACTGGACGCAATGGTGCAGGAGTGGCCGAGGCTGCCCCTGTACGCATTTCCCCCGATCGCTCTGCTTCCGGGAGTTCTAGAGAGAGTGCGCTGGGACGGGGCCCGTCTTCTGCTAGTAGCCCCGTTCTGGCCGGGCCGAGTTTGGTTCTCAGACATTGTGTCTCTCCTCGACGGCTCTCCCCTGGAGATTCCGCTCAGAGAGGACCTTCTCTCTCAGGCGGGCGGTGTCTTCGTACACACTCGCCCAGAGGTGTGGAAGCTGTGGGCTTGGCCTCTGAGGGGGCCCAGCTCATAAGTTCTGGTCTCTCAGCTGAGGTTGTGGAGACCATTCTACACTCTAGAGCTCCCTCCACGAGGAAACTGTACGCTCTGAAGTGGAGACTCTTCACTGTATGGTGTAGAGAGCGCAAGTGGGATTCAGTTAACTGCCCTGCGAGTGCGGTGCTGGAGTTCCTGCAGGAGAGATTCTCCGCTGGGTTAGCTCCCTCCACACACAAGGTGTATGTGGCGGCCTTAGCTGCTTACCACACTTCTTTGGGTGGTGTTTCTTTGGGGCGACACCCTTTACTAACTAGTTTCCTCTGTGTCACCTTGAGGTTAAGACCTGTTGTGCGCACCAGGGTGCCGACCTGGGATTTGGCCATTGTCCTTCAAGGCCTTTCCGAGGCTCCCTTTGAGCCGCTTGAGGAAGTTTCTGAGAAATTTCTTACTCTAAAGACTATTTTTCTGCTTGCTATTTCTTCTTTGAAGAGAATCTGAGATTTACAAGCCCTCTCGGTGGCACCCTTGTGCTTGGAATTTGCTCCCGGTATGGCCAGGGCCTTCCTGTCTCCTAGGCCGAGTTATGTTCCTAAGGTTCCCACTAATCCAGTGAGACCTATTGTACTTCTTGCTTTCTGTCCTCCGCCATTTGTGATGTCATCTCCAGGAAAGACTTAATCTGCTTTGCCCTGTTCGTGCACTAGATTCTTATGTCCACAGAGCTGCCCTGTGGAGGAGATCTGAGCAGTTGTTTGTGTGTTACGGGTCACCCTCTAGAGGGGGACCGGTTTCTAAGCAGAGGATGAGCAAGTGGGTGGTCGAGGCCAATTCACTTGCTTATGTTGTGGCCGGGCAGCCTTCTCCTTTGGCTGTCCGGGCCCACTCAACTAGGAGTATGGTGGTCTCTCAGGCTCTTTTGGCAGGGGCTTCCCTGCAGGATGTTTGTGATGTGGCGGGATGGTCCTCACCGCTCACTTTCATCATATTCTATGAACTAGACATTAACACTGCTCCGGGGGCTCGGGTGCTTGCTTCCTAATTACACAGGCGGGCATCCAGCTCCTATAGGGGCATGGTTAGTCTCGTTCCCAAAGCGGTGACGCAGCTCGAGTTCCCATGAAGGGGAAAGTCTCGGTTATGTCTGTAACCTTAGTTCCCTGAGTAGGGAACGAGATGCTGCGTCACCCTGCCATACTCCCTGCATGCCCGCGAGCGCCTTGCTTCATCCTTTTTCCAGAAGTTATAGGCGTGTGTTTTCGGGGATGCTTTATACTTTCCGGTCGATGACGTCACCCACCTATGACATTCCGTCTCTCTATTGGACTGATGACATACGTGCTTCACGACGCAATCACGCAGAGGCATTCCCAAAGCGGTGACGCAGCGTCTCGTTCCCTACTCAGGGAACTAAGGTTACAGATATAACCGAGACGGTTTTTGTAAACACCTGTTTAACCACAATTTGTTGTAACATGATAATAATTAAAAACGGATGGATTTGCAGTACCCATAGACTTTGTTAATCACCTTCCCTCTCCAACTTTGTACGTTTTGCAAAGAGTTTTCACATGGTGTTAGGGTTTCCCCACCTCCAAAATTACACTTTAACCCCTGCATAAATATAGGTTTAACTTGTCTAAATGTACCTTTATCATAATACTGACTTAATGATCTGAAACACTACACTCTAAAAATAAATGGTGCTGTATAGCGTTAAAAATGGTTCTTTGGCTCGTAATCATAGGGGAACCACTTTAAGTGCTATATAGCACCAAATCTTGGTGCTTCAGTGGGTCTTAAGCGGTTCTTCACTGGTTCTTTAAATTACTGAGGTGCTATAGCACCGCTACCATATACAGAACCTGTTAAGATATAGTGCTATATATAGCACCAAAAGTGGTTCCCCTATGATTACAAACCAAGAACCACTTTTAGTGCTATATAGCACCATTTTTTAGAGTGTATATTAGTGGGAACAGGCTTGTCAGAATCACAGATATGTCTTATCACATCATACATGTAAATGTTAGGAATTGAATGAGCATCTGATATTATGAATGAAAGATACACCAAACAACTTCTGCGTTTTCATGAATCTATTCATACATCGCTAATTAAATGTCGCTATGTGGTGAGCTGACGTTATCTCGCATGACAAATTCAATAAGGACTAGACCCACTTTGTCTTTTTTTTAGAAAAATTTGAGAAAGCAGCTGAAAGAAAATATTACACTATATCAATGCAAGTGAATCAAACGAATAGGCCGTATAATTTCTACTTCACCGTTCACAGGCGTTTCCAGATGTTCTACATCACTGGCGTCTCTGAACACATCAGCAGGTGAACTTGAGCTGAAATACAAACATGTGAATGTGATCAGTGGGTGGAGCCTGACTCCCCTAGCAACTGAAGTAAATAATTAAACAAAAAAATGTATGATATTTTCAACTGTAAAATAAATAATAATTACATTTTATACATCTTAAATAGTTAATATGTAAAAATAAATAGCAATAATAACCCATTCATTTTCGATTGCATACTGAGTTGAATCTGCATTTTGGTGGTTCGTTATGGAATGCCTCTGACTCTGAACAGTTCTAGGGCTCAACGGGGCTAAAGGTGCATTGACTTTATTCTCTTTTAAACCACTAGATGGCAACAACATCAGCTCAGCACTTTTCTAACAACCACTTTTGAAGATGAACGTGGGAATTTGGCTGATCCTTGACAGTTGATCGCCGACAGTTGATCCTGCATTAATTTGATCTAATATTTAATGTTTGAAGCAAAACTCTTCCCATGAGTTGTCGTCGAGTCTTGTCTCTGCTTCCAAAGAAAGGAGACCTGGGACTTCTCAAAAACTGGAGACCAGTGTCTTTGCTTTGTTCTGATCATAAAATATTTTCCAGATGTATAACAAATAGACTTGGACACTGATTAGACTTATTGGTTCATATATTGTATACCTGAAGATCTATTGGACAATCTTTTATCATTACGAGATAAACAGGAGTTCTGTCTCTAGATCAAGAAAAAGCATTTGATCAAGTTGTTCATGCATAACTTTATAATGTGTTAAAGTATTTGTGTGTGTGGTGACAGATTTATATCGTACGTTCAGTTGTTATATTGTAATATTTCTGTTATGGTCAGAGCAGGTGGAGGATTAAATGAACCGATACCTGTGTCGAGAGGCATTAGACAAGGGCGTCCACTTTCCAGCAATTATAGTTTGGTTTTTGAACCTTTGATGTGCAGACTGAGGAGGAATCTTCAAATCATCTTTTTAAATAATTTCAGCATCTGATGATATTACAGTCTTAAATCAATCTATTGGAATATGAAGAAGCCTCTTCTGCTGGAGTTATTGCTCTAAAGTGAAGGGTTTATTATTGGGAAGGTACTGGGTTTCCTCAATAGTGAAGACAGGACGGATTGAAAACATTAGGAGTTATTTTGGGGAATGACCAGTTTCAAAAGAGAAACTGTGAGGCTCTGCTGGAGAATCTGTCTTTAAACGGCTGAAATGGAAATGGCTTTTGCCACAGTTGTCCAATAGGAGGAGAGCTCTGGTGGTCAATAATCTCACTGCATCGATGTTGAGGCACAGGACTATAGTTATGGAGCCACCAAGGAACTTATTTCTAATATACAAAGGACATTTGATAATGTTTTCAGAGTGGACAGCTCTGGATCCGTGCGGCTACACTTTATTTCCCAGTTCAAGAGGGCGGTCAAGGCTTGGGCATTTTTGAAGTGAGACTTGGACTTGATAGAAAGCTGTTTTTAACGAAATTTAAGGAAGTAAGCCTGTCAGAGCCGTTACATTTTCATAAGTCTGTGCTGCAGACATGGAGAAGTTTTTTTAGAGTAAAGCGAGACATGGAGGATCATGGACATTGGGCTCCGTTGGTTTTCAGCCCAATTATCCAGACTAGACTCCTGTCCTCTGTGAGTGTGAGGAGATGTTTAATGAGGAATGGCGTTCACACACTTGGTTTATGATGCAAGTTTCATAGAGTAATAAAGTGATTGTTATCCCTCTGTCTCTCTCTCTCTCTCTCTCTCTCTCTCTCTCTCTCTCTCTCTCTCGCTCTCTCAGAGGAAGTGCGCGTCGTCTCCGTCACAGGAAAGAAACACTCAAACCTCCTCTGAACACACATCGAGAGCTTCAGAAGAACTGAATCTATAGACAACAGAGAAGATCATTTAATAAGAGAGAATAATGAAGATCATCTGGACTTTCACTCTGCTGATGATTCCTGGTAAGAATCTGAACTCAGAAGAACCAGAACAGAGATTAAATAATGAACAAGTCTTTATCCATAACTAATGACCTTTGACATGGATCTCCCTTCAGTGTGTATTAGTGTTGTGTTAAGATGCTGGTTTGTTGTAGGTGTCGTGAGCTCCATGAGAGTGACCGGATATTCAGGAGGCGGAGTCAAAATCTCATGCAAATATGATAAAATAATAAATAAAAGACATGAAAAGTATTTTTGTAAAGGAAAGTGGTCAGAGTGCACAGACCAAATCAAGACTGAGAAAAATAACTGGGTTAAGAAGGATAGATTCTCTCTGTATGACGACACAAGATCAGCCGTCTTCACTGTGACCATCAGAGATCTGAGAGAACGGGATTCTGGGATGTACTATTGTGGAACTGAAATGTTTGGACTGGATGCCTACACTGAAGTGAATCTGAAGGTTATAACCGGTGAGTAACTGAGACTCCACAACATCACGATCCTCAACACTGACTGGAATTACTGCCGTTCACTCGTCTAACTCATAACTCACGCCATCAATAACCTTTTTTTCTCTTGATGGAAGATTTACACTCATCATCTGGACTTGAGTTCATAAATGTTGTAGCAAAGTGACAGATAAATGTGTTTATATTGAGAACAAAATGACAAATGATCTGTGTTTGTGTTGAACAGATCAACCAATCAGGACCGTGAGAGGATATTCAGGAGGAAACGTCATCATAAACTTCAAATATGACACACAAGAAGAGACACCTTTGATATACGTCTGTAAATTTAGAGAATGTCTTCCTGTAATAAACACTAACAGAGCCTCAGAATGGGAACATGACAGACGATTCTCCATTCATGAGGGCAGATCTGCAGGGCTCTTACGTGTGTTTATCAGAGGGCTGAATGAGAACGACTCTGGAGAATATAAGATTATAGTCAAAGTTTCTGAAGACTACAGTTTCTTCTCTGAGTTTAGCCTGAACATTGAGAAGGGTGAGCCGCTTTCAGTCATTATGAGGTGAATCCATGAATATATCTGGTCATTCTAACATTACTGCGCTTTATTTGGATCTGAAACAGATGATTGTGTGAAGAGCATCAGTCTATCAGCGGCTGCAGGAGGATCTGTGAACATCAGCTGCAAATACCCACAATCCCACAGCAGTGATGTGAAGTTTCTCTGCTGGAGATCTGGAGCTGATCTCTGTGCTGAAGAGACGTCTGTGAATGAGAGCAGAAGATGGAGGCGTGAGGGAAAGATCCAGCTGTATGATGACAGAGAAGAGCGGCTCCTGACGGGAAGCATCAGTCATGTGACTGAACAACATTCAGAATACTGGTGTGGAGTTCAGTCTGATGGAGGACACAAGAGCTTCATCACACGAGTCCTGATCAACCTCACAGGTGCGGATGCTTTTCTTACTGATATTAATCATAAGGTAGTATAACATCTCTTCAGCAGATCTAGTGTGTTATTTATCAGGATGCTTGAAGCTGATTCTATAAGCAGGTTAAACCACAGGGTTATTCTTAATTTAGATGTTCTGTCTATTTAACAGCAAAACCACAAACTGCCGTTCGTATGATATGAGCGGGCGTCTATGAAGGTAAAAGTGCAGCTTTGTGTAGAAAAATGTTGCTGTTCTGCACAATGAGAAACTGCACACATAGTAAAACAATGGACATTGTTTGTGTGTGTGACTGATTTATTCTTCATTTCATTCTATAAATGTGACCGCTCTATTTTACAGTTAAAGTTATTTGTTCATTTCACGTTTATATTACTTATTGTTCACTTACTGTGTCTCTGACAGTGTCTCTGACAGAATCCGCAAATGGCTCAAATAGTTCTGTGTGTGTTAATCTCGTATCCCTGCAGTGTTTAGTGTGGTCACCCGGACACAGGATTACAGTAGTTTTCATCTAGTACAGGTGTGGTCATAATAAGGGATGCACCGAATCCAGATTTTTGGGGTTCGGCCGAATAACAAATCCACTGGTTAAGATTCGGCCGAATCTGAAACCGAATACCGAATCCTTCTCCCATCCTCAGTCCATTATCACAGTAAACACATTAACGAAGTAAACAACGTCCACAGCAGTGTTGTGATGCTATTGACCATTTAACCGTTAACCAAAAGTAAGAACTTTGACAGATTAATACTACCAGTTAAATGTTTTTAATGCTTTTTTGTTTGTTTGTTTTTTGATGCATGGTTAAGAAAAATATGCTGTATAGCATTATTTGTTCACTCACGGAGCGTGTCGACATGTGCAACCACAAACCAGATATAACTCGCAAAATGAAGCAATGGAAAAGCTTACTGTGTGGAACCATTTCGACAGAAAAATACAGCAGTAGTACAAGCTCTGACTGGTGGAAAGCAAATGAACGACGCTTCCCGAGGCTGGCCACTCTAACGAGGCGTTATCTCTGTATTCCCAGGACATCAGTGCCATCTGAAGCCTTGTTTAATGCTTTTAATAGTGTGGTTTTGGTCAAGTTAACTAAAGTAAACATTGTCGCGTAATTTCTTCTCGCCGCTGTTTCCTGATGGTTTATAGAAAAATTACCCAGAGTCGTCCTCTGTCGTTTAAAAGAACAGCACAACGGAGAGCGCAGGGCGCGCGCTGTCATTGGAGGCTTGCGCTGCGGAGACAGAAGGATTGAGGTTGTTTTCTGCCGCGGGTTTAACTGTCAACAGGCTGTGCTCCAGACTAACCCACATCACTTAGACATGTTACTTAAAAAACAAACAAACAAACAAAAAACATACAAGGTGTGGATTGAGGTAGCCTACGCCATTATCGTTTTGTCATCTTAATTTGGTAATTATTTAAGTGAAAAATATTTAGTGTAGGCCTATGTATTTTATTCTTTTTATTTATATTTTATCTGGTCTATATGCGGCTGTTTGCACGGTAAAATAAAATACATTTTGGCTGCTGTCTGTAGATTCCCTCATGCACAGCTCGTATTCTCTCAGATGTTTCATACGCAAATGTTTTAACAGCGGCTGTTTTTTAGGGTCCTTGTCATCACTAGACAAATAAGCATTGCAAATTGAACATGTAGCTCGACTTGAATCGCCTTCTTTTGACTTAAAGTAGCATACTGCCACGTTTTCTGTTCATGAGTTCCATAGTCACTTTCAACGGCAGCATCATTACGTTCGACCAGCGGGGCACGCATATTGCAAGCCTAGGATTCGGTGCATCCCTAGTCATAATGCAGTTTTACCTGTAGTACAATTGTGGTCATAGATGCAGTTTTTAGCACTGATGTGATGTTCTTTTACCACACTTAACTATAGTTAACTGCAGTTTAAGGGCGTTCGTCCAGTAACTCTGTCTTCATCCTTCTTCGTTTGTACTGGTTACAAGTACATAGCAATCACAAAACTCTCTGAAGCAATCAGTCTCTCTCTCTCTCTCTCTCTCTCTCTCTCAGGTCTGCGGGGTGCTTACAGTGCATCCGGAAAGAATTCATAGCACTTCACTTTTTCCACGTTTTGACCCTGACTAAAGCCCTTCTCCCCGATCGCTCAGTTTGGCCGGGCGGCAGCTCTAGGAAGAGTCCTGGTGGTTCCAAACTTCTTCATGTACGGATGATTGAGGCCACTGTGCTCATTGGGACCTTCAATGCTGCAGAAATGTTTCTGTGCCCTTCCCCAGATCTGTGCCTCGATACAATCCTGTCTCGGAGGTCTACAGACAATTCCTTGGACTTCATGGCTTGGTTTGTGCTCTGACATGCACTGTTAACTGTGGGACCTTATACAGGTGCTGGTCATATAATTAGAATATCATCAAAAAGTTGATTTATTTCACTAATTCCATTCAAAAAGTGAAACTTGTTTATTATATTCATTCAATACACACAGACTGATATATTTCAAATGTTTATTTCTTTTAATTTTGATAATTATAACTAACAACTGAGGAAAATCCCAAATTCAGTATCTCAGAAAATTAGAATATTACATAAGACCAATACAAAGAAAGGATTTTTAGAAATCTTGGCCAACTGAAAAGTATGAGCATGTTCAGTACTCAATACTTAGTTGGGGCTCCTTTTGCCTGAATTACTGCAGCAATGCGGCGTGGCATGGAGTCGATCAGTCTGTGGCACTGCTCAGGTGTTATGAGAGCCCAGGTTGCGCTGATAGTGGCCTTCAGCTCTTCTGCATTAGGTCTGGCATATCGCATCTTCCTCTTCACAATACCCACAAAAAAGGTCAGGCGAGTTTGCTGGCCAATTAAGAACAGGGACATCATGGTCCTTAAACCAGGCACTGGTTGCTTTGGCACTGTGTGCAGGTGCCAAGTCCTGTTGGGAAATGAAATCTGCATCTCCATAAAGTTGGTCAGCAGCAGGAAACATGAAGTGCTCTAAAACTTCCTGGTTTACGCCTGCGTTGACCTTGGACCTCAGAAAACACAGTGGACCAACACCAGCAGATGACATGGCACCCCAAACCATCACTGACTGTGGAAACTTTACACTGGACCTCAAGCAGTGTGGATTGTGTGCCTCTCCTCTCTTCCTCCAGACTCTGGGACCCTGATTTCCAAAGGAAATGCAAAATTTACTTTCATCAGAGAACATAACTTTGGACCTCTCAGCAGCAGTCCAGTCCTTTTTGTCTTTAGCCCAGGCGAGACGCTTCTGACGCGGTTTGTTGTTCAAGAGTGGCTTGACACAAGGAATGCGACAGCTGAAACCCATGTCTTGCATACGTCTGTGCGTAGTGGTTCTTGAAGCACTGACTCCAGCTGCAATCCACTCTTTGTGAATCTCCCCCACATTTTTGAATGGGTTTTGTTTCACAATACTCTCCAGAGTGTGGTTATCCCTATTGCTTGTACACTTTTTTCTACCACATCTTTTCCTTCCCTTCGCCTTCCTATTAATTTGCTTGGACACAGAGCTCTGCGAACAGCCAGCCTCTTTTGCAATGACCTTTTGTGTCTTGCCCTCCTTGTGCAAGGGGTCAAAGGTCGTCTTTTGGACAACTGTCAAGTCAGCTTCTTCCCCATGATTGTGTAGCCTACAGAACTAGACTGAGAGACCATTTAAAGGCCTTTGAAGGTGTTTTGAGTTAATTAGTTGATTAGTGTGGCACCAGGTGTCTTCAATATCGAACCTTTCCACAATATTCTAATTTTCTGAGATACTGAATTTGGGATTTTCCTTAGTTGTCAGTTATAATCATTAAAATGAAAAGAAATAAACATTTGAAATATATCAGTCTGTGTGTAATGAATGAATAAAATATACAAGTTTCCCTTTTTTAATGGAATTAGTGAAATAAATCAACTTTTTGATGATATTCTAATTATATGACCAGCACCTGTATAGACAGGTGTGTGCCTTTCAAAATCATGTCAAATCAACTGAAGTTACCACAGGTGGACTCCAGTCAAGCTGTAGAAACATCTCAAGGATGATCAGTGGAAACAGGAGCACCTGAGCTCAATGTTGAGTGTCATGGCAAAGGCTGTGAATACTTATGTACATGTGATTTTTTTTAGTTTCTTGTTTTTAATAATTTTAAAATTCCTCAAATTTTAATTTGCAGAGTTTTCTAACAAACTTCTTTAACGTTGTCATTATGGGGTATTGTTTGTAGAATTTTGAGGAAAATAATGAATTTAATCTATTTTGGAATAAGGCTGTAACATAACAAAATGTGGAAAAAGTGAAGCGCTGTGAATACTTTCCGGATGCACTGTATATCTCGTCTCTCCACCAATCGCTGGAATTAGAGACAAGTGTTAGTTATCATGTCCTTGACCTCCTTATCCCCACTCGTTTCCACACCCGTTATCCCGCTGTTGTATCTGGTCTCTCTATTTGAGAGATTTCGACTCAGATACAGCAGCCGCGCCTCTGCCCTGTCCCCTGTCCGGTGCTTCTGTCTGCAACAAAAAATAGAGAACAAAGTTAGGAGAGTGTAAGAGCGGCCCGCCGCGCAGGGCAGCTTTACTTTGGTAAGGGCCTGTTGGCACATCTCTGTCCACTGGAGCTTATATGGTGCTTCCTTTTTAGTGAGATCAGTCAGCAGGCTGGTGAGCTCCAAATAATTAGGAATATTATAATGTCCCACCGGCCTCAGGAACTGTCTCACCTCCTTCTTGGTCTTGGGACTTGGGCAGACTGCAATTACAGCAGTCTTATCAATTTGTGGACGCACCTGCCCATGTCCCAAGTGAAGTCCAGATACCGTACCTCCACAAGCTCAATTGCACACTTCCGCGGGTTTGCCGTGAGTCCAGCTACCCTCAGTAATCTCAGGGCAGCTTGTAGATGGGACCAGAACGAGCTGGTACCCCTGTTGTACAGCCGACTTTGTTTGTCCTGGGCCTAGAGCAAATTATCCATAGAGAGCCACGCCACGCCTCCCAAGCCTCTCTGATGACGTCAAGCACCCTAGGGGGTGATGACCAAGAAGCTTGAATGGGAAAAACCTAGCAGAGGATTGTGAATAGTCCCATCTACAATGAGCCGTCTGGAAAAGCATTTTCAACGTCTCTTTGGCACTAATAATTGGGTTGTATCTTCTTTTGTCTGGGTAACTTTTATAATAGAGAAATAGACATAGGAGAGCAGCTGATCAGGCTGAAGTAGCTGTTCGTCAATGGTGCGGACCTGGTCATATGCGTTTTTTTGAGCGTTTCATCATGAGACTGCTCCAGAGGAAAGTAATCTAACTGGTTCTAGTTTCCTCTGAGGCTTCTCCCGTCCCTAAACCTGTTTCCCAAGAGGCATCCCCAATAATTGTGAAAAAGCTGGCCAATCGATACCCAAAATCAGCGAATGCCTAGGGTGGGAATTAACCTCGGGTCTGCGGGGTGCTTATATCCCATCTCTCTGCCAATCACTGGAATTAGAGGCAGGTGTTAGTTATTATGTACTTGTCCTCCTTATCCCCGCTCATCTCCGCACCCAGTCTCCCGCTGCAGACTTCGCTTTACCGCGTTCCCCTCACCACAGTACTGTATTATTCAGTGTTCCAGTGTAACTCTTGCAATTCTTTTTTCTAAGTTTCTGTGTATCAGCAAATTTAATTCTGGGTAGTGAATGTTTGAAAGACATCAGTAACATTTATCTGTACCATTAGAGAATGGTCAAATTCTGGGTGTGAAAAAAGTATAATTTAGAAAAAAATTGATTACATTTTTATTTATAAAAATCTAAAACAAAAATTATCATTATCTTCACCACCACCACCACCACCACCATCATCATCATCATCATCAGCTTCTTCTACTTCACCGTTCACAGGCGTCTCCAGAAATTCTACATCACCGCCGTCTCTGAACACATCAGCAGGTGATCTTGAGCTGAAATACATGTGATCAGTGGTTTGAGCCTGACGCCCCTACCAGCTGAAATATATTACTAAACATAAAAATAAATGATATTTTCAACTGTAAAATAAATAATAATTACATTTAATACATTTTAAATAAATAATATGTAAAAAAATAAATAGCAATAATAACCCAATCATTCTAATTTGCATACTGGGGTGAAACTACATTTTGGTGGTTTGATATGGAATGCCAAAGTAAAATAAATACATACATAAATACACAAAGAAATGTAAAAAAAAAAAAAAACATTTTTATACTTTTATTTCCTTATTTATGTATAATTGAGTATACACTGGGCTTCTTTCTGGGGATATTTTTGATTGGCCATTGGTCTAGTTTTGTTACGCAGACCTGGTAACCCTGAAGATCCAATCTCATGTCTGGTCAGTCCTCCTCCAAACGTCCAGCTCCGCCCATGATCTGATCTGATGTTTATCTCACAGTGATCAGACTCTCTGATTATTTCTGTGTTTTCAGGCTCTTCTCTGATCGTCTCTCTGGTTCTGCTTCTTCTGGTTCTGATCATCGCTGGACTCTCGTTACTGTTTCTCTGTAAGAAGCGTCAGTCTCCAGGTAAAACTCATTCTGAACTCCTTCAGATGCACAAACTCTCCATTTATACTGAGTTTAAAACAGAGAGATCTCTTGATCTGTTCTCCCACTTTCTGACGCCACCTATAGGCTGCAACGAGACATGAGCAAAATACAGACACTTGATGATGTGTGAAAACATTACACAAGACATCAGTGTTGAATTGAGATGTACAGTAATGTCATTCATTTAGCATGCTTGTTTTTGACAGGAGCTGATTCGTCATCTCACACTGGACCAGGCAAACATGAAGTGGTGAGTCCAGTTACTGTATCAAATATTGATTTTTATTCATAATGATATTAATGTCTAATGACGATCTTCAGAGCTGTAAATAATTCCTCTGTCTCTCCTCAGGTTTCTCACACTGGTTGTGATTACGAGGAGATTAAAGCCCAATTACCCACAAACCCCTCTGATTCCTCTGACTTACTATACGCCACTGCCCAATTACCCACAAACCCCTCTGATTCCTCTGACTTACTATACGCCACTGCCCAATTACCCACAAACCCCTCTGACTGCGTTTACGCTACGGTTAAGGAAGCCGCTGGAGACTCTCAGTGCTGCATCACTTCTGCTGAGGATCTGAATTACGCAGTGGTGAATTTCCACAAGCAATCGGACTGTCCTGCCAGTGTCAGTGTCAGGAATAATCAGGAGTACAGTGAATACGCTGCTGTCAATCATCTCTCTGCTTGAGAATATCAATGAGTTTGTGTTCGTCTTCTTCAGTGATGCTCCTTTGGGCAATTGCAATAAACCAATCAGAGTCTCATCTCCCATGACGCCGATTATTTTTACTATTGCAAAGAGTGGCGATTGAAGAGCTCTTCTCTTGTGCGGACACTTCTGGCCACTTCGCAGAAAGTTAGTTCGTAGTCGAGTGTTAGAGCATTGGTCAACAATCCCAATGTTGGTTCATATCCCAAACAAACACAGGCTACTTTTAAAAAAAGCATTTATTAACGCAGAGAGATTTGTACATGTGTCTCTTACAGTTGTAAAACACATTGATTAGTTACAGTATAGTTTTTGTTGCTTACATTTATAAAATGACCCTGATTATTGGTCTATTTGCTCCACCTGTTCTCCCTCATTACCCAGAAATAATCCAGAATCAGCCAATCACATCTGAAGAGCATGAAGGAGAGTCGTTACAGAGGCGTTTCTCTCTTTCTCATAGCGGTCAAGTTAAAATATCCAAACACTAGTCAGTCAGGAGGATCATGTGTAAGGACAGAGACAAATGCTTAATGAGGGAGAGTTTATTGAGTGTGTACATCATTCATCAACAGCTCTGGTTAAATCCACTCTGGTCATGTGTGTGTCTGCACTCGTCTCTCCTCTCAGCCCAGACAGATACACCTGAGGTTTGGGTACATTACTCTCTCCGTCTTGCTTCGTCTGGCTGCTGGCGTCTCTCGGGAGGAACGTCTGTGTGCTGTTGTGCCGTCTCATGTGGCTCAAATCGGTCTGCATTGAGCGCGTGACTTTGTTTCGCAGATTTGCCTAGGACAGAGAGACAGATTCTGGTTAAATTCCTTGTCTGGGGTCATGTGGTTGGGTTAGGTTGGGTTCTCACCAGTTTGATGGCTTTCCTCCTGAGCGCCCACTCGTTCCACTCGTAAGACTTCACGATGTTGGTCTCCAGAGGGTGTATCTCCGTTTGTACGCTGGCGTCACTTTTAGAGATGACTTTCACCAGCAGTTTCTGTCCTGACTGCATCTGAGACACGAGCAGAACACACGCTAGTTTATACTTTTTTACCCTGGATTTTACAGAAATGTTCTTAACCCTTCCCAGCCAATGACGAGTTTTTCCAGCAGTCTGTGTTTAAATGACGGGGCACTATTGCAGATCTTCTGAAACAGCACATGCACATTGAATTGGTTTTGCACTAATCAGCTGTTCCACAAGGTGGCAGCACTGACCCAGGCCATTGTTTCACAGTAGAAAACCAAACTAAAGAGACAGAACAACAACAAAATACCGGAGACTGCATCAACAACAGACGCCCGCATTGACAAGTGCTTGTGTGAGGGCTGGGGGTTAAGAGACACTCGCAACTTTAGTTTAAAACAATACAAAGACATTTTTATCGGTCATAACTTAGAAAAATAGCATAGACACTGGATAAAAATTAGACTTTGCATGTGTTGTCCGCCTGTGTTCATAAAACGCTGGCAGGGGAAAGAGCTAAACTTTGACTAAGTAGAGTAAAGGCCTGTTCACACCAAGGACAATAACTATAAAGATAATGATAAAGTTATAGTTCTAAATATAAACGAATAGCAGAGTTCACACCATAGATATAACAATAACAATATATTGTTGGGATCACTTTCAGAATGCCAATCAGAATCCATTTGAGTTTAAGGGATCGTGCATTTAAAATGGCAGACGACATTGCGGAAAAATCCACCACTGTTTGACAAGTCAACTTAAAGATATATAAACAGTCAGTCATAGAAGTGTTAATAGAGATGAGATCATTATGCCAGGCTAGCAAACAATGTAAAAAGAAATAACCTTAGGTAACATTGTCTTACTTTCTTTGCAGTTGCAGTGAAAAAAACTTGGGGCCAGATTTACTAACCCTTGCTCCAGTGCAAACACTTGTTTGGCGTTAAAAAATGACTGTCAGGATTTACTACCAACACGAGGTGATAAATTAGCGCTGAAAGGCGTGGACAGGGTTATTTCAGCGGCTGATCTTACTGCGTATGCATTTGTAGGAGTTTCTCTTTCAGACGCAGTATTTATGAGAGGAGTAAATTAGTAAGTAAGTCAAATGTATTTTTATAGCACATTTAACACAGCTTGCACTGACCAAAGTGCTGTACATTGTAAGTGAAGGCACATTTCTGGTCAGGTGGCAGTTCCACAGCTGAGGGCCAGCAACAGAAAAGGCTCTGTCACCTTTTTGCTTAAGTCTAGACCATGAGGGACATGGAGAAAACCTTGAGTGGAGGATCTAAGGGACCTGGAGACTACATGGGGATGGATGATATCAGCTATGATATGTACCTGGGGGCCAGGGCGTGAAGAGCTTTAAAAACCATCAGCAGTATTTTAAACTGTATCCTAAATGTGACTGGAAGCCAGTGCAATGAAGCCAGGACAGGTGTAATGTGTTCATACTTGTTTGCATATGTGAGCATCCTAGAAGCTGCATTTTGGACCATCTGAAGCTGTGCCACCATAGTTAGAGGGAGACCAAAGTAAAGTGAATTACAATAGTCTAGGCAGGAAGTTATGAAAGCATGAATTACTTTTTCCAGATCATTATATGACAGAACAGACTTAAGTTTGGAAATTATTCTTAACTGGTAAAAACTGGATTTCACAACAGATGATATTTGTTTATCCATGTTAAGATTAGAGTCTAAAATAACAATCAGGTTACGTGTATGGGGTTTAACATAAGGGGCCAAGGTTGGCAGGGATACAATTATTTGATTTTGAAGGGCCAAAACTTCAGTTTTGTTTTCATTTAACTGAAGGAAATTATTAGCCATCCAAATTTTTATTTCTTTCAGACAGTCTAAAAGAGGCTGCATAGAGTTGCCGGATTTTAGAGGGATGTACAGTTGGGAATCATCTGCATAGAAATGGAACGAGATATTACAATTTCTGATGATGTTACCTAAGGGGAGCATATAGAGGGAGAAAAGTACTGGGCCCAGGATGGATCCTTGGGGGACACCGTAAGGTACAGGGGCAGTGAAAGAAGAATACTGTCTTATGGATAAAAGATCTTTGGTGGAGGAACGAGTGAAACCAGTTAAGAGCTGTAACCTTAATGCCCACCCAGTGTTCGAGACGCTCTAGTGGTGTATCATGGTCTACAGTGTCAAATGCAGGACTAAGATCTAACAGGACCAGAATGACATTATCACCTGAGTCAAGGGTGAGCAACAGGTCATTTGTCACCCTTAACAGGGCTGTCTCAGTGCTGTGATGGGCTTTGAAATGGATTCCAGATTGAAATGGCTCTAGGATCTCTGTTGAGTCGAGGTATGGAAGCAGCTGCGTTAACACCACCTTCTCCAGAATTTTGGATATGAATGGTAGTTTGGAGATAGGCTGGAAATTATTAGCACATTTTACATTTAAATCATGTTTCTTTAGCATAGGCTGGACAACCGCATGCTTGAAACATGTAGGAACAGTGCCGGTGGCAAGGCAGGAGTTAAGAATAAATTGAATGGAGGGACCAATAGCATCAAACACATCTTTGATAATCTGTGAAGGAATAGGATCATGTGGGGCTGTTGATGGTTTCATGTGCTTTACAATGTCCCATAGTTCAGAGTTCATAGTTCCACTGCTTGGAATTGGTCAAAAGTAGCTGTAGCAAAGAAAGAAGCCTTATGTAACGGTGGTACATCTGCTGGCAAAATTAATTTGTCTTTTTTCTATCTATTGGTTCGGGTGCCAGACAGTAAAAAAAAAAAGGTCAAATTTAAATTGTCCCCAGATAGCTCAGATACAGATGTTCTGATGTGGTCAATTTTCTCAGTAAAAAAAGTCAAAAACTCTTCACAGCTATTAGTGGATCGACCTTGGGGGTTAACAATTGAGTTTATGGTATTAAACAAAATTGTAGGGCGATTAGGAAAATTAGTGCGTTCCATTCTGTGAAAGTTGAGCTGGGGAAAAAATATGGCGTCCGAAAGTTGCGTTTGCTGGTCAGTTTGTGTGTAAATGTACGTTTTTTACCAACATTTTCTACTTCTGATGTCATTTCTAGCGATAAATGACTACTGTAGTGATTAAATGTGTTTAGTTCTCACCAGAGCTCTCTCTATTGTGCTGTAGATTATTAAACGGTTACACTGCCTCAGGAGTCTGTCTGAAATCAGTTTTGTGAGGTGCATTTATGCTCAAACACTGCCTCACAAGCCATGGTCTGATAAAGCAGCGAGGCAACGAGTCAGTGCCTAGGTTTTCAGACGCAGCCATTGGCTTGGTGTGTCCCGGGCTTAAAGGTCCCGTTTTTCGTGTTTTTTTTAAGCTTTGATTGTGTTTACAGTGTGCAATATAACATGTGTTCATGTTTCGCGTGTAAAAAAACACAGTATTTTTCACACAATTTACTGATCTGTATACTGCTGTTTTCACTGTCCTCAAAACGGCTTGAAAGATTTCCCCGTTCTATGAAGTCCCTCCTTCAGAAATACGTAACGAGTTCTGATTGTGCCAGCGGTTCCCGTGTTGTGATTGGACAGCAGCTTAGCGCACGCAGAGCGCACGTTACCGGAAAGGTCGCGCCTCTCACCATAACGGGGATGCATGCGCTCAATGATCTCTAAGTACAGCGTCCCTGGGAAAGCCAAACAAAGGTGATTTGACTCCGGGATGAAAATAACAGCGTCTCGACGACATGGCGACAAACAAACTATACAAACGCAACCGAACGCAACACTTCCTCTTCTCCACGCGGGAGCAACAAGGCCACGCCCCCTTTTTCGCGTACTCTTGTGGGCGGAGTTTAGTCGACAAACTGCTCTACTGACGTAATTAAAGCAGGAAATACCAGGATTTAGTCCAAACCAGCCGTTCGCTGTAGGCTTTGAAAGGGAACTTCTGTTAAATAAAATATCTCGCTTGGCATTGAACTTTGAGCTTTATAATTTTACAGGTATTATAAATGCTCTAACAGCAACATTACACACTAACTAAAGTTTGAAAAATGGGATCATGAAGAACAGGACCTTTAAGACGTCGTAAACCTGTTCTTGTTTGATTGGTCTTGCATCTCCAAACAACCTTTATTGTTGTGTATTACTGTCCTAACTGCATTTTGATGTTGGCAAGTATGATATTTGTGTTGATGTGGCGCTGTACCTCAGCGTAGGGAGTCACGCTGGCAAACTCCTGATGCAGCTGGAGCAGCTGGATGAGCTCGGGCGTCCTCTTCGCCATCTCGACCACAGCGGCGGTGTACTCGTCTGCTTTACAGGCGAACTCGCGTGCAGCGCTCCTCGAGCTAAAAGCGTAGTATTTCTCCTTGTGCTTTAGGACGCCAATGTTTGGATTACCTGAGAACAAGAACATTGTGTGCAGGTCAGATGCCCATGGAGACAGTCATAAGCCAGGTTTCCATACGAGGATTTTTTTTGGATCACAGGATCACATTTTTTTGATGGAAATGCTAATTATCGATAATTTTTTGCAAATGTCGACACAATGTTTTTCCGTTTAACTTTAGTGTATAAATTCTATGTCGATACTTCAAATGTCGCGAAAAAATAGTTTGGAAACACTTTTTGTTGAGAAAAACGCAAATAAATGTGGTGTCACATGACAGAATTAGCATCCGCGTTTGTTGCATTGCTCCCGTTAAAGCACCGTTTCTCTGTAGTCGCATTAAATCTATTATATTCATATTGTATATTAAATGATTTTATTACTGTTGGTAAGAATAAGACATGTCGCCTCTCAAACATCATTTATCCTTATTTTTGTAATTTTATCTGTTTTTTACAATCTAATAAAACTTCAGAATAATCAGAAAAACACATGACACTTGTTAATAAAAATACTTTTATGTATACAATTTAATATTATATAATAAAGTTTGGTTTCAAAATGGATGAGGGAAATATAGCACCTTGAAAATCTCGGCAGTGAAAAATAAAAATGGCGTGTGTCAAACGAAGGAAGGCTGTTGAGTTTCAACACTGACATAAAGAAAGGTAAAATACATGTTACGTCTGTGTTGTCTGAATAAATAAGATTAATGTGTAAAAACTGTTTCATGGGCAGGATTGGGCTACTTTACAAATTAAAAATCACAAACATGACACTTGTTAATAAAATTATTTTATAAATACATTTTGTTAATATGTCTAATATCATTTTATCTCAAACTAATTAGAAAAAATAAAGTGGGTTGAATCCAAAAAGCTCTAAATGAATTTTAGAATTGTTAAGACGGCTCTATAGACCATTTAAAACAGTTAAATACATGAATATAAAGTTTAGGTTAAAGCGACATCTGTCTCTGAGAGAAACAACTGAGCAGCGATTTTATGTTTTTGGTCGATTTGATGTTATTAAAAACCAGAACGAATAACTTATTTGGTTTGAATGATTTGAATAAATGCATTCTCGGCAACGTTAAACCTATGCCTGAAAATAGTACGTAGTAAATTGGCGAATTTCAATCGTCTCATTACTCTCTGCATTTAACAAATACTTAGGATGTGAAAGATACAATATAATATGCGATATACGCTAAATTAAGTATGGAAACGACTCGAGGGAAGATTTTTTTTGCATATGCGATAATGTGTTTTTTTAGGGATGACATCATTACGTACACCATTTTATCGGAAAAAGGCCAATGGAAACATCCAACATCAAATCTTTTATTTAACGCATATTCCCTTTGTTGATAGCTGTGCAAAGAGTGGATGGAAACTTGGCTATTGCCTCATTTTCCCAGGTTATCAAATATAAAATATCCATATCAATGTACTTAATTCTGCTATGCGTCGGTCAGAGCATCTCACTGTACCTGGCAGTAAAAGGCCGTTCTTCTGTACGAGGGTCAGTCCACAGAAGCCCTTGTACTGCAGTGGCACGTTCTCAAAGTTAGCTGTGCTCGCAGGAAAAATCCACTCGCATGAACTCATCTCTGACTCTACGATGCGCTCTTCTGAAATAAAACACACGTTAACTGGATGAATCTCATGCAGACACGTCATACATACCCTGACATCGACAGAAAGGAGCTCTGACTATTAAAGAGGACATATTTTAGTTTGTTTTTGGGCTCTTCTAGAACAGGTTTTCATGCTTTCTGACTCCAGAATGCTGCGATTGATCGATCAGAAGTGTTCTAGAGAGATGACCTGTTTGCTGTGACCCTTCTCAAGCACTCAGTAGCACACTAAACAGGCACTGGTGTCACACACCTGCCGTCTCAGCGGATCTGTCCGTGTCCGATGGGATGTGCAGGCCATGTAGCATCAGCTCCAGCTGCTCCAGGCTCAGGAGAGACTGTGCTGACAGGAAGGCTCTCAGGCCGGGCATCACGTTAGTGAGCATGCTCAGAAGCAGCATCTCAGCTTCCAGTGCCGCCCACAGCGTAGCCACCGCTGTGAAATGAGGCTGACAGAGAGAATGACCGATCAATCAACATGTGATCACAAGAGTGGCACTATTGTACTGGAATAACAGAACGATTCTGTAATGGACAAGTAGTACTTATTCAAAACTGGACACTTTGGAATGATGCGCTATATAAATGAATCAATGAGCATTCAGCACAGCATTAGAGAAATCCCTCACAAACACGTGCGCTGTGGGCACTGTAGAGTTAGTGTGCACGGTCTCCCTCAAGAGCGCCATCCGGGTCCCCAGATCCGACTGTAGCCGCATCACTTCCTTCGCACACAGGATGAGGTCCGCCTGGTGTAAACATGAACACCAGATTATTAGACTGATATATTCATTTCTCAGAGAAAAGCGGGTCAGATGGGTTAGAGGATCTCCCAGAAACAGGCAGTACATGACCAGATTATAAACTGGATTGTGAAACGTGGCTAGATGCAACAAATGAACCAGCCGTGACCTGCTTGATGAAGCGTCTAAACCAGTTTGGACCAGCTAGAATCCATGTAAAACCAGATATAATCTAAGGAAGTGAAAGACTGAGAAAACTTGCATAACGCCAAGATGTCTGGTGGAAAACAATTACTCACTGAGAGGACACGTTTCGCAGCCGACGTCGCACAGAGCGAATCAACTGAGAAATGCCTTAATTTACATGTATTTCCCTTCTCTTAAATGTCCCACATCCCACTCAACTTCATGCTGAGAGATCACCCAAAATCTGTGTGATTTGGATGTAGGTTCTCACTGTACAATATTATATGTGTTTGATATTGTTTGAAATGTCTCGTCCCCACAGAAGTATACAAGAAGTTAATGAGAGTTTTAGAGCTTAGAGATATTTTACTCATGACGGGGGGTGTGGCTGTTGGGGCCATTTGGTCTCTTCTTTCAATCCAGGCAAATGGGAGCTCGATTCCATTTAAATTCCCTTTGTTATCAGATGTTTCCATTTGAAAGAGGTTTCGGTCTGGTCTGAGTTACTTAAAGTGATGTAGTAGTGAGTTGGGGGCGCATACTGTAACAAGATTGGCCAGTAACACTGCAAACGCTCTGTTACGTAATATTTAGAAAGTCAGGAAATCTTTCAATTTTTAGGCTATTTTGGAATATTTTATGTTATATACGAATTATCTTTGAATTGATTATGTAATTGGCATTATACATTTACCTGTTAATAAATTGTTACATTTTTGATCCTTTCTGAATTATTCTGTAATTATTAACTATCTCCAGTACGGAACGCTATAATTGCAACAAAAGGTTAAAACAGAATGATTAAATTTGTGACTAACTATTAAATATAAATGACCAAACAACCAATTGGCATTCTATCCTAAATTCGAGATTATGATAAATGGAGTCAGATAAAGATGAATTACAAAATAATCCATTCTACTCCGAATGCGCAGCGACCTTCTAACTGCTATCGTTACCGTTGTTGGAACGAATTTAGCAGTCTTACAGAAGCTTGTTTCCACTACAGAATAAAAAAAGGCAAATAAAAAATCCCAGTCATTGTTTTAGTTTGGCTTTCCCTATTCCGGCTTTGCCTCATTCGTTGTTAGTTGCCTTGGTTTGAATTACACGCCTGTTTCCTTTTAGCTTTATATTGCCTTGAGTTTGAGTGGTTCTCGGTCTGGTGTTGTCTTTGTATTCAAGCTGTTCTGTTTGCTCCAGTTTGGATTATCTTTCTTTTGTTTGTCACATCTCCCCTTCCTTACCCTGCCTGAACTGCAACAACTACGCTATTAAACAGCTAAAAATGTGCAGTTACACAAACCATGTTCCCGTTCGCCATCTCAGAGTCATCCTTAGAAACGCTTTGAACATCATAGACTATGTGACTACCGTAAATATATCATAAATGCATTACTATTAGTAATATGCGTGGCTAAGGACTTCATTTGGACAACTTTAAAGGAGATTTTCTCAATGTTTAGATTTTTTTGCACCCTCAGATTCCAGATTTTCAAATAGTTCGGCCAAATATTATCATATTCTAACAAACCACACCTCAATGGAAAGATTATTCAGCTTTGATATGATGTATAAATCTCAATTTCAAAAAATGTACCCTTATTACTGGTTTTGTGATCCAAGGTCACATATAGTTCATCATAATATACATCATATACATAATTCACACGCTATATTGCTAAATATACACAAGTTTTCATACAGAAAAATTCCAGGATAACCTGCTTCTCTTCTTCCTCTGCTTCAGAGAATAGTTAATGATATGCTAAGCCCCGCCCCCTAGTGACATCAGAAACACCGGCGATTTCAAACAGTGTTTTTGAGACCATAGTTGCCAAGTCCGCGTATAACACGCGACTTTGGGCTTCTTTTTTTGGCAAGTCGCGTTAAAAAATCACAATAAAAAAAAAATTGTAATGTATTTAAAATTACAGGCTATTATAAAAAAACAAGTATACTAATAATAACAGTAGGAATGGTTCGATTTAATTTTATTATAAATATGTGGCTATATTGCAGTGCTCCTTTGGTGCTTGCCTGTGTCCCAATGTGCATATCCATCCTAAATAGTATGTGACAGTAATTTTCAATACTATTTAGGGCAGATAGTGTGCACATGAGATGTAGGGCTTATCTTTTTCAAGGTTTGCAGTGTGTGTGTTCACTACTCACTGCTCCTAATATGTGTGCACTAACTCTGACTATGGGTTACCATAATTGGCCTTCATGTCACTTTTTTTGTTTTGTTTTCTCCAAACCTCTTCTGATCGGAGGATATTGTCCTTTATTGCAATTTGATGATTTTGTAAAATCACATCTGTTTTTGCTTTTCATACTCTATTTTGCAGTTGAAAATATAATTTTTTTTATTATAAATAATATTGATGATAATAAATAATATAATAATATTGGGCTTGTTTTTGAAGCTGCGGTTGCTTATTTGTCTCGCGAGAGTTGGCACCACAGTTTGAGACTTTGGGCCCTATTCTAACGATCTGAAACGCAAGTGTCAACGCGTGAAGCGCAAGTAACTTTGTGGGCGGGTCTCGGCGCTGTTGCTATTTTCCCGGCGGGATAAATGGCTCTTGCGCCCGGCGCAAATCTAAAATGGGTTGGTCTGAAGTAGCTTCATTATTCATAGGTGTGGTTTGGGCGTAACGTGAATAAACCAATCAGAGCGTCATCCAACATTCCCTTTAAAAGCAGGTGCATAAGTTCCATTATGGATTGCTATTATTATGGCGTATTTACCAGGCGCACGCCAGGAGCGGTTCACAGCCGAGGAGACTGATGTTCTTGTAAGAGCAGTGAAAGACAGAGAAGTGAAGTTGTAATGTTGTACATTATGGTAAAGGTGATTTCACAGTTTTTTTTTTCAGTCTTTCAGTTTTTTCAGTTTTTCAGTCGATTTTTTTTCCGGGTTCTTGACGGACAAACCAATTTGTCAGATGTCCTTATATACATATATGTCTTGCCACTATTGGGCAAACAGGTCTTATCCTTAATTATTACAATTAGCCTGAATCATTTGTAAGCTAGATTTATGCCTATTTTTTCACATCTTCGTGGCACACCACAATGATTTCCGTCATCTCATGTGTTAATAATTTTTTAGTGTAACAATTTATGATTTGCAAAAATAACTGTTGCATCTGTGTAGATTACATGAGCAAAGTGTATGCGCGTTGTGCACGCTATACATTATGGTCAAGCATGCGCCCTTAAAATAGCATAATGAACAACGCACAACGCGCCACTGACTTTAGACTAGGTTTTTTCTGGTCAGTGGCGCAATTGTTTAATGGAACAGCAAAATAGCAGCAGGGATTGTTTGCGCCGGAACACGCCTCCTTTTTTGCGCTGAACCGCCCAGGTAGCGCAAGTTCATTCACTAGTTTAGCGACGTGCTTCTGTGGAGGGAAAAGCGCGCTTTGCGCGGGTGCAAAATAGGAATGACACATGCGTCGGTGTACAAAGTCAATTGCGCTGGGTGCAAGATAGGGCCCTTTGTATTTTGCAGTTTTAAAGAGTAAATGATTTCTGTCTGAAACACCACATGCCCATATAAACAACATTAAAGGGTTAGTTCACCCAAAAATGTAAATTCTGTCATTAATTCCTCACCCTCATGTGGTTGGACACCCGTCAGACCTCCGTTCATCTTCAGACACAAATGAAGATATTTTAGTGTAAAGCTGATGCTGAGAAAGGCTTCAGATAGGCCTCCATTGGCATTCAGTACATTTACACTCACAAGACCCATAAAAGGCACTAAAAACGCAGTTACAAAGTCCATCTCACCACAGTGACTCTACAATAATTTTACGAAGCGACGATAATAGTTTTTGTGCGCAAAAAAAAATCTAAATAACACCTTTATCCAGCTTGTTCTTGTCTTCCGTGTGTGTCTCCACGACGCATGTGCGAGAATATGAGCAGATCCGGCGTTCGGACACATGACCCAGAAGAGATTTGTTTACAGCAGAGGAAGACGTGCGTATCTCAGCTGTTGAATTCTACACTGATCGTGCTTTAGGTCTCGGTGTAGAGCTCAAAATCGGACTTAAGTGTGTATTTGATGGATTCCCGAACGCCGGATCTGTTTATATTCTCACGCATGCGTCGTGGAGACACACACGGAAGACAAGAACAAGCTGGATAAAGGCGTTATTTTGATTTTTTTTTGCGCACAAAAACTATTGTCGTCGCTTCGTAAAATGATTGTAGAGTCACTGTGGTGAGATGGACTTTGTAACGGCGTTTTTAGAGCCTTTTATGGGTCTTGTGAGTGTAAATGTACTGAATGCCAATGGAGGCCTATCTGAAGCCTTTCTCAGCATCAGATTTACACTAAAATATCTTCATTTGTGTCTGAAGATGAACGGAGGTCTGACGGGTGTCCAACCACATGAGGCTCAGTCATTAATGACAGAACTTACATTTTTGGGTGAACTAACCCTTTAAACACTTTAAGCCTGGTTTGTGAAACCCACCAGTATGAGTTTGAGGAAGGCCTCGTGCTGCCGCGTGTTATACAGAGCCTGTCTGAGCAGATCTGGGTGTAGGGGGAAGTTGGGTCGGGCCATGTCCTGCTCAGAGATCTTCTCCAGCAGGGCTGTGTACCGCCAGACCAGCCGCTGCGCTCCGGCCAGCTCACTCTCCACATCAGCCACTGCGGCCGGCACCGCCTCGCTCAGGATGGCCGGCACTGCAGAAACACACATGAGGAACTGACCACTGATGCTACAGCGCCTGTGTGAGAGACTCAAACCAGCACGTACAGTTCTGGATGCCCTCTCCTCCCTTCTGGACGTCCTTGTTGAAGAGGCGTATGCCGCTGACGATCAGGGTAAGTTGGGTCAGCTGCTTTTCTTTGTCTTGTTTCAGCAGAGACATGAAGGTCGCCAGCTGTGACTGAGGGAAGACGCTCTGCAGAGCCGCTGCAACACACACATTTTATTAAGTGTCTGCGCTATAGCATGTTTACAATGATTAGAAACCGTCCCTGAAAGCAAACTCTATACAATATAAGTGGAGCAAACTATTCAATAACTTGCTTTAACACGTACACGCTATCGCCAAAAGTATTGAGCCGCTCCTCCATCCCTGAGTTCAGGTGTTAAACCCCTTCATGGCCACAGGTGTGAAACTCCAGCTCTAGTGCAGACGCTTCTACACACATTAGAGAGAGAATGGGCCGCTCTCAGGTGTGTGTGTGTGTGTGTGTGTGTGTGTGTGTGTTAGGGCTGCACGATTAACCTCTATCGCATCGATATTGAGGTTTTAACTCCCGCAATAACCTAACCTCAGGAGTCGGAGGTTTTTTCCCCCGCCTCTGACATTTGAGTGACAAACCTATTAGCCAATCAAAATGTTCGAATCTCGCGTTCGTGGCTTGCTGGCCAATTAGAAATGGCAATGGAAACAAGGTTGTATGATGCGATGCACCGGGCGTGGCAGGCGGCTTTCTGTCAGCAGCAAAGCAGCTAACACACAACGTGTCGTGTAAGTTACCTCGAATTGTGCCTCAAATTGTGAAAAAGCTTGTAACTAGGGTAGGTAGATAATAGGTAAATAGGTAGATAATATACTATCTTTACATAAATAGCTACTATTCTCTTAAAACTATAATTTCGTTATTTTTACTAACCCAAATAATGACTCATCCGCTAGTTTGCACGTGAGGGGGAAAATAGGTTCCTTCCACTTAAGAGTTGAGCTCTTTTTATTTTAATATAACTCTTTACATAAATTCTATTTTCTACTTTTTAAAAAATTACTTCGTTATTTTACTAACCCAGTGTTTTGTATGTGAATGCTGTTTGACGTGAATATTACCACAGGAGTGAAGCACAAAGCTTAGCCTAGAAAGGAAATAATGGTCAGATTGCACTTTTTCATTCTGTTTTGCGATCTGGATCTGGATCACTCGACTTTCCGTGAATTTTAACAATAGGCCTAGTCCATTTTATCCCAATGGACATGGACATCTAGTTTCTTTTCCCAAGTCTTCACTCGCGTCGCACCCATGTTAACGGGATTATAAACGTTTCTTCCTTTCGTTTGCTTATAATTAAGTCTATTATAACTATTCACATCCTTTACTGTGGTAAAGTATAAAAAACACTGTAGGACGAATACCTTATTACTTCAAATTTTATTTAACACAGTTTGTTATTAAACTTGGTAAGGCGCGTCAAGTTTGGTTTATTTGAATAGCGCATTTCACACACACACACACACACGCGCGCGCGCGCGCCGGTGATTTTAGTTTCGTTTTCTCTGGCAGTGAATAATCAAAGATTGCCTAAATGTCTTGACCCCGTGGAAGATAAAATCCGCTCTTCAGACCTTTTACAACAAGTGTTGCTTTGCAACATCAGTAGAACATATGATGATGAAGATATTCGAAAAAGTGTCTATCCAGCTTGTGTCCCATTCCTCTCAAAGCGCAGAGCGGTAGGCCTATATGACGCATCTTTGCAGGGAAATAGTATGAATCAAATATTTTTCTAACTAATATTTAATTCTCTTATATTCTTGAGGTTACCATTATTTACTGAAAATCGTTTAAATGTTTTATAGGCTGTGTTGTTTCACTGACGGAAGTGCTTAAATAAACAGGCATTATGGATGTTTCAGCCTCAAATGATTTCAAAATGTAGGCTATATATATATATATATCTGGCATAGACTACAATATTTAAAATTGCATATATGCATTAGTTACATTCTCAATTTAATTTACAGAGCAATCCCTGCTAAGTTTTTAGTTTAACTAATACTAGAAGAGGATTTGTGTCTGTCGGCACTCACAACAGACTCGCAACGGGGGCGTGGCATCACGATGGTTGCGCTCCATCGTGATGTCGGTCAGCCATCCATCGGCACAACCCTACTTGTAACTGCGCAGAAATGGCCGAAGGCACTTCTTCGGTGACGGGAGAGGAAGCGGAGCACTTGGTTAACAAGAAGGGTGGTTCAGCTGTTTGGACTTATTTTGGATTCGCGAAGAATGACGTGGAGCAAAAGAGTGCTAAATGTAAAATATGTCGACGTGCCGTGGCCAGATCCAGAGGAAACACTACCAATCTATACCAGCATCTTAAAAATGTTGGTGTTTTATAGTAAAAAACCTTTAATGTAGCACTCTGACACAGTTTCTGATTTTGCACTTTCTTATCTTGCAGAAGGCTGGATAAGGTGTTGTTTTTAATTGTCATTGTCATTTATTTTAAAATGTCTGCAATATAACAGTTTCATGTTCAGTAAATTGCAGTGGACTACAGAATTATTTTGTTTTTCTAATTGTAAATCTAATAAGAATTCATTTTCTATTTTTCAGTGTTTAAGATTGTTAAATTTAAAAACAAAATAAATGACCAAGTGGTTAAGTTAATTTCCATTATGTCGTCTTTTTCTTTGGTATTTAGGTTCAGGTATTTAATAATCACGAAGCATCAAACAATCTCATTACCTCAATCACTATGTATGTAGTTTATTTAACCCTCTGTGCTGTAAAAGTAACAACATATTTTATTCATAATTTTAGGTTTTATGCACTTAAAAGTATCGAACGCAAAAATCGAAAATCGCACCGCAATCGCAATATTTGTCAGAAAAACCGCAATTAGGTTTTTTCTCAAAATCGTGCAGCCCTAGTGTGTGTGTTCGCTTCTACACACATTAGTGAGAGAATGGGCCACTCTCAGGAGTGTGTGTGTGTGTGTGTGTGTGTGTGTGTGTGTGTGTGTGTTTTGGCTTCTACACACATTAGTGAGAGAATGGGCCACTCACAGGAGTGTGTGTGTGTGTGTGTGTGTGTGTGTGTGTGTGTGTGTGTGTGTGTGTGTGTGTGTGTGTGTGTGTGTGTGTGTGTGTGTGTGTGTGTGTGTGTGTTCGCTTCTACACACATTAGTGAGAGAATGGGCCACTCTCAGGAGTGTGTGTGTGTGTGTGTGTGTGTGTGTGTGTGTGTGTGTGTGTTCGCTTCTACACACATTAGTGAGAGAATGGGCCACTCTCAGGAGTGTGTGTGTGTGTGTGTGTGTGTGTGTGTGTGTGTGTTCGCTTCTACACACATTAGTGAGAGAATGGGCCACTCTCAGGAGTGTGTGTGTGTGTGTGTGTGTGTGTGTGTGTGTGTGTGTGTGTGTGTGTGTGTGTGTGTGTGTGTGTGTGTGTGTGTGTGTGTGTGTGTGTGTGTGTGTGTGTGTGTGTGTGTGTGTGTGTTCGCTTCTACACACATTAGTGAGAGAATGGGCCGCTCTCAGGAGCTCAGAGAACTCAAGTGTGGGGCCGTGATCGGTGGAGCCTGTGCAATAAGGCCAAATATTATACTAAATATTCCACGCTAAACTGTTAGTGGGATTATAACAAAGTGGAAGCGATTGGGAACAACAGCAACTCAGCCACAAAGAGCGGGGTCAGCACATGCTGAGGGTCACAGAGCGGGGTCAGCACATGCTGAGGGTCACAGAGCGGGGTCAGCACATGCTGAGGGTCACAGAGCGGGGTCAGCACATGCTGAGGGTCACAGAGCGGGGTCAGCACATGCTGAGGGTCACAGAGCGGGGTCAGCACATGCTGAGGGTCACAGAGCGGGGTCAGCGCATGCTGAGGGTCACAGAGCGGGGTCAGCGCATGCTGAGGGTCACAGAGCGGGGTCAGCGCATGCTGAGGGTCACAGAGCGGGGTCAGCTCATGCTGAGGGTCACAGAGCGGGGTCAACACATGCTGAGGGTCACAGAGCGGGGTCAGCACATGCTGAGGGTCACAGAGCGGGGTCAGCACATGCTGAGGGTCACAGAGCGGGGTCAGCGCATGCTGAGGGTCACAGAGCGGGGTCAGCACATGCTGAGGGTCACAGAGCGGGGTCAGCGCATGCTGAGGGTCACAGAGCGGGGTCAGCGCATGCTGAGGGTCACAGAGCGGGGTCAGCGCATGCTGAGGGTCACAGAGCGGGGTCAGCACATGCTGAGGGTCACAGAGCGGGGTCAGCACATGCTGAGGGTCACAGAGCGGGGTCAGCGCATGCTGAGGCTCACAGAGCGGGGTCAGCACATGCTGAGGGTCACAGAGCGGGGTCAGCGCATGCTGAGGGTCACAGAAGTCTCCAACTTTCTGCAGAGTCAAGAGCTCCAGATCTCCAAACTCCTGTGGCCTTCAGATGAGCTCAAGAACAGTGTGTAGAGCTTCATGGAATGGGTTTCCATGGCCGAGCAGCTCATCCAAGCCTTACATCACCAAGTGCAATGCAAAGCGTGGGATGCAGTGGGGTAAAGTGCGCCGCCACTGGACTCTAGAGCAGTGGAGACGTGTTCTCTGAGTGACCAATCACGCTTCTCTGTCTGACAATCCCATGGACGAGTCTGGGTTTTGCGGTTGCCATGAGAACGGGACTCGCCTGACTGCATTGTGCCAAGTGTAAAGTTTGGTGGAGGGGGGGTTATGGGGTGTGGTTGTTTTTCAGGGGTTGGTTTCAGTGAAAGGAACTCTTAATGCTTCACCAAGACATTTTGGACAATTTCATGCTCCCAACTTTGTGGGAACAGTTTGGGGACGGCCCCTTCCTGTCCCAGCATGACTGACCAGTGCACAAAGCGTCTCCATAAAGACATGGATGAGGAGTTTGGTGTGGAGGAACTTGAGTCCTGACCTCAGCCCGATAGAACAGCTTTGGGATGAATTAGAGCAGAGACTGAGAGCCAGGCCTTCCCGTCCAACATCACAAATGCGCTTCTAGAAGATTCCCCATAAACACACTCCTAAACCTTGAGGAAAGAAGAGCTGAAGCTGTTAGAGCTGCAAAGGGTGGGCGACTCCATATTAAACCCTACGGATTAAGAATGGGATGGCATTACAGCTCATGTGCATGTGAAGGCAGGCGTCAAAACACCTTTAGCAATATAGTGTATCTCGGAACAATATCTTGAGGAGAGGTCGTGGGCTTTAGCTTGAGCACAACAAGAGGAGGTTGGCTCATATTGGGATTGAGTAACACCATCTATTTCCCCAAATGCACCATGTATATTAGTTTGTGTGTGGTTAAGCTATAGTTGGTTGATTCGGGTGTTGTGCAGTACCTGTGGTTTCTCTGACGGAGGTAATGTCCGTGGCCGAGCCGAGGTTGGAGCGCTGCATGATGTAGCTGATGATCTTGCTGTACAGGTTCTGCAGGTCCTCTCTGGTCTTGGCCCGGCTGTCGGTGATCTCTCTGCTCAGAGACAGCAGACCAGACTGCAGAACCTTCTGCTGCATCTCCAGAAACTCACCTGGACACAGACAGACAATCAGATTCCACCTTTAAAATGACACTAAACAACAATTAATGTGGCCACACATTAAGCATCAGAGCAGAAGGAAATGAGGTTACAACTGCTCTAAATAAATGACCCTCGCTGGATATCGCTGTTGCTCTTGTTGGTGTTCACACTTACGTCGAGATGTGTAGTTCATGTCGAAGTACACCTGCATCTTGATGGTGTGTAGAGTTGGACTGGTCTGGTCCATGAGTCTGTCCACACACAGCTGAACACAGGACAGACAGTGGCATTGAGTCACGCTACACTTACTGTACTTAAGACACACTCTGATGTTGGCGAGAGAGAGCCTGGCCTGGATGTCTAATATCATGAGTTTTTAAGGAAAGCAACTATTTTAAAGGTTCATGAATTTTTACATGAGTTATGTGTGTTGAACATATATAGAAGACATTGTTGTTACCACTAGAAAACTAGCTAATTTTAAGCTTTTTTGCGCTATTTTCATTTTCTGGGTTTAAATGCGTCTTTGTCAACTTCGATGACTCATCAATGTCTCATAATTATTAATGAGACTGCATGTCCTTATCCAATGAGAAGACCCCTGTCTTAATTATTCACAAGAGCGCATGTCCTTATCCAATGAGAAGACGCCTGGCTTAATTATTCATTAGACTGCATGTCCTTATCCAATGAGAAGACCCCTGTCTTAATTATTCACAAGAGCGCATGTCCTTATCCAATGAGAAGACGCCTGGCTTAATTATTCATTAGACTGCATGTCCTTATCCAATGAGAAGACGCCTGGCTTAATTATTCATTAGACTGCATGTCCTTATCCAATGAGAAGACGCCTGGCTTAATTATTCACGAGACTGCATGTCCTTATCCAATGAGAAGACGCCTGGCTTAATTATTCATTAGACTGCATGTCCTTATCCAATGAGAAGAACACTGGCTTAATTATTCATGAGACTGCATGTCCTTATCCAATGAGAAGACGACTAGCTTAATTATTCACGAGACTGCATGTCCTTATCCAATGAGAAGAAGTCTGGCTTAATTATTCATGAGACTGCATGTCTTTATCCAAAGAGAAGACGCCTGGCTTAATTATTCATGAGACTGCATGTCCTTATCCAATGAGAAGACGCCTGGCTTAATTATTCATGAGACTGCATGTCTTTATCCAAAGAGAAGACGCCTGGCTTAATTATTCACGAGACTGCATGTCCTTATCCAATGAGAAGAAGTCTGGCTTAATTATTCATGAGACTGCATGTCTTTATCCAAAGAGAAGAAGCTTGGCTTAATTATTCATGAGACTGCATGTCCTTACCCAATGAGAAGAAGCTTGGCTTAATTATTCATGAGACTGCATGTCTTTATCCAACGGGAAGACGTCTGGCTTAATTATTCATGAGACTGCATGTCTTTATCCAACGGGAAGACGTCTGGCTTAATTATTCATGAGACTGCATGTCCTCATCCGATGAGAATTATCTTAATGGTTCCCGACAGCACGTGTGGATCTCCTCTGATCTGGGAATGATTCACTTCTTTCTCATGAGTGTGTGAGTTCAGCGTGTCGTGTGGGTTTATTGTGATTATCAAAAACATGTGGTGACTGTGAACAGAACTTCATAAGGTTTACTGACAATATTACAATGTTTTCTTGGTACTTCAGTTTTTAGTACTGACACAAATTTCACGATTCGATTTCAATTCTTAAGCTTGTAATCTAGATTCAATACCAATTCATCAGGTCCTGGGGAAAATCACAGTTTCTCTGAATTTAAATATTCTTGGACACATTTGGGATAAAGTCAACACAATATATAACACTGATCTAGAGGATATTTAAATCCTGAAATCTTACATATTGTGCCTT